>NC_134353.1:339193154-339493154 GCF_048569485.1 Anomaloglossus baeobatrachus | reverse complement strand
GCGTGGAAAACAAGGTGTGACAGCTGTCCCCACAGTCCTAGAAGATGAAGAGCGTGCGGATGCACTGGAAGGGGCAGGCGGTGGATGGTTCGCTCCGCTAGGCCGCATTGCAGCACGGTGAGCTTCCCACTGGGACATATGATATTTATTCATGTGACGATTCATGGAAGAAGTTGTCAAACTGCTGAGGTTTTGCCCTCTACTAACAGAATCACGACAAATTTTACAGATCACATACTTTGGGCGATATTTTGCCATGTCAAAAAAGGACCAGGCTAGGCAAGGCTTAGAGGGCATGCGACCTGCTGATCCACCCCGACTAGTGCTCAGAGGCACAGTGGTGGCTGAGGATGCAGTTGTAGACGTGCTACCAGTACTCCGACTCTGTCCAGGAAGGCGCAAGGTAACTTCGTCATCAGTTGCATCCTCCTCCACCGTCTCTGTTGACCTCCTCGAGGGCCTGACTGTGGGTTGACAGTAGGTGGGATCTAGAACTTCCTCATCAATTGTTGTGTTTGCACTCCCCTCACCCTCAGACCGAGCCTCTTCTTGCCCTGACCGAATATTTAAGTTGTCATCCCAATCTGGTATCTGCGTCTCATCGTCATCAGTATGTTCCTCATTGTCTATTACAACAGGTGTTTCAGTTTGTGAATAAGGGTCAACATTATGCTCAGAAACTTGTTCATCACGGCCTGAATCTGAGTCGCAAAGCTTCTGGGCATCACTGCAGACCATTTCCTGGTCTGTACTCACTGTAGCTTGGGAGCAGACCTCTGATTCCCAGGCTATAGTGTGATTGAACAGCTCTGCAGACTCAGCCATCTCAGTTCCACCATACTGTGCAGGGGGGATGGAGACTTCAGAGCTGGGAGAAAGCAAGTGTGATTGGGATGAAACTCAGAGGACTGGTGTTTTTTGGATGCGGTAGTTGAGGTGGAGGAGAGGGCACTTGTTGGACCACTTGAGATCCATTCATGCATTTTCTTTTTTTGGCCATCATCTACCTTTGTTCCAGTTGTTCGTGTCCGTAAAAAAGGGAGCACATCGGATTGTCCACGGTAAGTAGTAGACATCTTACTTTTGCTGGAAGATGGTCTATCTTCAGCAGATGTTAATGGAGCTTTGCCACCTTCCCCATGGACAAACCCTTTTTTTCCTTTTCCAACACGCCTCTTCCCCTTTCCACTAGCATGTGTCATTTTGCCACTCATTTTGATTGCAACAAGATTGTGCACTTAAAATGTGGTAGTAAAAATTGAGAGGGGGTGTAGATTGCAGCGGTGGTCTATCTTTATTAACAGCAGAATAAACAACAATAACTATCCCTGACAATGCAACTACGGCGCTTAAACTGGCAGCATAGTTTGCTAGTATAATGGCTTAGTAACAATGAGTTTGAGTGTGCAATGCAGAGGTACTGCACATAGATTTGCACTAGTGGGACACTAATGGAAGTCCAACAGCCACTTTTAGGATGCCACTAAGTTTACTCAGTGTTTGTGTCATGATTGACTCCTGGCTCAGCTGGAGCTGAGCCTTTTTTTAGTTTCACTTCTGATGCAAGTCACGTTAGGGGTTAATCTTTTCTGCCTCATTCTGGAGGTCAGGCTGCTTTATTAGGGCACTGTTTCTCTTGGACTTCGCCAGTGATACTTCTGGCTCTGCTGTGTTCTGCTCTTGAGTGACCTGTTGTCTGCCCTGCCCCCTCCTGACCTCCATGTTCACCTGACCTGTTAACCTCCTCTGTTGTCTGTTTCCATCAGTGTCTCTCCCGCTGTCTCCCTGTTCGTTCCTTATCTGTTTACCTTTATTCTGTCTTGTCTTCCCACTCCCCCTCGCTTCTAGGCTCTGATTTCCCGGCTACTGACTATTTGCTTCCCTCTGACTATGTTTAGACTTTGCCATTGTGTACTTACAAGACCTCATGTTGTGACACGGTTTTCTGACGATTCTACTGCCATCTGGTGAGCTTGACTAGTATTACCTCTGCTAGGGAATTCCCTGCTCATACGTTTCCTCCACTTTTACGTCCCCTAGTGGTTTACCAGCTAACTACCTTCTCAGATAGTTTCAGGAATCCTCTCAGTCCCACATTACTGCGCTGTACTGCTATTGTACATCTTAGAGTACAGCGTGACATTATCACTGGCCATTACATTTTTACCCCTATGGATCCGTTACGTATCCTTACGGATCAGATGTCTAATTTGACTCAAATGATCCAGGACTTATCCATTGAGCATAGAGCCCTAGCCTCTTCCCATACTCAACTCCAGGGGGAGCTTGCTGCTGCAGTAAAGGCTTTCCAGGGTTCCATGACTCAATCACAGCCCGGTCCCGTAGATGTATCATTCCATTCTCCAGAACCCACGGTCATGCTCCCGGATAGGTTTTCCGGAGAGAAGGAGAGGTTTCACACGTTTCGGGAGAGCTGTAAATTACTTTTTTCTCTTAGACCCCGTTCCTCTGGGGATGATAGTCAGCGGGTGGGGATAATAATTTCCTTGCTTAGGGAGGGACTTCAGACTTGGGCCTTTTCTTTACCTCCGACAGCCCATGAGCATATGTCTGTGGATAGGTTTTTTGACGCCCTAGGACTTATTTATGATGAACCGGACCTGGTCATGGTGGCAGAGGACAGGATCATGGGTCTCTCTCAGGGTAGACGCACTGCAGAGTGGTATTGTTCTGAGTTCAGGCAGTGGTCTACGACGGTTTCCTGGAATGATTCTGCTCTGAAATGCCAGTTTAGGAGAGGACTCTCTGATCATCTCAAGGACGCTCTGGCCCTTCATCCTCCACCCAGTTCTTTGGAGGAGGCCATGACCCAGGCAGTACGGATGGATCGGAGGTTGCGGGAGAGAGGAGTGACCCTGCGGGAAACCTCATTATGACCGGTCAAAGCTGAGGTTGTTTCACTTGCGGAGCCCATGGAGGTCAGTGCCACAGATTCCAAGGAGAAGGAGAGGAGACGACGACGGGAGTGGAAATTGTGTTTCTACTGTGGAAGTCCAGGACATTGGAGGAAGGACTGTCCTACCTGTCCTCCTGCTACTAAACCGTCGGGAAACGCTTAGGTCTGGGTGATGTTCGAGGAGGTCACCCAGACCCTCAGGTACCCTTTTCCTCTTTCCAAAAAATTTTGCTTGAGGTGGAACTTGTAATAGGAGACTGTTGTATTCCAGCCTCTGCTTTCGTGGACTGTGGTTCCTCCATGAACTTCATTGACTCCAGTCTGGTTTCCAAAGCTAAGATAGGGACAGTTAGGCTAGAGACTCCGGTTCACATTATTGCTATTGATAGGACACCATTGTCACGAAATGTGGTTGAATTTGTCTGTGAGGAATTTTTGCTTAAAGTGGGGTCCCTTCATCAGGATATTATTTCATGTTATATCATGGATAATCTCCCTGCGGGACTGGTGCTGGGATTCCCCTGGTTGCACATGCATAATCCTGTAATTGACTGGGACTCTCGCGATATTGTTAAATGGGGTCCTAAATGTTCTAATGGTTGTCTTATCACTGTTCAGGTGTCTTCAACTAATCTGGAGGGTATTCCGGAGTACCTGAAGGATTTTGGAGACGTGTTCTCTGAAAAAGAGGCTGAGGTCCTGCCACCCCACCGTCCTTACGATTGTGCTATTAACCTGGTTCCAGGTGCCAAATTACCCAAGGCCCGTTTGTATAATCTTTCTGGCCCGGAACGCACTGCCATGAAAAATTACATATCCGATAGTTTACGTAAGAGACACATCCATCCTTCTGTCTCGCCTGTTGCTGCTGGGTTGTTTTTTGTTAAGAAGAAGGATGGTGGCCTACGCCCTTGCCTCGATTTTCGGGAACTTAATAAGATTACGGTGAGAAATACCTATCCACTTCCACTCATCCCGGACCTCTATAATCAGTTATCTGGAGCTAAATGGTTCTCCAAGCTTGATCTCAGGGGAGCCTATAACCTCATTCGCATTCAGGAAGGGGATGAGCGGAAAACGACATTCCTTACCTCAGAGGGCCTTTTTGAAAACTTGGTCATGCCTTTCGGCCTTACTAATGCTCCTGCAGTGTTTCAGAATTTTATGAATGATATTTTCTCTGAATTTATTGGCCGTTTTATGGTTGTGTACCCAGATGATATTCTTGTCTTCTCGTCTAACAAAGAGTCTCATATTGATCATGTATGTACAATACTTCATAGGTTACGGGAGAATTCCCTATTTGCTAAACCTGAAAAATGTACTTTTTGTGTCCAAGAAATCACCTTTCTAGGTTTTATTCTGTCTGCTGATGGTTTTCGGATGGATCCCAGAAAAGTACAAGCCATTTATAATTGGGTGCAACCCAGAGACCTCAAGGGTCTGCAGCGTTTTCTGGGTTTTGCCAATTATTACAGGAAATTTATTAAAGGGTTTTCTCAAGTGGTCAAGCCACTCACGGATCTCACCCGCAAGGGGGCTGATCTTAGGGAGTGGGCACCGCAGGCGATAGAAGCATTTCTGAGGTTAAAGGAATGTTTTATGACTGCTCCTGTACTTGTTCAACCTGACCTCTCTCAGCCGTTTATTGTGGAGGTTGATGCTTCAGAGGTGAGTGTGGGGGCAGTGCTCTCGCAAAGACCCGCTACTTTAACTAATTTAAGACCGGGTGCCTTCTTCTCCAAAAAAATTTCTTCTGCTGAGAAGAATTATGATGTGGGGAATCGAGAGTTATTGGCCATAAAGTTGGCCTTCGAAGAATGGAGGCATTTTTTGGAGGGGGCTGTTCATCGGATCACTGTTATTACGGACCATAAAAACCTGTCTTACATCGAGTCTGCTAAACGGTTGACTCCTAGACAGGCTAGGTGGTCACTTTTTTTTTTCCAGTTTTCACTTTTCCATTACTTTTCGGCCCGGTTCTAAGAATGTTAAGGCGGATGCGTTATCTCGCAGTTTGGATCCGTTTTTGCCTCCCGAACCTCCTTCCTCCATTCTTCCTCATGGGGTAGTCGTTGCTGTTTTATCCTCCGGATTGTAGGCTGAGATTCGTGTTGCACAGGCATTGGCCCCTCCTTCATTGCCCGATGACAAATTGTTTGTTCCTGTACAGTTTCGATTACGGGTTCTCCAGTAATTTCATGACTCTGTGCTTGGTGGTCATCCGGGGGTCTCAGCTACTCGTAAGGCTATTGCCAGGTTGTTTTGGTGGCCCTCTATGTACTCCGATGTCGCCGTGTTTGTGTCTGCTTGTGATGCGTGTGCACGTGCTAAAGTTCCCCATAACCGGCCGGCCGGGGAATTCATAGTATCATAGTTTTTAAGGTTGAAGGGAGACTCTATGTCCATCTAGTTCAACCCGTAGCCTAACATGTTGATCCAGAGGAAGGCAAAAAAAACAAAAACAAAACCCAATTAGTGCCCTTACCAATTCCAGATAGGCCCTGGACTCATTTGTCCATGGATTTTATCACTAATTTACCTGTTTCGGCTGGCAAGACTGTTGTTTGGGTGGTGGTGGACAGATTCAGCAAACAGGCGCATTTTGTTCCCTTGTCGGGATTACCTAATGCTGAGACTCTGTCCAAATTGTTTATTGAACAGGTGGTTAGATTGCATGGCATCCCTGTTATGTTAACATTGTGTCCGACAGGGGAGTTCAGTTTGTTTCCAAATTTTGGAAAGCATTTTGTAGACGGCTGGGTATTGAGTTGTCCTTTTCTTCATCTTACCATCCCGAGACCAATGGGCAGACTAAGAGAACTAATCAGTCATTGGAACAAATTCTGCGGTGTCTGGCTATGTCTCAGCAGGACGATTGGTGTTCCTCACTGCCTATGGCTGAGTTTGCTTTCAATAACCGGGTCCATCAGTCCACGGGTACTACTCCATTTTTTTGTAACTATGGATACCATCCCCATTTCGGTGAATTTTCCAGACTTGATTCTGGGTGTCCTGGGGCTGATTCTGCAGTTCAGCAGTTGGAGGAGGTTTGGAGGGAGGTCCGGCATAATGTTGAGGTGGCTTTAGGGCGGCAAAAGCGCTCTGCTGACAAGAGACGATCGGTAGGATTTAATTTTCAGGTGGGGAATAAAGTTTGGTTGTCTACCAAAAACATTCGTCTGAGAATTCCTTCCACTAAGTTGGGTCCAAAATTTATTGGTCCGTATGAGATCATCGAGATTGTCAACCCAGTGGCTTTTCGTCTGCGGTTACCGCAGTCCTTTCGCATTTCACAAATCTCTGCTTAAGCCTTTTGTTCCTTCTGTTTCCGAGTGTCCTCATCCCCCTCCTCCCGTTTCGGTGGATGGTCAGATGGAACATGAGATTGAGCGCATCATCGATTCTCGGCGGGTCCGTAGTTCGCTTCAGTACTTGGTACATTGGAGGGGTTACGGACCGGAGGAGCGATCCTGGGTTCCGGCACGATCTGTCTATGCTGACCGACTTACTCGTGCCTTTCATAGAAGGTTTCCTGGGAAACCTGGGGGTCCGGTGGCCCTCCCTTGAGCAGGGGGTACTGTCATGATTGACTCCTGGCTCAGCTGGAGCTGAGACTTTTTTTTAGTTTCACTTCTGATGCAAGTCACGTTAGGGGTTAATCTTTTCTGCCTCATTCTGGAGGTCAGGCTGCTTTATTAGGGCACTGTTTCTCTTGGACTTTGCCAGTGATACTTCTGGCTCTGCGGTGTTCTGCTCTTGAGTGACCTGTTGTCTGCCCTGCCCCCTCCTGACCTCCGTGTTCACCTGACCTGTTAACCTCCTCTGTTGTCTGTTTCCATCAGTGTCTCTCCCGCTGTCTCCCTGTTCGTTCCTTATCTGTTTACCTTTATTCTGTCTTGTCTTCCCACTCCCCCTCATTTCTAGGCTCTGATTTCCCGGCTACTGACTATTTGCTTCCCTCTGACTATGTTTAGACTTTGCCCTTGTGTACTTACAAGACCTCATGTTGTGACACGGCTTTCTGAGGATTCTACTGCTATCTGGTGAGCTTGACTAGTATTACCTCTGCTAGGGAATTCCCTGCTCATACGTTTCCTCCACTTTTACGCCCCCTAGTGGTTTACCAGCTAACTACCTTCTCAGATAGTTTCAGGAATCCTCTCAGTCCCACATTACTGTGCTGTACTGCTATTGTACATCTTAGAGTACAGCGTGACAGTTTGCTAGTATAATAGCTTAGTAACAATGAGTTTGAGTGTGCAATGCAGAGGTGCTGCACATAGATTTGCACTAGTGGGACACTAATGGAAGTCCAACAGCCCCTTTTAGGATGCCACTAAGTTTACTCAGTGTTTGCTAGTATAATGGCTTAGTAACAATGAGCTTGAGTGTGCAAAGGGCAGGAGGGTACAGTGGCAGGGTTGTGGGTTTGGGTAGAGGAAAGGAAGCCTCACTTTCTATCCCTCCTAATGGGGAAATGCAGCGAGGAAATCCCTGACCTTAAGTACACAGACGCTGTCATCTTGTGTAGCTGTTAAAATCTGTTTTCACGGACCTGACTGTCACCTATGGCTCTGACCCTGCTGGTATTAGCCCTTACAAGGACTAATAGAAACTTCTATCCCTATTCTGTATAGCGCGGTGTGTAGAGCGTACACAGCAGTATCGGAGACAGGAGCTACGCCAGCGGTGACTGACACCCAGACGCAGAAGGCAGATAATGGCGTGCTGGAGGAAAATGTCCGTTTTTATAATGCAGGGACATGTAACATGGACATCCTATCACACATGCCGTTGCTTCTCTGGCTAAAAGTCCACTTAGCTGTGTGTGTGTCTGGGATTGGCTGACATGCTGGCCCGCCCCACTACACGCGCGCGCTTAGGGAAGGAAGACAAGGAAAAAAAAAAAATGGCGATCGCCATTATCCAAACAGCAGTGATCTGAATGCGCTGTTCCCGCACACTATACGCTGAAATTTCATAAGTGTGAGTCACAGAGTGACTTACACTATTACAGCGGAAAGCCAGCTAGTAATTAGCTTGTCTTTTTGCTGCTAGAACCGTTCTCGAACGTATCTAGAACTATCGAGCTTTAGCAAAAAGCTCGAGTTCTAGTTCGATCTAGAACAGCCCCCAAAATCACTCGAACTGCGAACTGGAGAACCACGAACCGCGCTCAACTCTAACTCTGACATCACCTAGAGATTCCACAGGGATGCCAAGTTGTTGACATCTCAGTTTGTCATTTAACGCAAAATATTTCCTCCATTTTAACTTTCTTAAAAATAAGTTAATGTCATTTATCCACAAAAATGGATCAAAACGTGTGGTTGGTACAAATGTCCCTCCTGCAGCCAAAACCCTCACTTCATAATTAGAGAGTGTATGAGATGAAAGGTTAATAATACGTTGTTATTCCTCATTACATCCGGTCCTCAATATTTCTTTTGCACACCTACCAGCCGCGTACGGAGTTGGTACGACATCCCATCCATCCCTTCTAAAAAAGAAGAGGATGAAGAAGAGGAGGTTGCTGAAACTGAGGATGGCGTGGATGGCTCTCCTAAGGGTCCCCCAGATTGTTGGTACCCTTTGACCCCCTCTTTCATCCCATCTCCTACTTCTATTCCTCCTAAAGTGACCCCTTCCCTTGTTGTCCTTTGCCTGTATTCCCTCTGTCTGTACTCAACATCAGAGGTATCTGTGTGACGTCCTGGACTAGCCAGGTAGTCACAGATAGACCCCCGCACTACACCTGTCCCCCAACAAGGTGTCATCAGCCAACCATTAAAACCCTAGTCACCTCCCTCAGTGCTTGATGGACACACCAGAAGGCGGAGCCAGGCGGTTGGCCATGCCCACCGAGGAGTTCAGAGGGCCTGAGGCAGGAAAAAGAGTGGAGTTTAGTCTGGCAAGTCAGTCAGTGAGCGAGTGGAGAGAGGAGTCTGACAGGTGCCGGGGTTGGAGCCCGGGCACCTTTGGCTTTGAGGCAAACGGTGGCCTTAGCCTGCAGGAGCCGGGAAGACGGCTCGGTGGAACCATGGTGGACCGGGACAGGGTAGTGGCCCGCCGGTACCGACCCGGGGAACCGACTCAGAAACCGGAGCACACAGGGGGGTAACTCAGACCCTGAAACGAGGTCCAGAATCCACTGGACTGAGTTAATTAACTGATTGCGGTCTGGACTATAGGTCCTTTCCCACCCAAGTCCGGACTGAAGACAACAGCCCAACGAGGGGGATAGAAAGCCACCGCACAGGCAGAGAGATCCCACGGGCCAGCGTCTGTGGGAAAAAGGGCCTGGCAGACTTGTACGAGTCTGACATCGTATCACCAGCGCAGACGCACACTGTTCTGACATGAGCGTGTATGTGTTTCCAGGTACATGCATGCTCTTCCTCAGAGAGCAGCAGGCTGTGCCGGATGATGTTATGTCAGACCCCCACGAGTCTGACAGCGCATCACCGGCACAGCCGCACAGACTTCTGACAGGAGCATGCATGTGTTTCTAGATACATGCACGCTCATGCTCAGACAATGGCAGGCTGTGCCGGGTAATGTCATGCCTGGCAGACTTGTATGAGTCTGACATCGCATCACCAGCACAGCTGTGGACACTTCTGACAGGAGCTTGCATGAGTTTCTGTCTACATGCACGCTCACCACTACTGACCCGCAGACACTTGCATTGCTTTTCCCGCCCACCAGCCGACCTGCCGCCTGTGATTCATTGCAGCCTCCAGCCTGTGACAGCTCTGCCTGCAGTCATCGCGGCTCAGTCATTGTCTGCACAGCCAGTGGTCGTGCTCTATGGCCACTAGCTGTGAGATGTAGCAGAGCTGAAGTGGCATGGGACCTCATCTGGATTACGCCGGATCTGCAGGGTGTTGGGGGTTAATAGAGTGGTGAAGGAGGCTGCGTTTTGTACTTTATTCCAAATAAAGGATTTTTCTCTGTGTTTATTTACATTCATTTATAAGTTTGTGATGCAAGTATTTCAAAGACGCCTGTGCCTTCACAAAACCTAGGGCTTAGTAGCAGCTGTGCGCGGCTATTAACCCCATATTACCCTGATGGCCACCGCTCCAGGGCAATCGAGAAGAGCCGGTATTGCATCAGGATTGTCACATCTAATAGATGTGGCAATACCGTGCGGCTGCGGGATGAGCATACCAGCCCTCAGCCGGCATTATCATGGCTGGGGATGAAAATTAGGGGTAACCGCTTGACGGTTTTTTTTTTAATTATTTATTTAAATTAAAAAAAAAAAATCCGGAGTCACTCTTGCGAAGGATACACTGCTTTCCCCGTTCAACGGCCGTCCTGCCACCTGTGATTGATTGCAGTAAGCTGACACTTAGGATGGGGGTGCATCTAACTGCAACCAAATATATGTGCCAGTGGGCGGGCAAAGTAGTGAATATTGAATTGTCAGCTCCGGAAAGGAAAAGCGTGACCTGGAAGGAATTTGCCGCCTGACACCGCCTCAGTGAGTATGCTGCACTCGCTCTTACCTCCCTATGCCCTACACAAACTTTTTTAATCTTCGGATTCTGGTTCCCATTGACTTATATGGGCACCATATTCCGGAGTGGATCGAACTCTTTAAAATCTGGCGGTGATCCACCGGTCTCGGTTTTTGGCTGGTTCGATCAACTTTATTCAAGAGCTTTCTCAATTTGTATTTCAAGTCATTTAGAGGACTCCTCTAGGGTCACTTTTTCCTCCTCTAAAAGGAGTGTCATAAACCAGATGGATGAGTCTATTGATTCCTTTCGCCACTTCTCTAATAAAGATTGTGTTCTAGATCTTGGTACAGGTGTAAGTGGTATCCTTAGTCCCCTTGGAACAATATTGTTTTTTATATAGTGTTCCAGAGCCTTAACCTTCCACCAGGATTTTAAGTGATCTTTACAGTTCAGTAATAATTCTGTAAATATATTTTTTATACTAGGTTTGGCTAATGATTTGCTTAGTTCAGAGGTCTCAGAGAATACCTCCTCCACATCACTCATCCATCTTGATGTATTTAAAGGCCCTGACAGGAAGCCAGCCATATGAACACTATAACCAAGAAAACTAATCCCTTCGGATTAATACCAGCAAACTACCAAAGAACTAAATCCCCATTAAAAATATCTTTATTTAAGTCATAGTTTAAAAAACTGTCACTACAGTGCACAAAATAGCTACTCAGAGGTGGATTAATAGTGAGGGATGTACATGTGCGCCAACCAACGAATATTCAAAAGGTGGTTGTAGTTGAAATGATCTCAACGGGCTCTACTTTCCCTGTTACACTTTCCACTGCCTAACAACGGAGTGTAAACACCCTAATACTCGGTGCCCCTGCTCCTCATCGGCTGTCCCTCACTAACCCTATCTATCATCCACAATAAACTACCACCATCACCACATAAAGTGCAAGTGCAGTGTGCAGGTCAGCTATTCGTCAGAGTCATGTGCTATGAAATATCAAACACAGCACCTGAATACTTCTATATAGAAAAATGCAGACAGGTTAAAGATGTATAATATATCCACTGAAAACCATATGATCAACCAGCTGATGTGGATGAATCTCCAATTATGTCACTGCATTATAATTATTTAAATTAATATTATTTCAATATCAGTGGAATAGGCATCCTATCTAAATATACCTTATGCATATGGATGTAAACCCACTAACACATATATAGCTCATCCCTATCAGATGCAATGTCTCACCATAAACTACACCACCCCCACTATATAGCCTCCTCCAGCCTAGTGTACATGGCTCTGACTTATGAATAGTTTGACTTTGATTGTCATGTGCCGTTGATTGTAGCATACTGAATTAATTATCAGAGCACAGAACCAAGGAATTGGTAATGTATGCACTACCAATTCCCAATCCTCACATGGTTGGACAAACGCATTCAGTGCCTGCATACAATAGTTGAATCCAGTGCAGAATTCAGCATTAATCGGCAGTTCTTTAACACAAACTGTGAAGGCAGTTCCTGCCAGGCTCAGTGATTATCCACTGGGTTTATTGTACAAACTAGAATGGAGAAAGTTAGCCGTCTACATGAAAGGGTTTCCTGTCAGTTACCCAGAGCCACTATCTTTTTTTTTTTTCAAGAAGAATCTATAAGAGTGCTTTCACATCAGCATGTTTTTGTCTGTAGGTAAAATACCGCAAACCACATTTGACCGGATCCTGTGCATTCAAAGTGCAACGCATGCAACCACAAATCACCGGTACGATATCTTACCGGATCTGTCTACTGGATCCGGCATAAGAAGACGAAGGAGAATAGGACTTTGTGTGCCAAGAGTATGTATCAACATCATTAATACCACCCAATACCAATTGGTTGCATATTAACATTCCATTTTATTAAAGGGGTTATCCGACATACACTCCAAAAAAATGTAAGCCAATCTGTGCTGTATTGTCATATAAATCACCTCTACATTATTATTTTTTGACTTTTGTTCCTCTTGAATTCACCCTTTATTCTCTGCAGCTCTCTGTTTACATTCAGCACAAGGAAGCATGACAACTTCCTGTATTCTTGGTTGCCAAACCTCAGTCAGAGCTTGCACCGCCCAGCCTCACTGTCCAGAAACGCCCCCTGCCCAGCCTCACTGTCCAGAAACGCCCCCTGCCCACCCTCTGCACACTCTTTGGCTGTCAGTATTCTGCCCAGCACCTGACCTCTCAGCATAAGTGACAGAGCAGAGGTCCGGCTTCTCTCATCTGTGACACAGCAATCACCTCACATGCACAATGGTAACAGAAAGAGTTGTGTTACATGTTCCTCACCCCTTATAGATAAATGAATACTGTGTAAGGCAGACTATATATAGCATCTAATGTGAGTCTATAGTAGATATACACGCCATGTATGTATGGTACATGTGTGTGTGTGCATGTTTTGTGTGATATAGTTATGTGTGTATATATATATATATATATATATATATATATATATATATAGGGATAAGCCTGGAGAATCTATGTGTCACTATATGAAGTGACACATTGGGCTCAGAATGTGGAATGTGCAGATTGCATACGAGTGGTCACATGACCATTCATTCTGACTGTCGACAACTCAGTGTCTGCTGTATGTGATGTGAGGATTCACTTATCTCCACTGTGTAGCAGCAAACAAGAAAAAATAAATAAACATATGTTGAGGAGGACTTTTCCATTAAATACTTAATTAACCTCTTGACAAGGGATTGTGGGAAATATGTCGATTTGCCTTGCATAATTCAGGTTTCAGATCATACACATGACACAGATATAAAGGTGGCTGCCATTTCCTGTTCTCCACACCTGGCCTGGAATGCGAGGAATGTCCAGATATAAGAAGACCAGCATATATGGAAGGACCACTGGCCAAGCTAGACCAACCCACAGATCAGATGACACCATGGATTCCTGTACTGAAGTCAGACCCGCCCATCAGCAGCAACACGGATCTCCCCATTGGCTAGCCCATGAACTGTCCTACTAAATGGGTATATCTGAACTTGTCTACGCCCCTAGCCTTTATCAGGAGTCGCACACTCTGTAGTAAGTCTGTTCGGTGCCATTTTTACTGTGGCCAAGAAGAGATTTCATATCCGACTGTGTCTGGTGTGAATTCTTTTGCGCATGAACTTGGTCCATAGCAATTCGGCCAGGTAGTAGGCAACTAGTGTTCTCTGGTTAAGAGTTCACCTTAACACTATTTGCGCCCAACACGGGGCCATCAGACGTCGACACCCGAAAAACCTTGGAATTGGCAATTGGAACGGCAGGACGAGCTCCACACCTTGAGAAAGGAGATTGATCGCCTCCCACTAAACCCGGTGAGTCTGCTGATTTTTATAATCTGTAGTCTTCCCTGTGTGATCTCTGGGTGTGTGGCACTGATTGCCTGACAGTGTCCGGTTTTCAGGGTCTCTGTACACGGCAGACGGGTCTCACGGCTGCTGGCCATATTAATTGCGGAAGAACCATCACGTGTTTAGTTGCCTGCTGCCTGTTTTGTGTTGTCTCGAGGGGAGATTGACTGGTAGTTAAGAGATCAAGTGGGTTTTGAGTTCTGTTAGTTGTCGCCTGTGAAATGGTTTGTGGTTCTAGTGGAGACTTAAGTAACACGGCTTGGTACAAGACCTAGAGATATAGCACGGTTTTAATTGGCCAGGTTTGGCACGTGTTTTCCATGGGCTCACAAGCCTGTGTTAGAGAGGCTAGTTACAAGTCTTCCAAAAGGAGCTTGTTAATGGGAGCCTGTGTTAGAGAGGCTAGTTACAAGTCCTCCAAGAGTAGCTTGTTAACGAGAGCCTGTGTTAGAGAGGCTAGTTACAAGTCCTCCAAAGAGGAGCTTGTTAACGGGAGCCTGTGTTAGGCTAGTTACAAGTCCTCCAAAGAGGAGCTTGTTAACGGGAGCCTGTGTTAGAGAGGCTAGTTACAAGTCCTCCAAAGAGGAGCTTGTTAATGGGAGCCTGTGTTAGGCTAGTTACAAGTCCTCCTAAGAGGAGTTTGTTAACGGGAGCCTGTGTTAGAGAGGCTAGTTACAAGTCCTCCAAAGAGGAGCTTGTTAACGGGAGCCTGTGTTAGAGAGGCTAGCTACAAGTCCTCCAAGAGGAGCTTGTTAACGGGAGCCTGTATTAGAGAGGCTAGTTACAAGTCCTCCAAAGAGGAGTTTGTTAACAGGAGCTTGGGTGTTATAGAGACTGGGTACAAGGGTAGATTGAGGCAAGTAGAGACCAGGTAGAGGAACTGTTTTGTAGAGTTCAGAACAAGGACAGGTTTGGAAGTGTATGCTGCAAACCCTAGGTTTGCTTTAGTGTTTCAGTTATTTGTCATCTCCCCCGTCTATTGTCTGTTTTTATCTTGGTCTGCATAGAAAAAGATGGATAAATTGATGAAGTTTTGTCGTATTGGTACTATGCCAAATTCTGATGGCAAATTAGACCCATGCACATTAGTTGCGGCTCGTGAAGGAAAGAGTCATATTAAACAATGTACAAAACTCATGAAATTGTGTGGAATGCCAGCAGGAGGAAGATTGCAGCCTTTAGAGTGGAAGCTTGTGCTAACAGAGAGAAAAGGTGTTTTGGAAGACAATGGATTGCTATCTGCTGCTTGTGCATGGGGAAGAGTTTCTGAAAGATTATATAGGGAGAATTGGGTAGAAGAAGTGAGGAAAAAGAAAGGCAGAGTTTTAAATTATGTGTATTACAAGAATATACCTTGTGAGCGACCACCTCCATATAATGCTGATGCTGTGGTATGGACCTGTTCTGGTTGTAGTTGTAGAAATTCGGATGAGAATGAATTTTGTTGTGGATGTGGTGACTCTAGGCCGCAAAATGGTGGACAAAAGCCATGTGCTGAATCTGCTGGTGGCCATCTTGGAGGAGGAACATGTGCTACTTCCAGTGTCGGCCATCTTGGAAGAGAAACATGTGCTGAATCTGCTGGTGGCCATCTTGGAGGAGGAACATGTGCCACTTCCAGTGTCGGCCATCTTGGAGGAGGAGCATGTGCCACTTCCGGTATCAGCCATTTTGTTGAAGACAAATGTGCTGTCCCCGGTGGTAGCCATTTTGTTGAAGACAAATGTGCTGTCCCCGGTGGAAGCCATTTTGTTGAAGACAAATGTGCTGTCCCCGGTGGAAGCCATTTTGTTGAAGACAGATGTGCTGTACCTAGTTGCACCCGCCCAGATTCCCTCTACCCTGTAATGACCATTAACGGTCAGTACTATATCCCTCTGGGAAGTGAACAGACATTACCCACATTTCCCGTCACAGCGATGTCCGGTGAAGCATCAGCCCTTTCCCCCACCACTTCCTCTGTGAATACAGCTATCCTCCCACCTGGATCATCCCCAGTACCAACACTTTCCACTGTCACTTCTGCTGCTAATTTAGCTACACAACCACAAGAATCACTCTCAGCAACAACCCTTTCCACTGTCACCTTTGAGGTCAATCCAGTCACACACTCACGTGAGCCATTCCAAACAGCAACTTTTCCTCCCAACACTTCTGAGGCAACAGCACTCTCACACAGTCTCTCTAATACTACTCCCGGCGGCTCGAGGGTCCTTTCACAACCAAGTGCACATCTATATGGGACGGTAGCCACTGTATCAGAGGAAGGCACAATTTGGGAAGGGAACACTAATACCACAGGGAGCATAGGGGGAAGGGAATACTGGCAACCAGTTCTTGAAAGAGAGATTCCAGAGGGACCTTTATTGGTGGTGGGTAAGGGGGATATAACAACAATGGACACAGATGCTATTGTCAATGCTGCAAATTCTCATTTAAAACACAATGGAGGTATAGCTAGAGCTATAGTGGAGGCAGGAGGGGCGACTATTGAAGCGGACAGTCGAGTCATTGTTGAGTCACGTGGGCAGATAGCTATTGGGGACATAGCAATGACTAAACCCGGCAGTCTTCCCTGTAGATTGATTATACACGCTGTGATATCTACTTTTGACCCCATGCATACAGATGTTAGTATACAACAACTTCGCACAGCAATAACTCGCATTTTAGAATATGCGAATACTAGTCAGCAGATTGAAACCCTGACAATCCCTGCTATTGGTTCTGGCATTTTTGGATATCCCATTCATGCATGCGCAAGAGAGATAGTAGGCGTTATAATGAACAAATGCAGCCCCCCAAATATTTGCTGTCTCTCTGAAATCAGGTTGATTAGTAATGAACACCGGATAGTAAAAGCTCTCAAGAATGCCTGCCTCACCTGGACTCCACCTCATGATATAGGAACTGTTCAGTCGGAAACTCTCCTTCCAGGCTTACTACCTCCTCCTGCTCCTCTCATACAAGTGTCAATGCCCACACCCCTGCTGCCACTTCCAATCCCACCGCTGGTTCCACTACCAATAACAGGAAAGCTCACGTCAGGGGAGCCCACCCTCTATGTCAAGTTTACACCACAGCAACCTGCTACTCTATTGAACCAGCTTCCAGATCCAGAAAAGCAGCCGATGCCTTTCTAGAGAAGTATGCTTCAAATCCAGAGGAATTACTCTGCAAGGTGGCAAGATCTCATTTCCTTGGCAAATCTTAAAGCGGGTGATGCATATTGGCCTGTTATGGAAACTGCATTCAATGACGCTACACTTGTCAGTGACACCACGTGGGACTCCGGTGTTGAGTTCTGTCAACAACATAAAACATGGGCTTCAGATAAGCTGGCTGATCAATCAACATCTTTTAAGGATGTCACACAAGAACCAGGAAAATCAGTGGAGAGATATCTTGCTCGATTAACCCAAATGTTTAATGACCTCGGTTTCAGTAACCAAATTAAAATTCAACGAACATTGCTTGTCTCCTCTTTTGTTGAAGGCCTTCGAGAAGCCCTGAGGAAGCAATTTCAAGCAATCAGACCTGAATATGCCACATTGGATCCTAAGGATGTCTTAACGATAGCTAAGGGGTTCGAAAAAATACTCCCTGAGAAAACTACTACAACCTCAAACAAGAAAACCCACATTCTATGGACTGCTGTGCAGAACCAAAACCAGGAGCCTTCATTACCTCATGCCAAAGTAATCTGCTTCAATTGTGGTAACCCAGGTCACTACAGACGTGATTGTAGAGCCCCTTTTCAAGAACGTAGATTGAAACACCGCAATGAGGACAATCGCAGATACAACTATTCTCATCGCAATGATCAATACTACGACTGTCCATCACAAGCTCAGACTCATGCTAACCATACCGCTGCTCTGATGCATCTAAGTAACCGATAGGACTTGGGCAAGCCCGTGTCCACTACTTTGGCTTCTACGTCTGGTACAGTAGCCAAAGTAACCATCAATGATCAAGGCAAACCCTTACCGTTCCTTGTGGATACAGGTGCAGCCAGAAGTGTTATCAGATTACAGGACCTGCCTTTTCCCGATCTGATATCCTCTGAATCCATGACATGCGTTGGAGTAGATGGCAAGCCCACTTCTAACAAGCTTACCCGTGAAGTACAGGTTGGACCATACGAAGATGTATTTATGCGCCTAGTGGTGTCCCCCACTTGTCCCACTAACCTTCTGGGAGCAGACCTTCTCCAAAGATTGAGAGCGACTAACAAATATTCATCTAATGGTCTTACCATCACCATTACTGATCCACTCGATCCGAGTGAAGAGTGTCAACTTCAAGCAGCACCTTTGCTTATGATGATGGACGAAGTCGTTAATGCTGCCTCAGGTATTCCACCAGAAGTGATGTCGCAAGTCCCATCTACTCTATGGTCCACTGGTCCTGAAGATATTGAACCTCTTGCTGCAGCTCCGGTACGGGCCATTCTTAAACCTGGAGCTCAACTCCCCAGGGTGCCTCAGCACCCACTCAAATCTGCCCAGGAAGAGTCTTTAGGCACTCAAATTAAGACTATCCTGGATAACGGGGCATTAGTCAGGTGTACTTCTCTCTGTAATACGCATTTGTTCCCAGTCAAGAAGAGGACATTGAAGGGAGAAGCCCCAAAGTACCATATGGTTCAAGATCTCTGGGCTGTTAACGCAGCAACTGATTTGGAAAGTCCCATTGTGCCCAATCCACATACATTGCTGTCTCAGATACCATCGGATGCTACACGTTTCACTTTCATCGATGTAGCCAATGCTTTCTTCAGCGTACCATTGCATTCAGAAGATTGGTACCTGTTTGCCTTCACTTACCAAGGATCACAATACACCTGGTCGGTCTTGCCACAAGGAGCACAGAATTCACCAAGTCATTTCTCTCAAGCCCTTGCCTCTTGTCCGCAGCCTTGGAGAGAGAGGAACCATCAGGTTGTTCTCCTTCAGTATGTGGATGATCTTCTATTGTGTTGTCCTGATCAAGCAGCAGCTGAAAAATCAAGTCTCAGTCTTCTACTTCACCTCGCACAACAGAACTGCAAAGTGTCCCTCAACAAAGTTCAATGGTGTCAACCCAGAGTCGTGTTTCTAGGACACTGTCTCTCTCCAGGGTTATAACATCTCAGAAGTGAAAGAAAGGACGCAATTGAGACAGTTCCCCTACCAAAAGGAACTAAGCAGCTACAAGCTTTCTTGGGACTTATCACCTACTGCCGGCAGTGGATTCCAGACGCCTCCAAGTTGATGCAACCATTGTATGATGACCTCAAGATGTCTGCTTTCCCACTAAAACCAGAGTCTGTGGAAGCTTTTTATGCTCTTAAACAAGCCATACAATCTGCACCAGCCCTTGGAATCCCGAATTATCAGCTGCCTTTCTACCTGTTTATCAGTGAAGTAGCAGGACATGCCTCCGGAGTCCTAGCCCAGAAACATGGGGGAAAAACAAGACCCATCGGTTATTACTCTGCCCGTCTGGACTCTGTGTCTCAAGCTTCACCAACTTGCCTTAGAGCCGTACATGCTGCACATATGCTCCTGGACAAGACTTCAGACATCATCTTAGGACATCCAGTGCTCTTGATGGCTCCACACGATCTCAAAGCTATACTTGACCAGACTCAACCTAAACATCTGTCACTACAGCGTCATATGAGACTCCAATGTTCTCTCCTAATTCCGGATAATGTCACTCTTGTCCACTGTACCGTCCTTAACACGTCCACACTGCTTCCTCTTTCCAGGGGGGATATATACGATGACAATCATGCTCCAGGAGAAGAGGCCTATAGATACTCAGAGGATCATGACTGTCTACAACAGATGCAGCAAGAAGCAGCCTCAAAGAAAATTGTGTCCGAAGACCCACTCCCGCACGCTGACCTGACGTTCTTTACCGATGGTTCCAGATTTGCAGATGAAACAGGAAGGTTCCATACAGGATATGCCGTGGTTACATATGACCAGGATATCTCAGGATCCCTACCACAACACATGTCTGCACAAGAAGCGGAACTTAAGGCTTTGACGCTGGCCTGTCAAGAACCGGCAGAGAAGGTGGTCAACATCTACACGGATTCAAGATATGCTTTCGGAGTGGCTCATGACTTCGGCAGTATCTGGGCAGCCAGAGGATACCTAACATCCAGTGGAAATCCTGTAAAACATGCTGCTGCCATAAAAGAACTTGTGGCTGCTGTGGACCTACCTTCGGAGGTTGCAGTGATCAAGATTAAAGCTCCCGGGAAATTAAATTCTCCAGAGGCGAAGGGAAACTTCTTCTGCTGACAAAATAGCGAAAACGTATACTGTGCACCCACCTGGGAAAGAAAAAGCAGTGGTGTACGTGTCTCAAGATCCTGAAGAGGGACTCCAGAGCTCTCCTATGAAGTTTATTCATCTACACCAAGACAAGGCACCCGATGATGAGAAAAAGCATTGGCAAGAAACAGGAGCAAAAAAGGATGAAGATGGAGTTTGGAGGAAGAACAAAAAGATCTGTCTACCCCGCAACCTATACCCCTCGGTGACAGAATGGGCACACAGTATCACCCATAGAGGCAAGAACCAGATGAATGACTTGATTTGGAAGACGTATCAGGCACCGGGGATCTCTACTGTCACCCAAAACTATTGCAAGTCCTGCCTTGTGTGTGCAAAATGCAAATCAAGCACCACCCCAGAAAGTTATTCAAAAACATTTGGCCAAACCACTCTATCCTTTCCAAAGAATTCAAATTGATCATATTCAAATGCCAAAAGTAGGGAAGTATGAGTATGTACTGGTAGTGACTGACATGTTCTCAGGATGGCCCGAAGCCTATCCGGTAACCAATATGACTGCCAGGGTGACTGTTAAGAGACTGATAACTGAGTTAGTATGCAGATATTGGGTCCCAGAGGTAATTGAGAGTGACCAAGGACCTGCATTCACGGCAGTATTGACGAAGGAGCTATGGACGTTTGTAGGAGCGGATTTGGGTCTACATACCCCATATCACCCTCAGAGCAGTGGAAAAGTAGAAAGACTTAATGGTACCCTGAAAAACAAAATCCTGAAAACTAGTCAGGAGGTCAAACTTACCTGGATAGACATTTTGCCTATTGCCTTATATTCAGTCAGAAACACTCCAAGGGGTCCCACTAAACTCACACCATACGAGATTCTTTTTGGGGGCCCCAAGGCTGGGTCAATACTTCCCACAACAGCTAGCTTTAGGAAGTGATACTCTTGTGAATTATGTTGTTGCCCTTACTAAAGAATTGTCAATAACACATGCACGAGTTTTATCATCCATTCCAGATCCAGATTCCAGTGAAGGTGTCCATAATTTCCAACCTGGTGACTACGTGCTGGTAAAGAAGTTCACCAGAAAGACATCCCTGGAACCGAGATTTGAAGGTCCCTACCAAGTGCTCCTGACTACTCCCACTTCTGTCAAACTTGAAGGAAGACCGGCAAGTGACAGCGCTCAGCTGATCACCGGCGGTCAGCTGCAGGGAGCGATCAGCTGATCACCCGGCGGCCGGCTGCAGGGAGCGATCAGCTGATCGTTCACAATAGTAAAACTGTAAAAAAAAAATCAAAACGAATTGCGTTGTTTTGCAGCATCCGTTGCATCCGTTGTGCCACTATATGCAACACATCCGTTGCATCCGTTACACAACGCAATGCAACGGATACCGTTCAACGCAAGTGGGAAACTAGCCTTATGTGGCAAGAAGAATCATTTCTCAGCTGTCTGCAGGCTGGGAACAGGCAAACAGCATAGACAGGTCCACACTGTGACACCAGACACTGACAGTGCAGAGGACATTACATGGCTACAGCTGCAACCTGCAACAGAGAATGTCAATGTAATCAGGCAGCCAGTAGTCAAGGATGCCAAGCAGCTCTATGCAACCAACCTTGGATGAGAAGCCCATTAGATTTCAGCTGGATTGTGGAGCAAGCTGCAATGTAATTCCAAGTGCTCTGCTGAACAAACAGGTTTCCATTGAGCCAACGGACAAGGTACTGGTGATGTACAACAAAAGTGTTCTGAAACCTATGGGGACATGTAAGCTCAAAATACGGAACCCATGTAACAAGAAAAGTTACAGAGCTGAATTTACCGTGCTGCATGGTGGGAACCATGTACCAATACTGGGAGTAAAAGCAGTGCAGGCAATGGACTTAATAAAAGTACAGTCGCAGAACATTATGTCTGTTGAAGATTCCCAGGATATACCAAATCCCAAACTAAATGCAGAGCGCAATTTGGACTTTCAAAAAATAAAAATGGAGTATGCGGATTTATTTGAAGGTGATGGGTGTTTTGAAGGTAAATACAGGCTAGAAATTGATAAAACCGTGCAGCCTACCAGATTACCTACAAGAAGGGTGCCTGTAGCTTTAATGCAACCACTGAAAGTAGAGCTACAAGATTTACAGAAAAGAGGCATGATAGAACCAGTCCAGAAGAGCACAGATTGAATCAGCAGTTTGGTCATAGTGCAGAAACCATCAGGCAAGTTAAGAATATGCATTGATCCGAAGCCACTCAACAAGGCGCTGAAAAGAAATCATTACCCGATGCCAACATTGGGCGATGTTCTCACAGATCTATCAAAGGCTAATATATTTTCTGTATGTGATGTCAAAAATGGATTCTGGCATGTGGAACTGACTGAAGAATCAAGTTTATTGACAACATTTTCTTCACCATTTGGACGCTATAAATGGCTGAGACTGCCCATGGGACTAAAACCTGCTCCGGAGATGTTCCAGCAGAAATTGATGCAGGCTTTGGAAGGACTTCCTGGAGTAAAAACAATAGCAGATGATATCCTTATAGTGGGAGAAGGCGAAGATATGGAATCTGCAATCAAGGATCATGATCAGAAGATGATACAATTTTTGGCGATGTAGAGCAAAACAAATAAAGCTGAATGTGGACAAATTCAAACTGAAAATGACAGAAGTTGCATATATTGGACATCTTCTGACCTCAAATGGTGTAAAAGTAGATCCAGAAAAGGTGAGAGCAATTCAAGATTTGCCAACCCCAACTGATGTGTGTGGAGTACAACGATTTCTGGGCATGGTAAATTATCTCTCCAAATTTTGCAAGCATCTGTCAGATATATGTGAGCCACTGAGACAGCTAACCCACAAAGATGTGCTCTGGGAATGGACAGAAAACCCGGAAACTGCTTTCCGGTCAGTAAAGAAGGCTATTGCAGACGCAGCAACCCTGAAGTATTTCGACCCAGATCGAGAAGTGGTGGTACAATGTGATGCTTCAGAAAAAGGCCTTGGAGCTACACTAATGCAGAACAAACAGCCAATCATGTTTGCAAGCAGAGCCCTAACAACAACAGAGCAGGGATATGCTCAGATTGAGAAGGAGTTACTGGCTGTGGTATTTGGGATGGAGAAGTTTCACCAGTACACCTATGGTCGACGAGTAACAGTGCAGTCTGATCACAAGCCATTGGAGAGCATTACAAAGAGACCACTACTAAATGCCCCAAAGAGACTACAGCGCATGCTGTTACGACTTCAGAAATACGATTTTGACATCTGTTACTGTCCAGGAAGAGACTTACTGATTGCAGATACTCTAAGCAGAGCATACCTACCTGTCACAAATGATGAGGAGAATGGAATTGAAACCATCAATATGTGTGACTATCTGGCGGTGTCAAAAGACAAGTTTAAGCAAATACAGACTTGTACAGAGAAGGATAAAATACTCCAGATCTTAAAGACTGTCATCTTGCAGGGCTGGCCAAAATACAAGCAGCATGCGCCTAGGGAAGTTTCTCCATTCTTCCACATAAGAGATGAACTGTCAGTGCAGCAAGGAATCATCTTTAAAGGAGACAGAGCTGTTATACCAGAAGCACTCAGAAGAGATATACTGGAAACACTGCACTCTTCGCACTTAGGCAGGGAAGGATGTCTACGGCGAGCAAGAGAATCTATTTATTGGCCAGGAATGAATGACTACATTAAAAACTATATAGCACAATGTGAAATATGTGCATCCTGCAGTGATAAGCAACAAAAGGAGACATTGCAACCTCATGAAATTCCACAGAGGCCTTGGTCAAAAATTGGAACAGATGTGTTCACATGGAATGACAAAGAATACCTGATCACAGTGGACTATTTATCTAACTTTTGGGAGATTGATTTGTTACAGGACACAAGGGCGAGAACAGTGATTAAAAAACTCAAGGCCCATTTTGCCAGGTATGGCAATCCAGATATCGTGTTCTCTGACAATGCTGCTCAGTTTACTTCAGAAGAGTTTAAAACTTTCAGCAAGAGATGGGAATTTGAGCACCAGACGTCTTCTCCAAGATATCCACAGAGTAATGGCAAAGCAGAGTCCGCAGTAAAAACGGCCAAAAGACTCCTTAAAAAAGCAAAACAGGCAGGTACTGATGTATATCTGTCTATACTGGATCATAGAAACACACCCACCCAAGGCATAGACAGCAGTCTGGCACAGAGGCTAATGAGTAGACGTACAAAGACACTCATACCAACTGCTAGTCATCTGTTAAAGCCAAAGTTGGTGGGAAACATCAAAGCTCAACTAAAGAAAAATCAAGATAGGCAAGCTTTCTATTACAATAAATCTGCAAAGGATCTGCCAGATCTCCAGAGAAATGATAACATACGGCTGCAGCCAAGCAGCAAATATGACAAACACTGGCAAAAGGCAAAGGTTGTAAAGAAACTAGGACCTCGGTCCTACGAAATTGTAACAGAAGACGGAAGAAGCCTAAGAAGAAATAGGAGATATTTGAGGAAAACACAAGAACAAGATGATTCTTGGCCTTTTGAACAATATCCTGATACCCAAGATAACGAGGCAGCAAGTCCAAGCCAAGTACCAAAAGTGACTGCTGACCATCAGGGTGAGACTGTTAACCAGAGACAGGCAATATCAGAAGGCACATTACCAGAATCAGAACAACTACCAGAGGTGGACATTGACTCTTCATATGTTACTAGGGCGGGCAGAATGGTCAGAAAGCCTGTGCACCTCAAGGATTATATCTAACTGTATATATTGTAATTCTCTTTTACTTGGTCAGATAACTGTTGTGTTTATTAAGTTTGATTGTTCTTCTTGTTTAAAGAGAAAGGCTGTAGCAATATGTATATGCTGTATGTCCCCTAGGGGTCTCTCTTCTTGTATGTGTTCACAAGCAAGTGGGAGCTCGCTGGTACTGCAGACAGAGTGTAGGCAGCAGAGAGAGATGGCTGACAATACCACCTAATAAAGAGCCTGAAAATCTGCACTGAGTGTGATTATTGAGAGACACAACAACAGAACAGTTGCTTCTTTTAAATTCGATTATTGTGATGTAGTACAGTGTGACACTCAATGGGCTTCCTCACCTTCCTCAATGAGTCAACCAGCACAATTAAGATCAGGACAACAATATATATGTGTTACAGGTGATGGGTGGGGACAAACATGTAGTTCATGGAGGCCAGTCGGGTGGAACACTGGTGAAGATTGGGGGTATAGACCGAAAACAGCCCTAAATAAATTAGACTCCAATGGCAAACCCCTACTCAACAGGATGACACTCTCCTGTACAAAAGTCATCAAGCCCTGTGATACTATTGGCCAATGTAATCCACTAGTCCTTAACCTGGAGAACCCTCAACCTGCCGATAATGGAACCTACTTACTGGGTACATATGTATATGGTGGGTGTGCTAGTTGTGCCCATCTAGGTGTGTTCAGATTAGCGGACATAAGAGAAATGTCGACAAAAAATAGAAACACACACTCAAATTCCCTAATGTTCCGTATTCAAAAACGTAATAAAATGATGGCCATTGCAAACCCCACATTTGAAGATATCCTTACCGTTGAAACAGGGTACACTGAGACCAACTTACGGTTGAAGTGGATGAAATATACCGCCAATCAATATAATAAGTCTAATTGTTTTGTCTGTGCAGGGGCGAGACCCCAACTAGGATCTGTCCCTCTAGACCCCCCCCCAGATGTGGAAAAATGTTTCCCGAGTCTGTTCACTAACAAATCCCTTAGTGAATTAAATTGTGAAAACTGGAAAAAGAAGTACCCCATAGTCACAGACACACCTAACCCAGGTCAAGGCATCACCATATATCCAGGAAAATACATCTGTTATACTAACACTGAGAGAAACACATTTGTGGGTAATTTCACAGAGGGATATTGCAACAGATATAGTAATGCCACCAGAGAGGACCTGGCCAACCAGACCCAGTCCATTTCTGAGGTCTTCTGGATATGTGGGGACATGAAGATCAGAACTCATTTAGAAGGTGAATGGATGGGGGAATGCACACTAGCCAAAGCCATAATGCCCTTCTACATAGCAGCAGGAGAGGAAGCCCTAACGTCAGAAGAGCTACACAGAACAAAAAGAGAAACCAATCCCGAATAGTGATGAGCGAGCATGCTTGTCACTACTCGGTACTCGCACGAGTATCGCTGTACTCGGGCTGCTCGGCAGGGACCGAGTAATCTCGCGATACTCGTGCTGTACTCGTGGTCTTCATTTCTGCATGTTGGCGCTCTTTTGAGAGCCAGCCCTCATGCAGGGATTGGCTGGCAGACCACTGCAATGCCACAGCCCTGTTAGTTGTGGAATTGCAGTGATTGGCCGGCCTGCACAGCGTGACCGAGCCTTTATATCGGCCGGCGCGCTGTGCTCTGCTCACAACTATCCAGACAGTCAGTGCAGGGAGAGTGTTGCTGATTCAGGGAAAGGTTTGCGGCCCTTTATAGTTAGTTCCGGAGCAGGGCTGCAAACAGTGTGACCAGAAGTCCTTCTCAGGACTATTCTAGTTGTATACAGGCAGGCAGGGTATAGCCAGGTCGGAGTACAGTAGCAGAGTCCTTCTCAGGACTATTGTTGCTATATACTGGCAGGGTATAGCCAGGTCGGAATACAGGCTAGTGACCAGAAGAGTCCTTGTCAGGACTATTGTAGCAGTATACAGGCAGGCAGGCAGGGTAGTGGTGACCGTATACCAGCCTTCATCATATCTGGGGCTGGTGTACACAGTGTAAAACAGTCCAGATAGTGTCAGACTTCTCAGTAATTGTCGCTCCTAAAAACCAGTTAGGTTCTTATTGCGTCCGTGCTTGCATTTAAAAACAGCACGTGTGTGGCAGTCGGTGGCAGGGTACAGGTGCGCGTTTTGCACAAACTATTATATAACGCACAAGTCTAGTGTATAATACACGTCAGTCAGCAGTGTCTGATAGTGTCAGACTTCTCAGTAATTGTCGCTCCTAAAAACCAGTTAGGTTCTTATTGCGTCCGTGCTTGCATTTAAAAACAGCACGTGTGTGGCAGTCGGTGGCAGCGTACAGGTGCGCATTTTGCACAAACTATTATATAACGCACAAGTCTAGTGTATAATACACGTCAGTCAGCAGTGTCTGATAGTGTCAGACTTCTCAGTAATTGTCGCTCCTAAAAACCAGTTAGGTTCTTATTGCATCCGTGCTTGCATTTAAAAACAGCACGTGTGTGTCTGTCGGTGGCAGCGTACAGGTGCGCGTTTTGCACAAACTATTATATAACGCACAAGTCTAGTGTATAATACACGTCAGTCAGCAGTGTCTGATAGTGTCAGACTTCTCAGTAATTGTCGCTCCTAAAAACCAGTTAGGTTCTTATTGCGTCCGTGCTTGCATTTAAAAACAGCACGTGTGTGGCAGTCGGTGGCAGCGTACAGGTGCGCGTTTTGCACAAACTATTATATAACGCACAAGTCTAGTGTATAATACACGTCAGTCAGCAGTGTCTGATAGTGTCAGACTTCTCAGTAATTGTCGCTCCTAAAAACCAGTTAGGTTCTTATTGCGTCCGTGCTTGCATTTAAAAACAGCACGTGTGTGTCTGTCGGTGGCAGCGTACAGGTGCGCGTTTTGCACAAACTATTATATAACGCACAAGTCTAGTGTATAATACACGTCAGTCAGCAGTATCTGATAGTGTCAGACTTCTCAGTAATTGTCGCTCCTAAAAACCAGTTAGGTTCTTATTGCGTCCGTGCTTGCATTTAAAAACAGCACGTGTGTGGCAGTCGGTGGCAGCGTACAGGTGCGCGTTTTGCACAAACTATTATATAACGCACAAGTCTAGTGTATAATACACGTCAGTCAGCAGTGTCTGATAGTGTCAGACTTCTCAGTAATTGTCGCTCCTAAAAACCAGTTAGGTTCTTATTGCGTCCGTGCTTGCATTTAAAAACAGCACGTGTGTGTCTGTCGGTGGCAGCGTACAGGTGCGCGTTTTGCACAAACTATTATATAACGCACAAGTCTAGTGTATAATACACGTCAGTCAGCAGTGTCTGATAGTGTCAGACTTCTCAGTAATTGTCGCTCCTAAAAACCAGTTAGGTTCTTATTGCGTCCGTGCTTGCATTTTAAAACAGCACGTGTGTGGCAGTCGGTGGCAGGGTACAGGTGCGCGTTTTGCACAAACTATTATATAACGCACAAGTCTAGTGTATAATACACGTCAGTCAGCAGTGTCTGATAGTGTCAGACTTCTCAGTAATTGTCGCTCCTAAAAACCAGTTAGGTTCTTATTGCGTCCGTGCTTGCATTTAAAAACAGCACGTGTGTGGCAGTCGGTGGCAGGGTACAGGTGCGCGTTTTGCACAAACTATTATATAACGCACAAGTCTAGTGTATAATACACGTCAGTCAGCAGTGTCTGATAGTGTCAGACTTCTCAGTAATTGTCGCTCCTAAAAACCAGTTAGGTTCTTATTGCGTCCGTGCTTGCATTTAAAAACAGCACGTGTGTGGCAGTCGGTGGCAGCGTACAGGTGCGCGTTTTGCACAAACTATTATATAACGCACAAGTCTAGTGTATAATACACGTCAGTCAGCAGTGTCTGATAGTGTCAGACTTCTCAGTAATTGTCGCTCCTAAAAACCAGTTAGGTTCTTATTGCGTCCGTGCTTGCATTTAAAAACAGCACGTGTGTGTCTGTCGGTGGCAGCGTACAGGTGCGCGTTTTGCACAAACTATTATATAACGCACAAGTCTAGTGTATAATACACGTCAGTCAGCAGTGTCTGATAGTGTCAGACTTCTCAGTAATTGTCGCTCCTAAAAACCAGTTAGGTTCTTATTGCGTCCGTGCTTGCATTTAAAAACAGCACGTGTGTGGCAGTTGGTGGCAGGGTACAGGTGCGCGTTTTGCACAAACTATTATATAACGCACAAGTCTAGTGTATAATACACGTCAGTCAGCAGTGTCTGATAGTGTCAGACTTCTCAGTAATTGTCGCTCCTAAAAACCAGTTAGGTTCTTATTGCGTCCGTGCTTGCATTTAAAAACAGCACGTGTGTGGCAGTCGGTGGCAGGGTACAGGTGCGCGTTTTGCACAAACTATTATATAACGCACAAGTCTAGTGTATAATACACGTCAGTCAGCAGTGTCTGATAGTGTCAGACTTCTCAGTAATTGTCGCTCCTAAAAACCAGTTAGGTTCTTATTGCGTCCGTGCTTGCATTTAAAAACAGCACGTGTGTGGCAGTCGGTGGCAGCGTACAGGTGCGCGTTTTGCACAAACTATTATATAACGCACAAGTCTAGTGTATAATACACGTCAGTCAGCAGTGTCTGATAGTGTCAGACTTCTCAGTAATTGTCGCTCCTAAAAACGAGTTAGGTTCTTATTGCGTCCGTGCTTGCATTTAAAAACAGCACGTGTGTGGCAGTCGGTGGCAGCGTACAGGTGCGCGTTTTGCACAAACTATTATATAACGCACAAGTCTAGTGTATAATACACGTCAGTCAGCAGTGTCTGATAGTGTCAGACTTCTCAGTAATTGTCGCTCCTAAAAACCAGTTAGGTTCTTATTGCGTCCGTGCTTGCATTTAAAAACAGCACGTGTGTGGCAGTCGGTGGCAGCGTCAGGCTCCATATTGTCCCTGGATAGAGACGTGCATGATGGCCTGTAAACATGAAGTGCCCATTGTAAGTAAGTGGGTCTATTGCAGTATAGCCCTTAGGCAGGGCAGCCAAAAATTGGGAGGCTCCACGTTGTCCCTGGATAGAGACGTGCATGAGGGCCTGTAAACCTGAAGTGCCCATTGGAAGGAAGTGGGTCTATTGTAGTATAGCCCTTAGGCAGGGCAGCCAAAAATTGGGAGGCTCCACGTTGTCCCTGGGTAGAGACGTGCATGAGGGCCTCAAAACATTGTTCCCATTGCAAAGGAGCGGGTCTCCTGTCGTTGTAATGTCCATTCTGCAAAGAATGGGCGAAAAAATTTACCACTGGGGGTATACCTGAAACAAAGGCCTAAGTATTGCAATTTGTAACGGTCATCATGGTGGCGCATGAGGAGAAGGAGGAGCAGTCCAGCGATTATCCAAAGTCCAGAAGTGTGTACCCATGGGTGAGGGGAGGTACATGGCAAACTTTAAATTCCGCTCTCATTTGCTGGTGGTGTGGTGAAGTCTGGCCCAATCCAACCCTTGTTCATCTTGATCAGAGTCAGCCTGTCAGCATTTTCAGTTGACAGGCGGGTGCGTTTATCTGTAATGATTCCACCTGCGGCACTAAAAACACGCTCTGACAAAACGCTAGCAGCAGGGCAGGCCAGGCCTTCCAAGGCGTAGAGAGCCAATTCATGCCACGTGTCCAGCTTGGATACCCATTAATTGTAAGGCACAGAGGAATGTCGGAGTACAGTTGTTTGATCTGCAAGGTACTCCTTCAGCATCTGGGCAAACTTAGGATTTCTTGTGGCACTACCCCGCACCTCAGGGGCTGTGGTACGTGAGGGGCTGAGAAAACTGTCCCACATCTTAAAGACTGTTCCCCTACCTCTGGCGGATTGGACTTGTGCCTCTCTCGGCTGTACGCCTCGGTTGTCCACTGATTCATGACCTATGCCGCTAGCGTTTTGTGAGGTGAATGCTTTGCCTACTTCCGTGACTATGGCCTTCTGGAACTGCTGCATTTTGCCTGACCTCTCCGCCTCGGGAATAAGAGACATAAAGTTCTCCTTTTAGCGTGGGTCTAACAGTGTTACCAACCAGTAATGATTGTCGGCCAAGATGTTCTTAACGCGAGGGTCACGAGACAGGCAGCTTACCATAAAGTCAGCCATGTGTGCCAGACTCTTAACAGCCATCACTTCAGTATCCTGACCAACACGATGACTGAACATGCTGTCCTCCTCCTCCTCCTCCTCATCATCTACCCTGTCCTCTGGCCAGCCACGCTGAACCGAGGATATGACTGCATGTCATATCCTCAATTTGGCCAGAGAGTTGCTCCATGTCTTCATCCTCCTCCTCGTCATAGTCCTCCACTGCACGTTGTGATGAGACGAGGCTGGGCTGTGTGTTATCATCACCCACACCCACTACTGTTTCTTGCTCAAACTCATCGCGCTCCGCCTGCAATGCATCATGGTTGTTTTTTGAGCAGAGACCATTTTAGAAGGCAGAGAAGCGGTATGGTGACGCTAATAATGTCGTCATCGCCGCTCACCATCTTGGTGGAGTCCTCAAAGTTTTGGTGGATGGTGCATAGGTCGGACATCCATCTCCACTCCTCAGGTGTTATGTGTGGAGTTTGACCCATTTCCCGACGGCTTAGGTGATGCAGGTACTCAACAACTGCCCTCTTCTGCTCACATATCCTGACCAACTTGTGCAGAGTTGAATTCCAACGCGTGGGGACATCACACACCAGTCTGTGTGCCGGAAGATGCAAACGGCGTCTTAAGCCGGCAAGGCCGGCTGAAGCAGTAGGTGACTTTCGAAAATGTGCAGACAGGCGGCGAACTTTTACCAGCAGATCAGACAGCTCTGGGTATGACTTTAGAAACCGCTGAACCACGAGGTTGAGCAAATGGGCCACGCATGGAACATGTGTCAGCTGGCCTCGCCTCAAAGCCGCCACCAGGTTCCGGCCATTGTCACACACGACCTTTCCTGGCTTTAGGTTCAGAGTTGTGAGCCAGTGATCTGCCTGCTGTTTCAGAGCTGTCCACACCTCTTCTGCATTGTGGGGTTTGTCACCTATGCAGATTAGCTTCAGCACTGCCTGTTGCCGCTTCGCCGAGGCAGTGCTGCAGTGCTTCTGTGTCGCCCTGGACAAGCCAGGGGCCACAGAGCACAACACTTAAACACCCCACACTCCCTGCAGGCATATCATAGTCAAAACACAAAATCCTTGTTGCCTTCCCCAGGGGCTGTTGTCCACACCAGGGTGTGGAGCCAGGCGGTTGGTCTCCACCCACCGAGGAGGAGGGAAAACACAGGCAGTGAGAGTTAAGCTAAGGAAGTGGAAGGAGGAAAGTAGTAGAGAGGAGAAAAGTGACAGCAAAGAGCCTAAAGTTGGTCCGGGTGTGTGGCCTGGACAGGACAGCAAGGTTGGCAGGATGTGGTGACCGTCTGCAGTGGAGGCCGATTGGAGTCTGCCGTAAGGACCGTGGACGGGTGGTGACCCGGCCGTACCGGACCGGTATACAAAGAGAAGCCAGCACCATTGGCAGAGGACTTTCGGATCCCGGCAAGGCTTGGTGTCGCCGTGAATTTGCCAAATCCGTTAGTGAAGGGGACCTCAGGGTTTCCAAACAGCCAAGTCCAGATAGAAGGCAACCGTACAACCGTGAAGGGGAGACACAGCCACCGCTAAGGGCAACCGTCTCCCAGGGCCAGCGCCTGTGGGCAAAAGGGGCTCCTCCGGCCCATATCCAGGTCAGGGAGCGGGTTACCGTTGGGAAACCATCACTACCAACACTTAACTTAGGTGCAGGGAGAGACAGTCATCACTAACCTGCAGGGAGGAACAACCGCAGCCGTCCGAGTGACCCGTCCATCCAGCCACTTGTTTTACCGTGAACTGTGTCATCATCATTGGGCTGAGTGAGTACCTCCGTGCCGTGCGGCACAGCGCTGCCCCTGCGACCCTGCACTTCATCAGGCCCCGCAACCCGCCTGTCATCCATCTCTACCCCATCACCAGGCCCCGGGACAACCAACCCCCCTACCCACGGAGGGGAGAAATAACAGCAAAGCTGCTCCCTGTCACAGGCTCCCGGGATCCCCGTCCAGAGCAGCGGTGGTGTCCACACAATCACCACAACCGTGGGTGGCGTCACGGACAATATCCCCAAAACCCAAACCACCCCTTTTCACTCACGGGCGAGTAGCGCCGCTCGAGTCCCCGGGATCCGGCCATCGCTCGAGCCAACGAGCAGCAGCAGCCGTAGAGCTGCGTCAGCCGGACCCGAGCAGTGGGAGAGCGCACCGTCCCCTCCTCCGCCCGCGACACTTCCAGCTTGGGACTGGTGTGGAGGGTAAAGTGGATCAGGATGCGCAGGAGGAGGAGGAGGCTGAGGAGCATGACATTCCGGAGCTGTAGAGTGTGTGTGAAACCCTGACTGAGGTAGGGCCTGCAAAACTTGGTGTGTGAAGGACGTGTTCCGTCCCTCGCTCAGACTGGGTCCCAGCTTGCACAATATTAACCCAGTGTGACGTCAACGAGATGTAGCGGCCTTGCCCACATGCACTTGTCCACGTGTCTGTGGTTAGGTGGACTTTGGCTGAAACAGCGTTGTTCAGGGCACGTGTGATGTTTTGTGACACGTGGTTAGTTATGCAATGCGGGGACGGCACACCGGGAGAAATAGTGGCGGCTGTGGACCGAGTAACGTGGGACAGCTGCCACCATCAGGTCGCGGAATGCTTCTGTCTCAACCAGCCTAAAAGGCAACATTTCCAGCGCAAGCAGTCGCGAAATGTTAGCATTTAGAACTGTGGCATGTGGGGTGTTGGCAGTGTATTTGCGCCTGCGTTCAAAGGTTTGCTGAATGGATAACTGAACGTTGCGCTGGGACAAGGACGTGCTTGATGATGGTGTTCTTTCTGCGTAGGCAACTGCAGGTGCAGGAGTGGAGGAGGCTTGTTCGCAGGCAGCATGGACAGGGGATTGGCTCGCATGCACAACCAGCGAAGACGTAGCAGTGACATCAGCAAGCACTGCTCCTCGACTCTGTTGTACTTCCCACAAAGTCGGGTGCTTGGCTGACATGTGCCTGATCATGCTGGTGGTGGTCAGGCTGCTAGTTTTGGTACCCCTGCTGATGCTGGCATGGCAGGTGTTGCAAATGGCCTTTTTAGAATCATCTGGAGCCAACTTAAAAAACTGCCAGTGTCAGAGTTCCGGGTTTTCCAGTTTTCTTTTGAAAGAGCTTGCCCTTTGTTGACATGGAGTTTTCTGTTCTGTTGCCCTACTTCCTGTCCATCTGTTTAAAAGCCGCCCCTAAAGCTTAGTCCAGTGCCTGAGTATACTGCTTCCTGTGTGCTCCTGCCCTGCTGCTTTTGGTTCCTGATTGTTATTCGGATCCTCTTGGAAAACAACCGACACCGACTCTGGACTTCATCTGGTATCATCTAGCTGTGCCTGGACTCCGTTTGCCGTCTTTGGTCGGCACTTCTGCCCGGTTCCTTCCGTTTAATACCACTCTGGACTCACATCACGTACGGACATTTTTCGACTTACCTATTGCCCTTTTGTGTCCCGGCTGCTGCGCATTTAGGGCTTCTGGGGTGATTGCCAGACAGTCCCTGTATAGGGGTTCGCTCTTGGTGGTCTCCCTGGGGGAGTCCGGTGCGCGGTCCCGGGAATTCCCTTTCGCTCAGTCCCTGGAAGGTATTTCCTGTATTTATGTTCTACTGTGTTTTTGTTCCGTTTATGTACATATTTGCTGGTTGCATATTATAAATGTCTTGCACCAAGAACTCGTCTCTGGTTGTCATTGCCCTAACGCAATCGAAATCCTCAATACATACAATAGTATTACAGCCAGACTCGGGAAGACCTAACATTTGTACAGGCACCTTGTGTCGTGTTGTTCCGGGGAACAGTTGCCTGATGTCTGCCTGGGGCCACCACTCTGCTTCTTACTGCCTGTTGTGATGCTACGCCTCCCTCCCCCTGTGCACTGCTGTCCTCGCTCTGCATATCCTCCTGCCAGGTTGGGTCAGTTACTGGATCATCCACCACGTCGTCTTCCTCTTCCGCACCCTGCTCCTCCTCCTGACTTCCTGACAATTGTGTCTCATCATCGTCCACCCCTTGTTGAGACACGTTGCCAACTTCGTGAGAACGTGGCTGCTCAAATATTTGGGCATCTGTACATACAATCTCGTCATGGCCCACTTCAACAGGAGCTGGCGAGAGGCCAGAATTTGTGAATGGAAACGTGAACGAACAGCTCTTCCGAGTGTCCAAGTGTGGGATCAGTAATGTCCGTGGACGTGTACTCGGCCTGGTGGTAGGAAGGAGGATCAGGTTCTGAAATGTGCGGTGCAGTATCACGGCTACTGACACTTGACCGTGTGGAAGACAGAGTGTTTGTGGTGGTGCCAATCTGACTGGAAGCATTATCCGCTATCCAACTAACAACCTGTTGACACTGGTCTTGGTTCAAGAGCGGTGTACTGCTGCGGTCCCCAAGAATTTGGGACAGGACGTGTGAGCGACTAGATGTGGCCCTTTGTTGTGGCGAAATTAGAGCTTGCACACAACCTCGGTCTCTGCCTGCACCACCATCACGTCCACTTCCTTGTTCGTTGACAACGCCCTTGCGCATTTTGCAATGCTGTGCTGATGTGTATTCACTAGACTTGTGCATTATATCCAAGTTTTTGCAAAACTCACACAAATGCAGCGGAAAGCTGCCACCAACAGGCACACACGTGCGGTTTTTAAATGCAAGCACGGAGGCACTAAGAACCTAACAGGTCTCTATCCAGGGACAACGTGGAGCCTCCCAATTTTTGGCTGCCCTGCCTAAGGGCTATACTACAATAGACCCACTTCCTTACAATGGGCACTTCAGGTTTACAGGCCCTCATGCACGTCTCTATCCAGGGACAACGTGGAGCCTCCCAATTTTTGGCTGCCCTGCCTAAGGGCTATAATATAATACACCCACTTCCTTACAATGGGCACTTCAGGTTTACAGGCCCTCATGCACGTCTCTATCCAGGGACAACGTGGAGCCTCCCAATTTTTGGCTGCCCTGCCTAAGGGCTATACTATAATACACCCACTTCCTTCCAATGGGCACTTCAGGTTTACAGGCCCTCATGCACGTCTGTATGCAGGGGCATTGGTGAACCTCACAATTTTGGACTGCCCTGGCAAAGGAAAATACTACAAAGACTCACTTCCTCAAAATGGGCACATTAGACTCAAGAGGCCTTCATGTACGTCTCTTCTCAGGGACATCGGAGTGCCACACAATGTTTTCACGTAAAATCTTTCATGTATTAATCTCAAAAAGTAACATACACCAGCTCTATCTCACTATAGGGTATGTGCCCTTAACATTTCTGCCATGAAAAATCATTTTGGGGTCATTTTGGAAGGTTTTCTGGTGAGTCCGTAAAAATGGCGTGAAACGCAGACAAAATTGTTCACAGCTGTGACTTTTGAGTGATAAATGCTTCAAGGGGTCTTCCCCATGCTGTTGCCATGTCATTTGAGCACTCTTCTGAGACTTTTGTGACATTTTTAGGGTTTCTCCATGCTGCCGGGGGGTCATTTCACAAAAATACTCGGGTCTCCCATAGGATAACATTGGGCTCGTTGCTCGGGCCGAGTACACGAGTATCTTGGGAGGCTCGGCCCGAGCTTCGAGCACCCGAGCTTTTTAGTACTCGCTCATCACTAATCCCGAACCCAAAGGCAGTTTTGACCCCCATGTTTACATTGATGCTATAGGAGTCCCAAGGGGGGTACCAGAAGAATTTAAAGCCAGGGATTAAGTAAAAACAGGTTTTGAGTCATTCATACTACCTCTAGTGACCATAAATAAAAACGTAGACTGGATCAATTACATCTATTATAACCAACAAAGATTTGTCAATTACACTAGAGAAGCTCTTCAAGGTTTGGCAGATCAGCTAGGCCCTACATCAATAATGGCGTTTCAAAACAGGATGGCCCTTGACATGATACTGGCAGAGAAAAGAGGTTTTTGTAAAATGGTGAAATCCGCGTGTTGTACCTACATTCCAGATAATACGGGTCCCACTGGGAAAGTTACGGTAGCCATAAAAAAGCTAGCTTCCCTACAAAAAGAATTAAAAAGGAATTCAGGTGTGGAGGATCCCTGGGACCAATACTTTTCATGGATGAAGGGATGGCAGAGATGGCTATCTCAGATAGGCATAGTGATCCTTGTTGTCTTAATTGTTGTAGCTAGTGTTGTTTGTTGTGTTTTTCCCTGTATAAGGAAGATGATCGAGAAAGGAATAGAAACGTCAGTCCCCACTTTCCTTGCTCAGGAGGTTAGCTATTCTGTAGATATAGAGCAGCTAGGCCCCCTTGAGTCTTTCACAGTCCCCAGCTAGGCAGTCAGAGTAGGGCGAGTACATCAGGCTCCAATCGAAGTCTGTATCAATGGGGGCAAAGGCTTAGCATTGCTCGTATAGCGGGCAGCAAAAAGAAAAGAGTTGCAGCCAGGTATTGGAAACTGATGGGTTAGGAGTAGGGTCAAAAGGTTAATAAAGTATTTAGGGGGGACTGTTGAGGAGGACCTTTCCATTAAATACTTAATTAACCTCTTGACAAGGGATTGTGGGAAATATGTCGATTTGCCTTGCATAATTCAGGTTTCAGATCATACACATGACACAGATATAAAGGCGGCTGCCATTTCCTGTTCTCCACACCTGGCCTGGAATGCGATGAATGTCCAGATATAAGAAGACCACCATATATGGAAGGACAACTGGCCAAGCTAGACCAACCCACAGATCAGATGACACCATGGATTCCTGCACTGAAGTCAGACCCGCCCATCAGCAGCAACACGGATCTCCCCATTGGCTAGCCCATGAACTGTCCCACTAAATGGGTATATCTGAACTTGTGTACGCCCCTAGCCTTTATCAGAAGACGCACACTCTGTAGTGAGTCTGTTCGGTGCCATTTTTACTGTGATCAAGAAGAGATTTCATATCCGACTGTGTCTGGTGTGAATTCTTTTACGCATGCACTTGGTCCATAGCAATTCGGCCAGGTAGTAGGCAACTAGTGTTCTCTGGTTAAGAGTTCACCTTAACACCATTCGCGCCCAACACGGGGCCATCAGACGTCGACACCCGAAAACCCTTGGAATCGGCAATTGGAACGGCAGGACGAGCTCCACACCTTGAGAAAGGAGATTGATCGCCTCCCACTAAACCCGGTGAGTTTGCTGATTTTTATAATCTGTAGTCTTCCCTGTGTGATCTCTGGGTGTGTGGCACTGATTGCCTGACAGTGTCCGGTTTTCAGGGTCTCTGTACACGGCAGACGGGTCTCACGACTGCCGTGTACTTAATTAACCTCTTGACAAGGGATTGTGGGAAATATGTCGATTTGCCTTACATAATTCAGGTTTCAGATCATACACATGACACAGATATAAAGATGGCTGCAATTTCCTGTTCTCCACACCTGGCCTGGAATGCGAGGAATGTCCAGATATAAGAAGACCACCATATATGGAAGGACCACTGGCCAATCTAGACCAACCCACAGATCAGATGACACCATGGATTCCTGCACTGAAGTCAGACTCGCCCATCAGCAGCAACACGGTTCTCCCCATTGGCTAGCCCATGAACTGTCCCACTAAATGGGTATATCTGAACTTGTCTACGCCCCTAGCCTATATCAGGAGACGCACACTCTGTAGTGAGGCTGTTCGGTGCCATTTTTACTGTGACCAAGAAGAGATTTCATATCCGACTGTGTCTGGTGTGAATTCTTTTACGCATGCACTTGGTCCATAGCAATTCGGCCAGGTAGTAGGCAACTAGTGTTCTCTGGTTAAGAGTTCACCTTAACACATACACCAAGAAAAAACAGTTATTTGTAATTAAATACATCACCCTCATAAGCCTCTTTATTAGGATACATTCACATGATTGCCCCGTTTTTGCGGTCCGCAAAAAATGGTCATGTTTTTTCACGGATGCATCTGTGTGGCATCCGTTCCGTTCCGTATATGGTCCGTGTGTCATCCGCATACCTTCCTATTTTTTGCGTACTGCAAAAAAAACGGAAGCAGCTAGATAAATAGAGGGATAGACAGATAGCTAAAGGGATAAATAGAGAGATGGATGAATGAATGAATGAAGGGATAGATAGAGGGATAGATACAGTTAGGTCCAGAAATATTTGGACAGTGACACAATTTTCGCGAGTTGGGCTCTGCATGCCACCACATTGGATTTGAAATGAAACCTCTACAACAGAATTCAAGTGCAGATTGTAACGTTTAATTTGAAGGTTTGAACAAAAATATCTGGTAGAAATTGTAGGAATTGTACATATTTCTTTACAAACACTCCACATTTTAGGAGGTCAAAAGTAATTGGACAAATAAACCAAACCCAAACAAAATATTTTTATTTTCAATATTTTGTTGCGAATCCTTTGTAGGCAATCACTGCCTTAAGTCTGGAACCCATGGACATCACCAAACGCTGGGTTTCCTCCTTCTTAATGCTTTGCCAGGCCTTTACAGCCGCAGCCTTCAGGTCTTGCTTGTTTGTGGGTCTTTCCGTCTTAAGTCTGGATTTGAGCAAGTGAAATACATGCTCAATTGGGTTCAGATCTGGTGATTGACTTGGCCATTGCAGAATGTTCCACTTTTTTGCACTCATGAACTCCTGGTTAGCTTTGGCTGTATGCTTGGGGTCATTGTCCATCTGTACTATGAAGCGCCGTCCGATCAACTTTGCGGCATTTGGCTGAATCTGGGCTGAAAGTATATCCCGGTACACTTCAGAATTCATCCGGTTACTCTTGTCTGCTGTTATGTCATCAATAAACACAAGTGACCCAGTGCCATTGAAAGCCATGCATGCCCATGCCATCACGTTGCCTCCACCATGTTTTACAGAGGATGTGGTGTGCCTTGGATCATGTGCCGTTCCCTTTCTTCTCCAAACTTTTTTCTTCCCATCATTCTGGTACAGGTTGATCTTTGTCTCATCTGTCCATAGAATACTTTTCCAGAACTGAGCTGGCTTCATGAGGTGTTTTTCAGCAAATTTAACTCTGGCCTGTCTATTTTTGGAATTGATGAATGGTTTGCATCTAGATGTGAACTCTTTGTATTTACTTTCATGGAGTCTTCTCTTTACTGTTGACTTAGAGACAGATACACCTACTTCACTGAGAGTGTTCTGGACTTCAGTTGATGTTGTGAACGGATTCTTCTTCACCAAAGAAAGTATGCGGCGATCATCCACCACTGTTGTCATCCATGGACGCCCAGGCCTTTTTGAGTTCCCAAGCTCACCAGTCAATTCCTTTTTTCTCAGAATGTACCCGACTGTTGATTTTGCTACTCCAAGCATGTCTGCTATCTCGCTGATGGATTTTTTCTTTTTTTTCAGCCTCAGGATGTTCTGCTTCACCTCAATTGAGAGTTCCTCAGACCGCATGTTGTCTGGTCACAGCAACAGCTTCCAAATGCAAAACCACACACCTGTAATCAACCCCAGACCTTTTAACTACTTCATTGATTACAGGTTAACGAGGGAGACGTCTTCAGAGTTAATTGCAGCCCTTAGAGTCCCTTGTCCAAGTACTTTTGGTCCCTTGAAAAAGAGGAGGATATGCATTACAGAGCTATGATTCCTAAACCCTTTCTCCGATTTGGATGTGAAAACTCTCATATTGCAGCTGGGAGTGTGCACTTTCAGCCCATATTATATATATAATTGTATTTCTGAACATGTTTTTGTAAACAGCTAAAATAACAAAACTTGTGTCACTGTCCAAATATTTCTGGACCTATCTGTAGATAATAGATAAGACCTATATAATGTCCTACCCCCCTGCATATTCTAAGCTGGCACCCTTTAGTGCCTTTCATGTGGCACTAAAGGGTACTTAGCCTTGGATGTAGCCAAAAAAAAAATAAAAAAAAAAAAACGACGTGAGGTCCCCCCTATCTTTTGTAGCCAGCTAGGGTAAAGCAGACGGCTGCAGCCTGCAGACCACAGTTGTCAGCTTCACCTTGGCTGGTAATCCAAAACAGAAGGCACCCCACGCTGTTATTTAAAATTAAATAAATAATTTAAAACAAAAAACGTGGGGTCCCCGCCAAATTGCATCACCAGCCAAGGTAAAGCGGACAGCTGTGGTCTGGTATTCTCAGACTAGGGAGGTCCACCGTTATTGGACACTCCCCAGCCTAAAAATAGCAGGCTACAGCCGCCCCAGAAGTGGCGCATCCATTAGATGCGCCAATCCTGGCGCTTTGCCCCAACTCATCCCATTGCCCTGGTGCGGTGGCAAATGGGGTAATATATGGGGTAGATGCTAGATGTGTAATGTCACCTGGCATCAAGCCCTGGGGTTCCTGAGGTCAGGCGTCTATCAGATACCCGACATCACCAACCCAGTCAGTAAGAAAAAAAATTGGACAACAAAAAAAGTTTTGTTTGAAAAAACACTCCCCAAAACATTCCCTCTTTCACCAATTTATTGAAAAGAACAATCAAATCCGGGTAATCCAATAAGGGGGTCCCATACGATCCATACCATAGTCACTTTCCCAGTCAATGAAGAACAGAATGTTCCCCATTGGCTTGGAGAGCAGTGCAGTGACCTGAGCTAACATCAATAGGTCAGCCCAGGTCACTGCAGGGGATGCAGAGCGCTGCTGTCAGGAGGTTAGCTGAGATCATTACCTGCTGTGATGATCTCCTGCACTGCTGACGTCAGCGCTGTCACTAAGTTCTATGCCCGACGCGTTCTCAGCAGTATCGCGAGAGCCCGTGATGTCACCGCTAGTGACAGTCTCAGGCCGCCCGCGAGACGGGCATAGACGGCAGTGACCGCGGTGACGTCAGGAGGCAAGAGATAGTCACCGCAGGTAATGATCTCATCTAACCTCAGCAGCAGTGTCCCGCTCCCTGCCAGCCCCGCGGCGTGAGAAGCTGCTGATACTGCGGGCAGACAATGACACTGCAGTGCGGAAAGCTGCGGGGCTGGCAGGGAGAGGGACACAGACTGCACGGGCAGTGATGACAAGCAGCGCTCGTCATCCCCGCGGCTGCACGCACTGCAGGGTGAGAAGCAGCTTATACTGCAGAGGGGGGCAAACAATGACGCGCTGCAGTGCGGGTATCCGCGGGGCTGGCGCGGGACACAGACTGATGCACAGACAGAGATGACACATGATGACACAGACAGCGCGCACGGGGGAGGGGGGAAGGGAGACAGTTACCCGGGCGTCAGGCAGTAAACATGATAAAGCGCTGGGGACACAGCGCTGACAGTGTATCTGAAAGCAAGTGGGCAACTTTCTTGTTCCGTGCCTTATTCAACTGGACACCAAATCGGCTGGAATTCAGGGCGCACGTAGCTGGGCACAGGAGGCGGGGGAGAGAGACTACGGAGTGTGTGGGAGGGTGCAGGGAAGGGGGCAGGGACTCACGCACTGTACCAGCCAAGCAGGGCGGAATCATGCTGTTCCAGATTTGCATATCAACATGGTCCTGCCCATGTTGACATGAAATGACCGGAAGCAGCAAAATCGCGGCAGGAGCGGTCACATGACCACTCTGAGCCGGGGAAGAGGGGCTTACAGCGGAGCAGGTAAGTGGTCACTATCTACTTACCTGCGCCAATGTAGCCCAATAGGGTAATAATAAGAAAAAGTCATAATAAGCCAGATAACCCCTTTAAATATAGAGGATTGGGATGTCAAATAAAGATACAATATAGTAATACATATATATATATATATATATATATATAATGCAGGAGAACGAGGAAAAATTGGCACAATATACCTACATAGTAATCAAGGTGAGTAGACCTATAAACAGTGCTTTTTTTGCGGTGGTACGCGCCGGTACGGCATACCGGAAAATCTGAGGAGCGCCTCTGGCTCTGTCCACATGGCTAATTTGTAAACTATACAAATTAGCCATGTGGAGCGGAGGCACAAGCCAGAGGCGTCTCTAGGGGGCGCTGTCGGGCTCCCTGATGCGGCGGTGTGTAAGTCTGCTGGGGTGGGACCGCTATTCTCTGAGCGTGGCTGTCACGCTGACAGCCGCACTCATAGAAAGTGCAGCGCACGGCTCCCACTGCTCAATTGGAGCAGTGACGCCGGCGCTGACTTCCGGGTCAGAGCGACGGCTGTCATGTGATCAGGTCAGCTGATCAGACTGCTGACCCGGAAGCCAGCGCTGCAGTGCGGAGGCGGCAGAGAAACGCTGAGAAGTGCTCCAGTGTGGAGCTGAAGAAGACACGGAGGAGGAACATTATTGGGTAAGAGCGGAGTATTTATGAAACTGTATGGGGGAGAGAACTATCTGTGGACACACTATGGGGGGGACAAAGGATGGGGGAGGGAACCATCTGTGCACACACTATGGGGGGACAAAAGGTGGGGAGGGGGCAATATGTATATACACAGTATGGGTGGGGGAGGGAACTATCTGTGGACAGAGTATGGGGAGAGAGAGGATGAGGCTTCATGCATGGGGAGAGAGAGGATGAGGTTTCATGCATGGGGAGAGAGAGGATGAGGTTTCATGCATGGGGAGAGAAATGATGAGGGGTGATTTATGGGGAGAGAGAGGATGAGGTTTCATGCATGGGGAGAGAGAGGATGAGGTTTCATGCATGGGGAGAGAGAGGATGAGGTTTCATGCATGGAGAGAAAGAGGATGAGGGGTGATGTATGGGGAGAGAGAGAATGAGGTTTCATGCATGGGGAGAGAGAGGATGAGGTTTCATGCATGGGGAGAGAGAGGATGAGGGGTGATTTATGGGGAGAGAGAGGATGAGGTTTCATGCATGGGGAGAGAGAGGATGAGGTTTCATGCATGGGGAGAGAGAGGATGAGGTTTCATGCATGGGGAGAGAGAGGATGAGGTTTCATGCATGGGGAGAGAGAGGATGAGGGGTGATTTATGGGGAGAGAGAGGATGAGGTTTCATGCATGGGGAGAGAGAGGATGAGGTTTCATGCATGGGGAGAGAGATGATGAGGTTTCATGCATGGGGAGAGAGAGGATGAGGTTTAATTCATGGGGAGAGAGAGGATGAGGTTTCATGCATGGGGATAGAGGATGAGGGGGGGATGCATGGGGACAGAGAGGATGAGAGGGTGATGTATGGGGACAGTGAGGATGAGGGGGTGATGTATGGGGACAGAGAGGATGAGGGGGTGATGTATGGGGACACAGAGGATTAGGGGGTGATGTATGGGGACAGAGAGGTTGAGGGGGTGATGCATGGGGACAGAGAGGATGAGGGGGTGATGTATGGGGACAGAGAGGATGAGGGGGTGATGTATGGGGACAGAGAGGATAAGGGGGTGATGTTTGGGGACAGAGAGGATGAGGGGGTGATGTATAGGGACAGAGAGGATAAGGGGTGATGCATAGAGAGAGAATGAGGGGTGATGCTTGGGGACAGAGGATGAGGTGTGATGCATGGGGACAGAGGATGAGGGGTGATGCATGGGGACAGAGAGGATGAGGTTTCATGCATGGGGACAGAGAGGATGTGGAGCAAACTGGAAAAAAATTTTGAGGACACAGAATAAAGAGTGACATGGTATGAGGAGCAAGTGGGCAGGATGGGGAGTGAGGTGGAAAGGTATATGGACACACAGGAGGTAGTGAGGAGACAGTAAGGGATGAGAAGAATGTGAGGGGCACAGAATAAAGATTAGGCAGTGGAGGGGGGTGGTATGGAGAGGGGGCAGAATGGGAGGACAGTGTGAGGTTATAGCGAGGAGGGGGGAGTGTGATGAAGGCACAGTATAAAGACTGGGCAGTATAAGGGGACACAGTGTAAAGGACACTGTAAACAGTAGGCTCAGTTTGGAAAGAGAGGGAATATGGAGGGCCATGTACCATAAGAGGGACAGTGTGGGTCATATTTTGTGCAGAGAATACTGTGAGGGGCCAATATTTATTCTGGGGCACAGTGTAGGGCAGATATTTTTAAGTAGAAGTATTATAATCATTCTGCTATTTTTAGGGGCATCGTGTCGGGATGTGCTGCAGAAGACCGGAGAAAATGGAAATCTGCAGAGACGATGTGAATGTGAAAAGTCATCATTGCGTCAGGACAAGATGAAGAATAGAAAGAAACGACTAGAGACAACATCATCTATAAGGTACCTGAATGTAAATGTTTGTGATACTGACTATGTCTTATCATTAGGCCTTGGTCCCACTTACGCATTGCTTCTGATGTGAGCACAATGGGACCACCACTGATCAGCTACTCTTGATGCACGTGGCCGGAAATGCTTATTTCTGGATCTGCTCCGTCCTCGGATGGTGTCTGCGGCCGGGTACTGCACATCCGCCTCATTGATTTTAATAGGAGACTGCTGTCACTATCAGAAGACAGAGCAGATCCAGAACTGAGCACTTCCGGCCACCTGCCACTACCGGCACCTAGAGTAGGGAATTGGCAAGGTTGCCAGGTGCCGGACCCTGACCAGCCAGACATTGGCGACCTATCATAAGGAAAGGTCATTAATGTTAAAGTAGTGGACAATCTCTTTCATAAAGTCTTGTGCCGTCTGACAAGTTAAGGGTTACTATGTTTTTATTTATGTTGTTAGGAACATTAAAGGGGTTGTCCAAATTCGTGATGAGTCTGCAGTCACTCCTTGTGTCACTCTGTGACTGAAGCCTTCTGAATTCTCAGTGTGCACTCTGCACACTGTCAGGATTCTCTGGTGCCGGTGGTGAGAGTGGGAGGTTATGAAGCTGCAAGTATGCGATTTACATAGATGTGGTCACGTGCTGAACAGACATGCTCAATGAAAATGAATTGACCGAGGCTGGACACATGAAACCAGAATGTGGCTAGAAGTATACAAATCTCATACTTGTGCTCACATGATCGTCCACTCTCTCCACTGGCACAGACACACCCCGCCGCTCCTCAATGTCGGCCGGCGGTGCGCCTAACAGCACCCCCCCAGCTCATCGCCTTAGAGTTGCGTACCAGCAAATATTTTTTTACAAAAAAAGCACCTCCTATAAATGATAGCCTGACATGTCAAAAAAGTATATAGCAAGTGCTGACATGCAATAGGGACTCAGTCAAGCATAAAAGTCCAACAGGGGGTTAATTGTAATCAAAAAAGGGACCAGTTTGTCATCAATCTAGGGCTATAGCAGAGCCCAAAAGTTAAATCAATTGATCCATCTGTATAGATGGAAGGAAAGATCCAAAGAAGAAAACAATTAACTCACCCATGTGGAAGGTCACTTCAGAAGGATTTTTAGTTGGAGTGTACCCCTACGCGTCTCGCAGAAAGCTTCATGAGGGGGAGAAGATGTGGAGTGGTGCCAGTCACAGGTGTAGAATGCTGCAGGACTTTATATATTATGTTGCCAAAATGGGAGGGTCATGGTGTGTGTGTCGCTGTGTGCGGTGCGCACGCCCTCGCCACTGCCCCCACCCACATCACTTCCAGCCCTCCAGCAGTGACGACAATTGCGTCAGAGCTAACGGAGGCCATCGGTGACGAGGGGGGAGGAGCTGAGGCAGGCGCACGTGCACTAAGCAAAGTCCACACCAGGCTAGAGGTAAAGATGTGTGTGCTCTATCTATCTATGGATCCGGCATAGCGGACGGTTCACTTGCGGTTGCATGCGTTTGACTGTGTTTTTTTTGTCCAATTTTAAGGCAGATCCTTTTTTTTTTTTACACCCCCACAAAGGTATATATACAGTGTTTGACTGTTCTCTGGACCCCATTTCTTGCTAGCACGCTGTGAGAATGTCAGACTATATGGATTTCATTCGGTATGGGGATATGGCCTTTGAGATTTGTCAATTGCGTGCTCGAGCAGTGGAAAAGGACCATCTCAGAAGATGGGCATAGAGACGTCTCCGCTATTGGCTGCATCCACTGAATTCCCGTCGTCTCACACGTGGTACATTCTATAGTTTGTACCCAGAGCTCTACAACCACCCGGAGAAGTTTATGGACTATTGGACTATTTCCGCATGTCCTTGTCCAGTTTTGAAGATCTGTTGCGACGTGCACAAACTTTAATTACTAAACAGGCCACCAAATTTTGACGGGTAATTTCTGCAGAGGAACGTCTTATGTTGATGTTAAGGTATGCATTTTTATATTATTGCATGTTGTGTTATGTATTGTTTGACATCACCTAAGTTTTGGTTCCATCATATTTGTTCTCACACATTGTTAGCTGTGTGTTTTTTCACCGTCACCTGCCTTTTTTTTGGTGGGGGGGGTTGCATTTATGTATGTATTTATCTTTCCTTATTTGACACAGATTCTTAGTGACCGAATAAAGCTGGTCTTCGTTGCACTTTCAGTTTCGAGTCAGGATTTCCACGGCATCTGGAATTGTGAAAGAGACCTGCCAGGCTTTGGGGGAAGTGTTGCAGCCAGAATTCATGCCCCATCCAACCACGGAGCAATGGCTGGCAATCTCAGAGAAATTTATGGAAATATGTCAATGTCCGAACTGTATAGATGCGGTGGATGAGAAACCTATAAATATTATAAAACCATATGGCAGTGGGTCCCAATTTTAGAATTATAAAAAATATTTTTCAATAGTATTAATGGCAATAACTGATGCCCAATACAAGGTTGTTGCTGTGGACATTGGGGCATACGGCCGATCCAACGACTCACAGGTCTTCAAGGTGTCTGCAGTGGGCCACTGTTTATATGGGAATGATTTCAATTTCCCACCACAGAGACCCTTTCCTTTGGCGATGCAGTTTTTCAGATGTCAGCCAATCTTCTAAAACTGTATTCCAGCCATGGCCTCAATCACATCAAACGGATTTTCCATTACCGGCTCACGAGAGCACGAAGAATGGTGGAATGTGCGTTTGGTCTAATGACTGCAAAGTGGCGCATTCTGACCACAGCCATTCAACTGAAATCAGAGACACAGTGGATGATGTGGTAAAAGCATGCATAGTTCTGCACAATTATGTATTAAGTAAAGAAAGACTTGCTGTGGACCCTGCTGATGTAGAAATGACTTTGGACGTTAATGCCAATGTTGGCCTTCGGACCACGGCCGCTATATCCGAAATGAGGGACCGTTTTGCGGATTTTGTGTCTGACGCCGGTCGAGATGCATGGCAGGATCAAAATGTGTGAAAGTGTTGTGTTTTATTCCCAGTTTAACTCCCTCCACCCTTGCTGAAACACATGTTCAAATGTTATTTTCGAATGTATATACTGTATGTTGTATTACACCCGTTATTTTTTTTTTTAACAATTTGGTTATTTGTCTCATTCTACCATCATTTACATGACCCCTCACATTTGTTTACTTTCTGTTTCATTTTCCCTAAATAAATACACCTTTTACTTTATTCGCATGTTGTTTGGATTGCTTTGTTTTAAGTAGGGTGGACAAGTAGTCATCTCTGTCCTATCTTGAATTAACAGTTGTGGAAGCTATGTTTGCTAAAACGTCTATGTGTGTCTTGGTTAATATCTCAATGCCTTATAATCTATTGTGTTTCTCAATATATTTTTGATAAGTATATACACAGATTTACTTGTGTTTCCCTATATATAGTATGCCCTCAAACTAAGCCATGGCATGTTTTGGGGTGGTGGTGCAAAGCCATACCCCAGAAAATTACACATGGTGAGAGGCGTGTTGATGGCTACCTCCAACACTGTATGACTCCAAACCACGGCGTTAGTCCAGCTGAGGAGTCTCGCCATGGATTTCAGCCATACAGTGCAGGGTGAACAATCATAACTCCTGTATTCCCATTGTGCGCCCGGTTTAAAACATCAAATCTTCATACTACACCCAGTGCCAGCGCCGTCAGAATGCGCAGTGCGCAGCCTGGAAACAAACTACTTGAGGAGCTTAGCCAGGAGCCCAAGCCACCTGTAACCAATATACCACCTGGAATCATGAGGTGGAACCTGATGATTCCGGGGCCATAGTGCGGTCATACGGGCTTCCCAGGCCTGACAAATCTCACTCAAGGGTGCGCGTTATTATAACGATGGCACCGGTGTTTGGTTGAGTATGAACAATTGTTATTTTACACAAGGCGCACAATGAGAATAAAGGGTAACAGAGGGAATTTTGTATTCACCCAGCCATATACTGTATGCTCTGCGATCCACAACGACAAGATTTACGCCTGGCTAAAAGTAAACGCTATCACTCTTGCTTGAGTACTATTGTAGATTGCATAGCAGCACTCCTTGGCCAATACAGCAGGCAATCCTCAGAAGTTCACCTTGCATGAAAATGACAAAATGGATTTCTATGCTGCTGTTACTTTCACGTCAGGCGAACCCCTGCAAAAGAAGACATTCATTGAAATAAAGTTTTATCTGCCTACCCACAAAGCCAAATAGTGTGTTATGTTGTGTTAAACGTAAAACATACAAACACTCAAGACATACATACAGACACACATACATTGAATCCCCCCAATTTGAAATTACAGAGTGTGTGTTATTTCCTAGTAAAACCTAAATTTTGTAAAGATATGTAAACACACACAGGTGGAGTTCTTTTCATACACAAACAGAATAGCACAAAAACACTCAATCAGCATACACAAACACATACGATGTAGCTTGAAACACACACACACACACACACACTCACAACGTAGCCTATGGGAAAGGGAATTACACTGTACTTGAATTTCTACAATCTTAAAAAAAAAACAACACAATTTTGGATGGTATAACAAAAACAATAGTTTATTAAAACCAATTTTCACAGGCTTGTGAAACGGTGGTGCCGGATAGGGGTGGAGCTACTTTCACTGGCAGGCAAAGTCGTCGGACTCATAGTATCCACTCTTAAATTTGCCAGGTTGACCTCTCTGGTTGTGGGGGTGTGTAGGGGCGGGTCATGTGGAGTGGAAGTGGATGCCACAGGGGAAGGTGTAGTAATTATATTTCGTATGTCGGAAATTAAACTGTGGGAGTAATCTTGATGTTGGGTGGATGGTGGTTGTCGGCTAGTGGTGTGGAAATGGTGGAAATTGGTGGAGGGCAAGATGGCAGGAGAGGCACAAGTAGAAGCAGGGGAAGGATCACATGGAGTGTACTGGGTTTCAGTCTGTGATTGTTGTTGGGATGGTCGAGATGGTGGATGGAATGGTTGGCTGAGAATTTGGTAAGGTTGGGCGGGGGACTGGTAGGTTTGGGAGAGTGGTTGAAAAGGTTGAGTGGGGGCATGGTAAGGTTGGGTGGGGGGCTGATAAGGTTGGGACTGTTGTGGATAAGGTGGGGCAGGGGCCTGGTAAGGTTGGGTGGGAGGATGTTAATTTTCTGTGCTAGAGATTGCTGACAGGCATGCATGATATTAAACTGGCTGTCACTAGGTAGTGTTTTCATATGCCGGAGTATGGTCAAGAAGAACAAATGGTTGACTGATTTATTTGCATCGGCCTCAAGTTTGTCCAAGCGATCATGGATCTCTCTGAAGCCTCTTTTTACATCGCTGAAGCTTCTTTGAACTTCAGCATGCCCTGCTGCCACTTTTTCATTTAGATTCTTCAGAGAATCTTGGAAAACTGAGCTCATGTGCAAAAGACAAAAGGCTGCTTTCCAAAGGCCTCTGGCGCTGACGAACATACATGAAACCTGGTCTAGCCGTTTGAGCAGCGTCAGAGGACTGGGATAGGGGAAAGCCTACGCTAGGACCTTCAGATTGAATATCTGCAGAATGGCAGGAATCTCCAGCAGAAACATGTGGTTGGGAGGATGAGGAGTTACCAGAAAGGCCAGCGGTGAACATGGATTCAGGTGGCGGTTGCTTCTGGGACCGCTAGAGGAAGGACTTCCACAGATGGATGTGATATTCTCCCAGTAGTGCTGTGGGAGTGTTGAAAAAAAAATATATATATATATTAGTACATGAATTTGAATTCATTGACCTGTTGGAGAAAACAAAAGCAGTTACACAAGGCAACACTTTTGTAATCAGACATGTTTCTGCTTACCTGCAGCTTGCCAGCAATGGTCTCAGGAAAGATAGTGCGTTGTAATATTTGTAGCGCTGACGTCAACCTGCAGAACCACTGGGAGCCTTCATCTCATTATTAAAGTCCTTCTTGTAGCGTTCCCGAATAGACAGTCACTGTCATCACTTTTTCCCCTAAAGAATAAAATTGAGAAAAATTTTAAACTTCCAAACAAAGTGTGAAGACAATCCCTGTAAAAGAAATTACGTTATTGACAAAGTATTGACATTCATACATTTAAAAGCGGAATACTTACTGAGCAGACACTGCATGTTAGCGTCCAGGTCCTCCAATACATCTATTTGAGATCTGGTAACCTCATCCCACAATCGGTGTGTCACAACACTATCCCAATGGTGGCGGTGGGCGGTGTTCCACAAGGTGGTGTGTGCTTCAACATTGCAGATCAGCAGGTCCCTATCTATGAATGCATCCAGATCCTGATCTTCAACATGGGGCCTGCTGCTACTGGGTCCTGAAAATGAAATCAGACAAAAAGAAAGTATTTGTACAAATGTACACAAGTACTTAGATAATTGAGATGTAGTGCAAAGGGTGCTTTAGTTTTTAAAAATGAAACCCAGAAACTTACACCGCCAAGGTGTGTATGCACACGACTCTGGGATGAGGTTTCAGGAACTGTATGGCGTGCTACAGCATCTGGTCCCTGAAAAAACTTATATTGGTATTGGGCTAATGAGTGCTCTAGGATACTGTTTGCTGAATGCTGATCAACTACTTACAGTGGAAGAGTCCTCGACCTGCATCGGTCCACCCTCATCATCCTCAACCCACTCCACTGCCAACGGAACCTAAAAGAGAGGACATATTCAAATAATTATGCAGGAATATAACAGTCTCAGAATATAGGTGCAATACCCTGTGTCGCCTGAAGCCTCAGGGGCACCACATTTACATTAGGTGCAAGCTCTGGGGTCTTCTGGCAAATGTGAGGCAATGTTGATTGTCCAGGGTGTGTGTATATATATATATATATATATATATATATATATATATATATATATATATATACATACATACATACACACACATTGTGATACGGTTGTTTGGTTATTTTCTGGGCATGCTCAGTACAGAAATTCGGATCCTGCCTATCAGAATGCGGTGACTTGCGGTAAATCAGGATCCGGCGCTCACTGAAATGCATTGCAGCTAGTGCCGCAATATAAAGGATCCAGTGAGATGTGGTATTTTGACAAGTAGCGGTTTTGAAACAAGATAAGATACCGCAAAACAACGGATCCAGTGTATGATGCACGCAACCGCATCTTGCTGCGATTATATTGCAAATGCATTGAACTGACAACGTATTTATAAAGCATCCGGTTTTGCTGCAAAAAATCCATTCATGCCGCAGTTAAAATACCGCTGATGTGAAAGCACCCTAAATGTGTTTGATTAGCTGTATCTTCTAGGCTGATCTAATGCATAGTGTCTTTACCTTATCACACAAGGGTTTTCTTATTTTAATAAATTTCAGTAGCCATTCATAAGGGTCATACAAAATTTTGCAACAATGGGAACTAAGGCTATGTGCACACGTTGCGTAAATACATGCAGTTACGCTGCACTTTGTAGCGCAGCGTAACTGCATGCGTCCTGCGTCCCCTGCACAGTCTATGGAGACCGAGGGGCCGTGCGCACGTGGCGTCTTAGAGCGCAGCGCTTCGGCTGCTGCCCGAAGCGCTGCGTTCAAGAAGTGACATGTCACTTCTTCCGTGCGCTTTGCCGGCAGCTCCTGCTCTGTCTATGGCAGGAGCTGCAGGCAGAGCGCATGGAATCGGCTTTTTTTTTTTTCTCTACGGACATTTTCTGCAGCGATTTGAAGCGCACATGTGCTCTTCAGATCGCTGCAGAAATTTCTGCAGGGCTAGTACGCAACGTGCGCACATAGCCTAATTCCCTGAGAGAAATCATTGCACAAACACAACAACCTGACTCCTATTTCCAAATCTCCCAAATGTCTCTAAAGCCCGCTACACACGCTTCAATATATCTCACAATCCGTCGTTGGGGTCAAGTTGTAAGTGACGCACATCCGGCATCGTTTGTGAGGTATCTGCGTGTGACATCTACGTGCGATCAGGATTGAACGCAAAACCGTTGATCGCAAACACATCGTATCATTCTCTAGAATTGAGCGTTTTGTTGCACGAACCTAGTCAATTGTAAAGTGTGACATCCCTCATACGATTTTGGTGTCTGAGGCTATGTGCGCAGGTGTGCGCTCTGCACCGCAGCTTAAAAAAGGTCCGCTTCAGAGCGCAGCTGAAAAGCTGCGTTCTGAAGCGCCTCACAATGTCTGTCATTCACTAATCTCTGTCAGTCGGTCACTATCTCTGTCCCTCACTCTCTGTCCATGTCAGTCTATCCCCCTCTCTCATATACTCACCGATCCCCGATCCCCGGCGCTGCACGGCGTTCACACTGCTCCGGCGGCTTTTACTGTTTTGAAAAAGCCGGCCGCCCATTAAAGAATCTCGTATTCCCTGCTTTCCCCGCCCACCGGCGCCTATGATTGGTTACAGTGAGACACGCCCCCACGCTGAGTGACAGGTGTCACACTGCACCCAATCACAGCAGCCGGTGGGCGTGTCTATACTGTGTAGTGAAATAAATAATTAAATAATTAAAAAAAACGGCATGCGGTCCCCCCCAATTTTAAAACCAGCCAGATAAAGCCATACGGCTGAAGGCTGGTATTCTCAGGATGGGGAGCTCCACGTTATGGGGAGCCCCCCAGCCTAACAATATCAGCCAACAGCCGCCCAGAATTGCCGCATACATTATATGCGACAGTTCTGGGACTGTACCCGGCTCTTCCCGATTTGCCCTGGTGCGTTGGCAAATCGGGGTAATAAGGAGTTAATGGCAGCCCATAGCTGCCAATAAGTCCTAGATTAATCATGTCAGGCGTCTATGAGACACCCTCCATGATTAATCTGTAAATTACAGTAAATAAACACACACACCCGAAAAAATCCTTTATTAGAAATAAAAAACACAAACATATACCCTGGTTCACCACTTTAATCAGCCCCAAAAAGCCCTCCATGTCCGGCGTAATCCAGGATGCTCCAGCGTCGCTTCCAGCGCTGCTGCATGGAGGTGACCGGAGCTGCAGCAGACACCGCCGCTCCGGTCACCTCCACACAGCTAATGAAGACAGCCGCGCGATCAGCTGCTGTCACTGAGGTTACCCGCTGTCACTGGATCCAGCGGTGGCCGCGGGTAACCTCAGTGACAGCTCAGCTGATCGCGCTACTCACCGCCACTCCTATCACCTCCACGCAGCAACTGAGGTGAGTAGCGCGATCAGCTGAGCTGTCACTGAGGTTACCCGCGGCCACCGCTGGATCCAGTGACAGCGGGTAACCTCAGTGACAGCAGCTGATCGCGCGGCTGTCTTCATTACCTGCGTGGAGGTGACCGGAGCGGCGGTGTCTTCTGCAGCTCCGTTCACCTCCATGCAGCAGCGCTGGAAGCGACGCTGGAGCATCCTGGATTACGCCGGACATCGAGGGCTTTTTGGGGCTGATTAAAGTGGTGTTTTGTGTTTTTTTATTTCTAATAAAGGATTTTTCAGGTGTGTGTGTTTATTTACTGTAATTTACAGATTAATCATGGAAGGTTTCTCGGGGAGACGCCTGACATGATTAATCTAGGATTTAGTGGCAGCTATGGGCTGCCATTAACTCCTTATTACCCCGATTTGCCAACGCACCAGGGCAAATCGGGAAGAGCCGGGTACAGCCCCAGAACTGTCGCATCTAATGTATGCGGCAATTCTGGGCGGCTGCTGACTGATATTGTTAGGCTGGGGGGCTCCCCATAACGTGGAGCTCCCCATCCTGAGAATACCAGCCTTCAGCCGTATGGCTTTATCTGGCTGGTTTTAAAATTGGGGGGAACCGCACGCCGTTTTTTTTATTTAATTATTTATTTCACTACACAGTATAGACACGCCCACCGGCTGCTGTGATTGGGTGCAGTGTGACACCTGTCACTCAGCGTGGGGGCGTGTCTCACTGTAACCAATCATAGGCGCCGGTGGGCGGGGAAAGCAGGGAATACGAAATTGTTTAATGGGCGGCCGGCTTTTTCAAAACAGTAAAAGCTGCCGGAGCAGTGTGAACGCCGTGCAGCGCCGGGGATCGGGGATTGGTGAGTATGAGAGAGGGCTGCTAACTTCAGTCACTTAGGAGATTAGCGGTCACCGGTGAGTCCTTCACAGGTGACCGCTAATCAGGGCGCGACACAGACAGAGCCGCAGCATGACCGTGAAATTGGGTGAAGTTCACCCGAGTTCATTCTGACAGTGCGGCTCTGTCTGTGTCTGCTGTCATCTGCGTGTCTGCTGTCATCTGCCATTCAGCTCTGCTACATGGCTGTCTGTGTCTGCTGTTAGCGGCCATGTAGCAGAGCTGAATGGCAGATGACATAGTAAAAACGCATCCCTACACATTACACACGCTTGGCAAGTCAATAAATAAAAAAAAAAAAAAGGTGCCCAATGCATACGTCACAGAACACATGATCTAAAGGATCGCACGCAAAATTGACCAATTTAACATAGACTACTAACGCACGTGTGACAGCAAATGAATAAATAATTTAAAAAAACGGCGTGCGGTCCCCCCCAATTTTAAAACCAGCCAGATAAAGCCATACGGCTGAAGGCTGCTATTCTCAGGATGGGGAGCTCCACGTTATGGGGAGCCCCCCAGCCTAACAATATCAGTCAGCAGCCGCCCAGAATTGCCGCATACATTAGATGCGACAGTTCTGGGACTGTACCCGGCTCTTCCCGATTTGCCCTGGTGCGTTGGCAAATCGGGGTAATAAGGAGTTATTGGCAGCCCATAGCTGCCAATAAGTCCTAGATTAATCATGTCAGGCGTCTATGAGACACCCTCCATGATTAATCAGTAAATTACAGTAAATAAACACACACACGCCCGAAAAAATCCTTTATTAGAAATAAAAAACACACACATATACCCTGGTTCACCACTTTAATCAGCCCCAAAAAGCCCTCCTTGTCCGGCGTACTCCAGGATGCTCCAGCGTCGCATCCAGCGCTGCTGCATGGAGGTGAACGGAGCTGCAGCAGACACAGGCGCTCCGGTCACCTCCACACAGCTAATGAAGACAGCCGCGCGATGAGCTGAGCTGTCACTGAGGTTACCCGCTGTCACTGGATCCAGCGGTGGATGCAGCGGTGGCCGCATGTAACCTCAGTGACAGCTCAGCTGATCGCGCTACTCACCGCCACTCCTCTCACCTCCACGCAGCAACTGAGGTGAGTAGCGTGATCAGCTGAGCTGTCACTGAGGTTACCCGTGGCCACCGCTGCATCCACCGCTGGATCCAGTGACAGCGGGTAACCTCAGTGACAGCTCAGCTGATCGCGCGGCTGTCTTCATTTGCTGTGTGGAGGTGACCGGAGCGGCGGTGTATTCTGCAGCTCCGGTCACCTCCATGCAGCAGTGCTGGAAGCGACGCTGGAGCATCCTGGATTACGCCGGACATGGAGGGCTTTTTGGGGCTGATTAAAGTGGTTAACCAGGGTATATGTTTGTGTTTTTTATTTCTAATAAAGGATTTTTTCGGGCGTGTGTGTGTGTTTATTTACTGTAATTTACAGATTAATCATGGAGGGTGTCTCATAGACGCCTGACATGATTAATCTAGGACTTATTGGCAGCTATGGGCTGCCAATAACTCCTTATTACCCCGATTTGCCAACGCACCAGGGCAAATCGGGAAGAGCCGGGTACAGTCCCAGAACTGTCGCATCTAATGTATGCGGCAATTCTGGGCGGCTGCTGACTGATATTGTTAGGCTGGGGGGCTCCCCATAACGTGGAGCTCCCCATCCTGAGAATAGCAGCCTTCAGCCGTATGGCTTTATCTGGCTGGTTTTAAAATTGGGGGGGACCGCACGCCGTTTTTTTAAATTAATTATTTATTTCACTGCACAGTATAGACACGCACACCGGCTGCTGTGATTGGGTGCAGTGTGACACCTGTCACTCAGCGTGGGGGCGTGTCTCACTGTAACCAATCATAGGCGCCGGTGGGCGGGGAAAGCAGGGAATACGAGATTGTTTAATGGGCGGCCGGCTTTTTCAAAACAGTAAAAGCCGCCGGAGCAGTGTGAATGCCGTGCAGAGCCGGGCCGGGGATCGGAGATCGGTGAGTATGAGAGAGGGGGTAAGAGGGATAGACTGATATGGACAGAGAGAGAGGGACAGAGATAGTGACCGACTGACAGAGATTAGTGCATGACAGACATTGTGAAGCGCTTCAGAACGCAGCTTTTCAGCTGCGCTCTGAAGCAGACCTTTTTTAAGCTGCGGTGCAGAGCGCACACCTGCGCACATAGCCTCAGACATCAAAATCATATGAGGGATGTCACACGTTACAATTGACTAGGTTCATACAACAAAACGTCCAATGTATGAGGAATAAATGACGTGTATGCGATCACCGTATTTTCGTTCAATCTTGATTGCACGTAGGTGTCACACGCAAATACGTCACGAACGATGCAGGATGTGCGTCACTTACAACTTGACCCCGACGACGGATTGAAAGATTTATTGAAGCGTGTAAAGCAGGCATTAATGTTCCAACACTTGACAAATATAAAGATTTGCATTAATGGCATTAATATTGAATTAACATATAATTGTTCCAAAAAAGTGTTTTAAGTGAACCATGAGCAGTTCTGGGTCGATATTGGTAATCCCTGCATCTAGTAGCATCCATAAAGAGATCTTTAGAAAAAATATTTCTAATGATCCTTTATGATATGCTAATGAGCACAGGGACTAGCTGTAAGATCGTTTCTTCCCCCAACTAGCCGTCCTATTAGCATGTTAGCACGCCCAAAGGAGTGTGCTAACATGCTATTTAATGCAGCGTCACCAGTGGTGATGTGCGTATCTGTGTCTGCGGTGAACACTGAGCTAAATGCTCTGGCATTTTCGGCCATGTGCAGCATGAAGTAGGGTGTATGAGTCCCGTCTTCAGACAGGTCTAGTGCGCATGACGGGTACTTTTCCTTGTTTGGGCTGTACACAATGTGCCAATGTCACCAAAGGTAGCACATTCATACATGCCAGGACTGGTAAAACGTTTCAAATCAAAGGCTTCTACATATGTGACAGCACATTTGTGGTCTACTATATCAAGTGTCCCTGTGGTCTCGGATATGTTGGGGACACCATCCAACATGTCCGAGACCGCATTAGCCGTCATAAGTCTGATATTAGGTGTGGGAACACACTTTTACCGATTCCACAACATTTTTTTTCTGCTGGACACAGAATCACACAATTGAAATATCAAGTGATTGACCAAATTGATATTGCATGCAGGGGAGGCAACAGCGTGAAACGCCTCCTTGTTAGGGAAGCAAAATGGATTCACATTCTAAATACATTAGAACCCAAAGGCCTGAATCGGAGATATGAAACAGGACACTAGGGGACAATGGAGTCCTGGTTTTGGTTGACCGTTGGGGTATCAATCAGGACATTAATCACGATATATTTCTGAAAATCCTCATTCACCTCTGAGTTATATGGTTAATGATTAGGCTTTTTTTTAATAATTATTAGTATTATTTGACAATGTTCACTTTGATGTTTATATTAATGTTGTACATTTTTGTAAATATTGCTTATAGTCCAGATACAATGATTTCCTGCATTATTAACGAAATGTGGCTAATTACATTTCTCCTTTTTTGCAGAATCGATAATCTGTTTCCACTTGAGCACTGTACCTCACGATCCATGCAGTCACTTAACCATCTACTACCTGCAGCATAAAGAGAATACTTTTTGCTACAGCACTCACGTAGCACCTCTATGTTCACTACAATCTGTAGCTCACCATTGAAAACGCCCCCATCCACTATACTTGTGTGACTAAGGTCACATGACTCAGATCAGTATTCTCTCACTAACCGGAAGTGAGGTAACGGCAATGAGGACCCGATAACCGCCCACATCTCACTCATAAAGCACTGCCAAGCAGATCCTCTCCCACACTGCAGGGATCACCCAGACACGTTCCATGCTGAACAGCACATGGTAAGTCCGACTACTGATCTTTCCTCTGTCTCCTTGCTGTACAGTTTCTCTCCTAACCACCCACATACCAGCCCTGAACGTTTCTTCCTTCCATATATGCTTATCTATACAGGATTATATCACACACTCGGTCCAGCCGGAGGTAGCATACTACTGCTGTTTCCTTCATTAGGGAATATGATATGCCTAACCACGCAGTGAGAAACATTTAACTATTTCAGCACTATATGGGCTTATGTTTTCTCCCTTTCTCTTTTAGTGTCCTTAGGCATGGTTCCTTATCCCAATAATAATATGCAACAGTCACACCCATCTTGAAGAAACCTTCCCTCGACCCAACCTCTACTACCAGCTATCGCCCCATATCACTACTCCCATTCGCCTCAAAACTCCTAGAACAGCACGTCCATGCTGAACTTCCCTCCCACCTCTCCTCTAACTCTCACTTTGACAACATTCAGTACAGTCCGGCTTCCGTCCACATCATTCCACTGAAACTGCCCTGACTAAAATCACAAATGACTTACTGCCAAAGCTAACAACCACTTCTCTATACTCCTACTTCTAGACCTATCTTCAGTCTTTGACACTGTCGATCACTCCCTCCTACTACAGATCCTATCTTCCCTTGGTGTCAGAGACCTTGCCCTCTCTTGGATCTCTTCATACCTCTGCAACCGCACTTTTAGTGTCTCCCACTCCCACACAACCTCTTCATCCCGCCATCTCTCTGTTGGCATCCCTCAAGGCTCTGTCCTCGGACCCTTACCCTTTTCCATCTATACATTTGGCCTGGGACAACTCAATGTCCCATGGCTTCTAGTACCACCTATATGCTGATGACACTCAGATCTACCTCTCTGGTCCAGATGTCACTTCTCTGCTGTCCAGAATCCCAGAGTGCCTATCGGCTATATCTTCCTTCTTCTCCTCTCGCTTCCTAAAGCTCAATGTGGCCAAAACTGAACTCATCATCTTTCCTCCATCTCCCCTATACTCTCTACCTGATCTATCTATTACAATAAATAACATCACACTCTCCCCAGCACCCAAAGTTCGGTGCCTCGGAGTGACCTTTGACTCTGCCTTGTCCTTCATACCACACATTCAATCCCTCATCACCTCCTGCAGTCTTCAACTCAAAAATATTTCCACAATCCGTCCCTTCCTCAATTTTCAATCTACAAAATTGCTAGTGCATGCTCTCTTACATCCTCCTCTGTGGTCTCCCTGCTAACATGCTCGCCCCTCTCCAGTCCATCCTTAATTCTGCTGCCCGAATGATCCACCTCTCTTCTCAATATCACCCCGCTTCTCCTCTCTGCAAATCCCTCCATTGGCTCCCAATCTTCCATCGTATCCAATTCAAACTACTAACACTGACCTACAAAGCCATCCATAAACTATCTCCTCCGTATATCTCTGAACTAATTTCTCGCTACAGTCCAAAACGTAGGGAGGCGTGACCTGGACGGCAATGTGAGGAGACGTGTCTCTGGAGCTCTCCTGCAAACACCCACAATAAATACCTGAACACCGCTGTTATCGCTGCCTTAAGCTGGGGTCACACTAAACGACAGCGACAACGACGTCGCTGTTACGTCACCATTTTCTGTGACGTAGCAGCGACCTTGTAAGTCGCTGTTATGATCGCTGCTTAGCTGTCAAACACAGCAGCCGAAGCAGCGATCATAACGACACGCGTCGCTGTGCTGCAACATGTGCAGAGAGCAGGGAGCAGCGCACACTGAGCGCTGGCTGCCTGCTCTCCTAGCTACAGTACACATCGGGTTAATTACACAATGTGTACTGCAGCTACATGTGCAGAGAGCAGGGAGCCGCGCACACTGCTTAGCGCTGGCTCCTTGCTCTCCTAGCTACAGTACACATCGGGTTAATTACACGATGTGTACTGCAGCTACATGTGCAGAGAGCAGGAGCTGGCGCTGGCAGCGTGAGAGCGGCGGAGGCTGGTAACGAAGGTAAATATCGGGTAACCACCTTGGTTACCCGATGTTTACCTTGGTTACAGCTTACCGCAGCTGCCAGATGCCGGCTCCTGCTCCCTGCTCGCTTCATTTTGTCGCTCTCTCGCTGTCACACACAGCGATCCGTGCGTCACAGCGGGAGAGCGACGACCAAAAAATGAAGCTGGACATTCAGCAACGAGCGGCGACCTCACAGCAGGGGCCAGCTCGTTGCTGGATGTCACACACAGCGACAGCGACGGGAATTCACTGCAACGTCACAGAAAATGGTGACGTAGCAGCAACGTCGTTGTCGCTGTGTGTGACACCACCTTTAGCCGCTGTTATCGCTGCCTCAGCAGGCTGTCTGGAAGATAAGGTGGTGGGGACTTGTCTGGGGGGAGTCTGGTGGATTCAGAGCGGTGCCATGGTTCGTCGCAGGCAGAAAAACACTGGAGGCGGGAAAGTGCCCAGCTCTCAAGATGGTGCCATGATAAGGGAGGACACTGAGAAAGCTAATGAAGCCTGTCAGCAAAGAATGCAGGTCGCAGCAAGGCTGGAGAAGTTTGCTTGGAATTCAGAGAGATCCCTGCAGCATACAGATATTGGACGTGAGGAGGAGGAGTGGATAGCTGTTGCCAGTTCTGATAAGATGGGGGATGGTGAAGAGCAGCAAGATAATACACTGGAGGTGGAGAAAGCACATAGTGCAGAGGAGGCTACAGAAAACCCCACTCTAAAGGACATTTTTGCATGGTGTCCTTTTGTAAACAAGCTCTGACTACCCTGACAAAACAAGTTACAGGAATACAGGCAGAGGTGGCTGGCATTAAGAAAGACCTCAAAAAAGCTGACCTGAGAACAGGAGCTGTGGAAAAAGAGTTGGGATAACAGAGGATCATATCACAAAACTACAAAAGTCTGAAAAAACATTTGCACAGCAGATAGCTGAAATCATGGCAAAAAACGATGACTTAGAGAATCGCTCTAGAAGGAATAACATCAGGATTGTTGGCATCCCTGAGAAAGCGGAAGGAAGAAACCCCACTGAATATGTAGAAGGCTGTCTCAGGGGGAAAATTGGTGCTGATGCCTTATCCAAGCTCTATGCCGTGGAACGTGCACAGAGTCCCGATGCAGCCACAGCCAGTGGGCAGGGGCCCTCGCACTATGCTAGCCAAGCTCCTTAACTACAGGGACAGGGACACTATACTGCGAAAGGCAAGAGACATGGAGGATCTTATGATTGACAGCCAGAGAATTTCCATATACCCGGACTACTCCATTTCTGTTCAAAAGCTACGTATGACTTTTACTGGAGTAAAGAGGCGCCTGCGAGAGATCGGGGTGCAATACTCAATGATGTTCCCGGCAAAGCTAAGAGTGACGGCGTTGGAGCGGGTGCACTTTTTTACAACTCCGGAGGAAGCCATGCAGTGGTTGGACGCAAACGAAAAGCGGATCCGTGTGAAGGAATGAGCTGACTGTCTGAATCTACAGTGTATTGGAGAAGGCCGGCTGAGGCTCTACGGCATCCTTAGGAGCTTACAGGGGGCCTTTCTTGTTTTTCTTTCTCCCTTTTTTTTTTTAATCTCTTCCTTCCCTTTGGGATTGAGGTAGTATGCAGGGGGAATACGAAGGGTTTGATGTGAGCTTCGCAGGACATGGGGACTGCCTAATTAGGCGTGGTGGTGGTATTTACAATTTGAGATTCCAGTTTAATTACTGTTCGCCATTTTACTGTTATATTAGTTGAGTGGAATATGATTATACATAGAAAGGGTGGGAGTGGAGAACTGTTGGAAAAGGGACGAGTTTCAAAATGTGTCTAAGAGGAGAAGGATGCTTCACGGGAGTACTCAAAAACAGGAAGTGGTGGGGAGCAGGAGGGAGGGGGGAAAGGGGTAGGGTAGAGGCAGCATGGGGAGGTACTACAAGGTTTGATGGTTTTACTGGGTGGGATAATGGGGGGGATAGAATTAATGTGTTGAGTTGGAATATTAGGTGGCTATCAGATAGGTCTAGGAGAGGGGCAATAATTAAATATGTTCAAGATCAGAATCCGTCAGTAATATGTCTACTAGAAATGCATCTAACAAAGGAGACAACACATGTTTTAAATAGGAGATGGGTGCAGAAGGCCTATCATTCCACCTTTTCCAACTATGCAAGGGGTGTATCACTGCTGATCCATAACTCTGTGCAATATGAAGAGATAGAAGTGTATGTGGATAAAGAGGGACAGTGTGTGGCCGTCAAGTGTAAAATATTTGGCAGACTCATGTGTATAGCTGCAATCTATATACCACCTCCATATATGTGCACCAAACTAAGGGAGATAAGGGAGTTCTGTGAGAAGGGGGGAGTAATCCCTTTTTTACTGGTGGGGGACTTCAATAATGTGATAGACCTGTACTGGGATAGGAGTGGTAAACCTACAGGTATTCAGGATAGTTGTATGACTTCGTTTGGCACTCTTATTGGGGAACTTGGAATGGTGGATGCCTGGCGAGTGAGGAATGGGAGGGTATCCTGCTTCTCTTGTTACTCTGCTTCGCATAACACTTTGTCCCACATTGGCATGGCTCTAGCTAGTGATCTGATGGATGCAATGATAGGCAAAGTGCAATATTTGACAAGAGTGATTTCAAATCATAGCCCGATTCTAGTGTCCATACGACGGGGGACCCTGAAAGGGGGAGGAGGGGAGAGTGGAAGCTTCATCCAGCATGGATCCGTCATATTAATATGGGGAATATAGAACGGGATCTTGGAGAATTCTTTATCCACAACGAGGGTAGCACTGGCCCCTGGTGGTATGGGATGCGATGAAGGCATACCTCTGGGGGCTCCTGTTCAGGGATATCTGTAAACGTAAAACACAGACGAGGTAGGATGAGAAAAATAGCCTGGAGGCCTTAGATAAGGCGGAGATGGAAGCAATTCGGAGTAATACTGTGGACGCGAAGCAAAATCTTAGGCAGGCGCATGAACAGGTTAATAAGATGCTTTTGGAGAAGGCGGTAAGGAAGCAGGCATTCCAAAAACTGCATTTTTATGAAGAGGGAGAAAAAGTAGGTCATCTATTATCGGTCATAGCTGCAGCTCAAAGGAGTAGCTCATTTGTGCATGGTATGGACACGGTGGAGGGGACACAGGTCACTGAGGTTGAGGAGATCCTTGGGGTCTTTAAAGATTTCTATCGCACACTATATTCTTCCAGCGGAGAGGTGAGGGTGGAAGAGGTGGACTCATTTCTTGCGCGAGGTGAGCTTCCTGTGTTGTCTGTGGCGGATAGAGATAAATTGGAGTCACCTATTACTATTGATGAACTGGAAGACGCTCTGCATGGCATGAGCAATGACAAGGCACCGGGAGCAGACGGGCTACCGGTTGAAATCTATAAACAGTTATAAGAAATCTTATTAACCAAACTATTGAAAGTCTTTGAGGGGGACCGTGTATTGCCTGAATCTATGAGAGAAGCAATAATAGTAGTAATTCCTAAGGAGGATAAAAATCCGAGGCTTCCAGACTCATATAGACCAATCTCGTTATTAACAGCGGACGTGAAGCTTCTGGCTAAGGTGTTGTCAAACCGGCTGACTAGAGTTATATCTAACCTAATACATATGGATCAATCAGGGTTCATGGCCAATAGGTCGACTGCTAATATCAGGAGATTATATCTTAATCTACAGTTGCCGCCTGACAACCCTGGCCGGAGGGTGATCGGTTCGCTAGATGCCCAGAAAGCATTCGATAGTGTTGAGTGGGGGTATCTGTGGAAAGTGTTGCAACATATGGGTTTTGGCCCACGGTTTGTAAAGTTGGTGCAGCTGTTGTATAATAGGCCTACTCGGTATGACCTCCGCAGAGTTTGAGTTGCATCGGGGAACGAGGCAGGGCTGTCCACTATTTCCACTCCTATTTGCTATTGCAATAGAGCCTCTGGCTGCGGCCATTAGGAAATCGAAGGAGATCCATGGATTTAGATATGGGCATTTAGAGGAGAAAATAGCTCTTTATGCTGACGACTTATTACTTTTCTTGGGGGATCCGTCAGCTTCATTGGATCATGCCATGCAGATAATAGAGAAATTTGGAGAAGTTTCGGGACTGACCATTAATTGGTCCAAATCGAGCCTCTTTAAAGTCGATGGGTAAGTATCCTGGACAAATGATAATACTGGGGCTAACAAATTGAAGAGTGTGGACGAATTTAAATATTTAGGTATCCAGATATCTCTGCCAGTAGAAAAATACATAGAGGTGAACTTATGGCCGCTTCTTAAAAAATTGAGAGCCAAAGTGGATGCCTGGAGCAAGCTACATTTGTCAGTTGTTGGAAGGGTTAATTTACTAAAGATGGTAGTAATGCCTAAACTCCTATACATACTGCACAATGCCCCTGTTTGTATTTCAAAGAAAAGATTTAAAGGGATAAACTCGCTGTTTAGAGACCTAGTGTGGGGTAAAAAGCAGCCCAGGGTGCGATTAGAGACTTTACAGAGGCCGAAAGATGAGGGGGCTCTAGCAATCCCAAATCCGGAATTGTATTATATGGCGGCGCAATGTCAACACCTCAGGGGGTGGTCTGATCGAGAGAAAGATGGGGGCATTAAAGAAGTGCTGGAATACATAGTGGGTAGAAGTCCATTGGTAATGGGACTAGAGGATGGTGCGGTGGGGCTCCTGGGTGGAACATCTCCTACAATGGCACTTATAAATAAGACCTGGGAGAAGCTGAAAAGGGTGAGAGGGGTGACCTAGTTAACTAAGTTTACACCTATCTGGGATAACAGTAATCTCCCGGAGATTCAGAAAATGGGGAATATTGAGGAATGGAGATGCAAGGGTGTAATATACATGCATCAGATATTGGACAGAGGAATTTTGAAATCGTTCCCACAGTTACAGAGTCAGTTTCAGTTGCCGGCGTCTGGCTGGCTCCACTACAGTCAATTGAAACATGCGATTGCAGCCCAAGTGGCTAAAAAAAGTGTGGACATACAGACTGACCTGGTACTGGAGTATGTGTGTAAGGGAGGAGAAAGTACTAAAGGGATAATTTCTGGCACGTATAAAGATATACTACATACCTTTCTTTTAGACTCCCCACTTAAAACTAAATCTAAATGGGAGGAGGAAGTTGGGACGATAACGGAGGAGGTGTGGGAGACTATCTTGGAGTATGTCCCTAAACTTTCCATGAGCGAACCGGCCAGACTATCTCACCTATACGTGATTCACCAGGTATATAGGTCTCCCTTACTGATGTTTAAAATGGGGTTGAAAAGGAATTCGGAGTGTCCAAGGTGTCAGGGATCTGACGCAGGTATTTTTCATATGATGTGGTCTTGTCCGAGACTAGTCTCCTTTTGGACTAAGGTTATTCACAAGATAGGAAGAACATATGGGTGTGTCCTTCCCAGGGAACCATTGATATGCCTATTGGGATATGTTGAGGAGCTTGGGGTGGAAAATACTATGCAAATTGCCATTGCTAGGCTGCTGTATGCGGCAAGAAAGCTAATTGCCAGGTCCTGTATTAAAAAAGACCCCCCGACCAGGGGAGAGTACATTAAAAGGGAGAAATGTATTATTCAGCTGGAACAGGGAGTGTATGAAAGAAGGGGGAATGTTAAAATATTTGAGAAGCTATGGACTCCTTGGCTGCAATGCGAATAGGACGAGTGATGGACCAGTAAACTGGTTTGGGAACGGGATAGCCGTCGGAGACCTCTGATGTGTGTGTGTTTTGTTTTATTTGTGTTAGTAGTTCCTCCTGCACATCGGGGTGAACGGGATGGTTGCTATACTGCAGTTGGAGGGTATTCTAAGTGTACTAAATGGGATGTAGTATCGGGGAGGAGTGTTGCTGCCGGGGAAGGGGGTGGGAGGGGGAGTTAAAGGGGTAATAGATATGATAAACTTAATTTGGATGCCGATTTGTTATTCTGTTGCATGTATTCTGTTTTAATAAAAAAGTATCTGATTTAAAAAAAAACAACAAAACAGTCCAAAACGTAATCTCCGGTCCTCCCAAGATCTCCTTCTCTCCTCCTCTCTCATTCGCTCCTCATGCAACCGCCTCCAAGACTTCTCCCAAGCATCCCCAGTCTTCTGGAAATCGCTGCCTCAACACGTCAGACTATCTACTACACTTGCAATCTTCAAACGGAACCTGAAAACTCATCTGTTCAGAACTGCCTATAATCTTCAATGACCCCACCACCGTGCGGAGCTGCCACCCCACCACCGTCAAAAAGAAAAAGAAAAACTGTACAACAGCAATTTATGAAAATTTGTATAAATTTATTTATTTAAACAGTTCAGAATAGACATACATAAATATAATCAAAAGATTAAAATAGAACTTTGGTGAGAGGACCAGCAGGAAGAAGGCATAAGATCGAAACCTATAGGTCGGGGTTTCTTGGATCCTCAATCCACGCCTCAGGTATTATATATCTATCCTTTCCTGTGATGGAGAGTTTTTTTGCTGCTGTGATTACACTCACCTTTGTGTCCCCTGGTCATTACATGCTTTGCTGTTGTATGGACACTTTGTCTTTTTGCTTTATGCACCATGGCAGCTAGCTATATATAGTTGTTTATTTGGTAATCAGTGGACATCTCTGTGTAGTGTTTTACTGCAGCTATTTTTCTCTCAAAATCTTTATCTAGTTACTTTTGGTCACTGAGCTGTGGAGTGAGTGCGCCACCTGCTGGTCCTCTCACCAAAGTTCTATTTTAATCTTTTGATTATATTTATGTATGTCTATTCTGAACTGTTTAAATAAATACATTTATACAAATTTTCATAAATAGGCCGTTGTACAGTTTTTCTTTTTGCATTTATGTTCTGTATATGGCTCTTTCCATGTACAAATCATGGCACGTTTTAAATTTCGGCGTATGTTGGTTGTTCTAACCTTTCTCTCCCCACCATCGTGCGGAGCTGCCGCACAACCTACACCCCACCTACTGTCTCCTCCCCAAAATCCTTTAGAATGTAAGCCCGCAAATGCAGGGCCCTCTTCCCTCTGTACTAGTCTGTCTATTGTAACTTGTATATGTATTCTGTATGTAACCCCCTTCTCATGTACAGCACCATGGAATCAATGGTACTCTATAAATAAATTATAATAATAATAATTATTATAATAATAATAATAATAATATCCGCATAAATACAAAGGAGATTTGAATAAAATTTAATCCCACGTACTTATACCATTGCCTTTTTCCTACACACCGACAACTAATATAACCCTGCTATAGTGACTGCTATACAGTCCTGTAATATGACATTCATATTGTATGTGCTTTACCATAGTACGGAATTTTTACCCTGCCTGACCGTCTACATGACATCACGGCCATATGTGGAATAAAGCTCTGTATATCTACAATTAAGTATTGCAATTGCTTAAGAGAACTATACAACAGATATCACATTTGCAGGTACTACCTCCCCCCACCTTTTTATATGGTAGTCTCTCTAATCATAATTCCTTCCTGACATCTCTCTTTTTTTAATGATTAGGGGCTCTCCTGATGTGTATATATATATAATGTCCGTTTTCCTTACGAATATATACATATCAACAGATAACTTACACCTTATATGTGGTAAGTGGATACTTACTATATTCCTCTTTCTTCTTTTTTGTCCTTTTACATGTTCCATTTTTTCCTTTTTTTTTTTTCTTCTTTGTTTTCTCCTTCAAAGTCTTCACAGATCACGGTTAGCTTTTAAGTTCACTCCATAAGATACACCTCTGAACCAACTTTATTTGATGTACCTATATACAGTGGTTCTTGATGGGTTACTCTTGGACCTCCATCGACTTTTTACACATGTGTATATAATGCATTGATGTAATGTATATAATGTAATGTATATGTATATGAATTGTATTACCTGTATTTTGTAAATCTTATTGATCTTTATATCGTTTGTGTTTAGATAACAGTCCAGTCTGATGAAGGCCCAAAGGCCGAAACGTCGACTTTTTTGGACAAATACATGTGTCATCTATTATCAAGATTTTTTTGATCAATAAAAATACCTGATTACGCAACCAGTTTCTATTCTTGTGGGGTATACAGCGTGCCAGAGTTCTCTCTCCAAATTTGATATAAAATTTTCTCCTGAGCACCTGTGATTCAGTGATTCAGAGCTTTATTCCAGATATTGACGCTCCTTAGAGAGACCTGGACATTTACCGCTTAATGGACTGTATCAGTGTTCCTGGACTACTTTACACTCTGGTGGATTATTTTTATGGACTATCTGATTTTTCTTGGAATAAAGGTTCTTTGGATTGTTCATCCATCTTGCTCAGTTAATTGTGTGGTATGGGAGAAGGACCCACAAAACATTGAAAAGAAATTACAAATACAGTGGCATGTAAAAGTTTGAGCACCCCTGTTAAAAATTACTGTTATTGTGAACAGATAAGCAAGAGAAAATTCCAAAAAACTGAAAATTTTGCAGTGGTCTCTTAATTTTTGCCAGAGCTGTATATACCGTACATACCACATTGTGCATCCATGAGTGTATCACCGTATAGAGTCCCAGATATTGGTGCTTTCATCTAAAATATTAATACTGTGAATTTTCTGCAGTATCTAAACTAAATCTACACAAAGTACAAATACAGTTTATATAGTATATAATAAAATGCTAATATAATTCGTCCATTCAGAACTTTGAATGTTGTGCCTATAGGCATTATATTAGATACCGTATTTTTCGCTTTATAAGACGCACTTTTGTTCCCCCAAATTTTGGGGGAAAGTAGGGGGTGCGTCTTATAAGCCGAATATACGGGGGGGGTGTGTGTGTGTATATATATATGTACACTGCAGCGTCCAGGGGAGGTGGGGGCAGCAGCTCTGGAGCACAGGGGAACGCTGCGGGCTGCAGCCTTTGATCTCCTGCACCCGCTCATATAATATGCACAGCCGCTGTCCATCTCCAATGGTGCTGAAATCGCACCGCAGTGATGGGCTAGGGAGCGGTGCATATTATATGAGCCTGCGTCCCAGTGTGATCGCACATGCCCACCCCTGTGTTAGATTTGGCCCCCGTGCTGCTGCTCATTCTAAAATAAAAAAGCTTTACTTACCCCTGCAGCGTTTCTCCCCGTGTCCCTGCTTCCACTGTGATCAGGCAGAGAGCTCAGCCTGCTGTGCCGATCACATGACCGCACTGAGAACCAGGAAGTGGAAGAACAGAAGCACGGAGCCAGACAGGAGGGAGCTCAGCGCTGGAGGAGATAAGGAAAGAGGGTTTTATTTTACTTTGGGCAGCAGCCTAGGGGCCATATCTGACACAGGGGGTCTTGTGCGATCTATAGGGGCCATGGGCAGCACTATGGGGGCGATATCTGACACAGGGGGACTTGTGCGATCTATATAGGGGCCATGGGCAGCACTATGGGGGAGATATCTAACACAGGGGGACTTGTGCGATCTATATAGGGGCCATGGGCAGCACTATGGGGGCGATATCTAACACAGGGGGACTTGTGCGATCTATAGGGACCATGGGCAGCACTATGGGGGAGATATCTAACACAGGGGGACTTGTGCGATCTATATAGGGGCCATGGGCAGCACTATGGGGGTGATATCTAACACAGGGGGACTTGTGCGATCTATAGGGACCATGGGCAGCACTATGGGGGCGATATATAACACAGGGGGACTTGTGCGATCTATATAGGAGCCATGGGCAGCACTATGGGGGCGATATCTAACACAGGGGGACTTGTGCGATCTATAGGGGCCATGGGCAGCAGCATGGGGACGTTATCTAACACGGGAACGTGTGCAATCCATAGGGGACCATAGGCAGCACAGGGGAACGTGTGCCATCACAAGGGGGCTATATTCAATATAAGGGGGCCATATCCAGATTAAGGGGGCTAATTTTAGGATGGGGGGCTATGAGGGACATATACCCTATATGATTTGTTAGAGGGACACTGGCATTATAAGATGGACCCCATTTAACATTAAAAAAAAAAATTCTCTTTTCCTTCACCAAATTTGGGGGTGCGTCTTATAATCAGGTGCGTCTTATAAAGCGAAAAATACGGTACTTTGACAAATTAAACAACCAAATCCTGTTTTATACCAGCAACATTACCATTTTATTACATGAAAACTGTTATATTAAAACACAAATCATACTATGAATTGACAATTAAATGAAGTGGTGATATCAAATATCAAATTCCTATAACATACATGGAGTATCTCACACAAACAATTGTCCAAATTAAAAAAGAACCACAATTAACTAATGTACTAAATATATGACAATTATAAAAAGAACATTCTATTCCATAACAAATACATCACATAAATACTGTTATATCAAACACAGATGCTATTAAGTACACCACTATTTAGATTTAATACCAACAAAATGCCTATAATAGACGTAAATAAGTTAATGATTATTTTTTAGAGTAGAAGAGATGCTTTTAACTTGTCTTGACCACAGCTAGTAATTGCCAAGTATATTAGCTATTAGTGACTCACAGTCTGCATATAAAGCTGTCCAGCAGAAAATACCTTCTCTTCACACCCACAAGCACACCTTTGTTATGCCCCATCGTCACAATCAATCATGATATATTTATATTAAAATAGACAATAAAAGAGAATTTACACACTTTGATAGGGGTGTGACACTTATTACTTTTCATGATATATTTATATTAAAAAAAAATAAAAAATCACATTTAACAGTATTTATACAGATGTATTTCTGCTGGAGACCATCAATCTTGATGCACACCGCCCAGGCGTCCGAATAGGTCACAGTCAGACCCTACTATGGGGAACAGCCAAATTCACTATTGATAGGACCTGCAGGAAAGTATAGAGCAGTGTTTCTCAACTCCAGTCCTCAAGACCCACCAACAGATCATGTTTTCAGGTTTTCCTCAATCAGGTTTTCAGGCTTTCATTAATGTTGCACAGGTGATGGAATTATTCCTTGTCTAATATTTAGGAAAACATGATCTGTTGATGGGTCTTGAGGACTGGAGTTGAGAAACACTGATATAGAGCAGTCCGGCTGGTACGCAAATTACCAACCACGAGAACCTCTTAGGTGAAATTCCAGCAGCAGTTATAATAGGGATTGTGGATAATGAAGCATCTAGTGGTTTGTATAATAAAAATCCACTGTGCTTTAATCATTATAATGTGAACCACGAGTCTCTTTACCTGGATGACCAGCAGATACCAGCTCGGCACTACCAGTCTAATGTCATTGTTTATTTAGCAGTCAGAGTATATGGCTCTTGCCCATATAGCTGGTGAGCAAAAGTCTGACTGAGCTCTAGCAAGAGACCATGAAGAATTTATGGATGATTTCAGTTTTTTGCGTTGATTAATTTGATTGAGTTTGATCAAGAGCCCGGAGGTCATTTCTCACTTGTTAAAACAAGTAACCTGCGTGCTGAAGTGCAGTATGCGCTACCTATGCCCACACTGTAAATATGATTGGATATGGCCTCGACTCAACTATACTTGAAATCAACCACAGAAGTATTATTTGACTATTTAAATATGAATACTCTGCAACTCACAAACCTGTTAAATGGCGATCGCCGACATACCCACACACATCCCGACATTCCAGCACGCATCCCGACATTACCGCCGACATCCCCGCACACATCCCGACATTACCGCTGACATACCCGCACACATCCCGACATTCCAGCACACATCCCGACATTACCGCCGACATCCCCGCACACATCCCGACATTACCGCTGACATACCCGCACACATCCCGACATTCCAGCACACATCCCGACATTACCGCCGACATCCCAGCAGATATCCCGACATTACCGCCGACATCCCCACATTACCGCCGACATCCCCGCACACATCCCGACATTACCGCCGACATACCCACACACATCCCGACATTCCAGCACACATCCCGACATTACCGCCGACATCCCCGCACACATCCCGACATTACCGCTGACATACCCGCACACATCCCGACATTCCAGCACACATCCCGACATTACCGCCGACATCCCAGCACACATCCCGACATTACCGCCGACATCCCCGCACACATCCCGACATTACCGCCGACATACCCACACACATCCCGACATTCCAGCACACATCCCGACATTACCGCCGACATCCCCGCACACATCCCGACATTACCGCTGACATACCCGCACACATCCCGACATTCCAGCACACATCCCGACATTACCGCCGACATCCCCACACACATCCCGACATTCCCGCACACATCCCGACATTACCGCCGACATCCCCGCACACATCCCGACATTCCCGCACACGTCCCGACATTCCCGCACGCGTCCCGACATTCTTCCCGACATCCCCGCACACATCCCGACATTCCCGCACACATCCCGACATTCCCGCACACATCCCGACATTCCTGCCGACATCCCCGCAGACATCCCGACATCCCTGCACACATCCCGACATCCCCGCACACATCACCACATTCCCGCACACATCCCGACATCCCCGCACACATTCCGGCATCCCCGCACACATCCCGACATTACCGCCGACATCCCGACATTACCGCCGACATCCCCGCACACATCCCGACATTACCGCCGACATCCCCGCCGACATCCCCGCACACATCCCGACATTACCGCCGACATCCCCGCACACATCTCGACATTCCCGCACACACACAGCAGCCAGCATAGCAGGCCACACAGCAGCCACCAGAGACAGCAACGCAGCAGCCAGCAGAGCTGGCCATGCAGCAGTCAGCAGAGCCGGCCACACAGAAGCCAGCAGAGCCGGCCATGCAGCAGCCAGCACAGTCGGCCTCGCAGGACATGGCACAGCAGCCAGCACAGCCGGCCACACAGCAGCCAGCAGAGCCGGTCATGCAACAACCAGCAGAGCCGGCTGCGAAGCTGCCAGCACAGTCGGCCTCGCAGCACATGGCACAGCAGCCAGCAGAGCCGGCCACACAGCAGCCAGCAAAGCCGGCCGTGCAGGTGCAAGCAGAGCCATTCGCGCAGCTGCCAGCACAGCCGGCCACGCAGCTGCCAGCACAGACGGCCTCTCAACAGCCAGTAGAGCCAGCTGCACAGCTGCCAATACAGCCGGGCTCGCAGCAGCCAGGAGAGCCAGCCATTTAACAGCCGACACAGCTGGCCGCTCAGCAGCCATCACAACCGGCCACTCAGCAGCTGGCAGTCGGCCACACAGCAGGCACTCCCGGCCACGCAGCAGCCAACAGAGCCGGCCGCGTAGCTGCCAGAACAGCTGGCCTCCCAGCAGCCGACACAGCAGCCAGCACAGCAGGCCATACAGCAGAGCCAGCCGCGCAGCTGCCAGTACAGCCGGCCTTGCAGCTGCCGGCACAGTCGGCCACTCAGCAACCGTCACAACCGGCAACTCAGCAGCTGGCACAGTGGGCCACATAGCAAGCACTGCCAGCCACGCAGCAGCCAGCAGAAGCAGCCGTGCAGCTGCCAGCACAGCCGGCCTCCCAGCAGCCGGCACAGCAGTAAGCACAGTAGGCCACACAGCAGCCAGCAGAGCCGTCCGCAAAGCAGCCAGCAGAGCCGACCCTTCAGCATCCAGTATAGCCGACCAGTCAGCAGCCGGCACAGCCGGCCACACAGCAGCCAGCACAGCAAGCCACACAGCAGCCATCAGATATGGTCACGCAACAGCGAGCACAGCCCTTCACGCAGCTGCCAGTATAGCCTGCCACACAGCAGCCAGAAAAAACAGCCAAGCCGCTGCCAACAGAGCCGGCTGTGCAGCTGCCAGTACAGTCTGCCTCGCAGCAGACGGCACAGCCGCCGGCTCAGCAGCCAACACAGACGGCCGCCCAGCTGCCTAAAGAGCTGGCCACACAGCTTCCAGAACAGCAGGCCCCGTAGCAGCCAGCAGAGTTGGCCACCCAGCAGCCAGCATAGGAAGCCACGCAGCAGCCAGCAATGCCAGCAACGCAGCAGCCAAAACAGCCAGCCCCTCAGCAGCCATCACAACTGGCCGCTTAGCAGCCGGCACAACCGGCCGTGCAGAAGAAAGAAGAGCTGGCCTCGCAGCAGCCGGCATAGCCGGCAGCCCAAAAGCTGGCTCAGCAGCCGTCACAGCCAGAAGAGCCAGCTGCACTGCTGTCAACAGAGTCGGCCGTGCAGCTGCCAGTACAATCTGCCTCACAGCAGCCAGCAGAGCCAACCACGCAGCTGACAGTACAGCCGGCCATGTAGAAGCTGGCATAGCCAGACTGTCAGCAGCCGGCACAGGCGGCCACGCAGCAGCCAGGACAGCCGGCAACAAAGCAGCCGGCATAGGCGGGCGCAAAGCAGCCAGCATAGGCGGACGCTCAGTAGCCGGCATAGGCGGCCGCTCAGCAGACGGCATAAGTGGCCACTCTGCAGCCGGCATAGGCGGCCACGCAGCAGCCGCTCAGCAGCAGGCATAAGTGGCTACTCAGCAGCCGGCATAAGCGGACACTCAGCAGCCGGCATAAGCGGACACTCAGCAGCCGACATAAGCAGACACTCAGCAGCCGGCATAAGCGGCCACTCAGCAGCCGGCATAAGCGGCCACTCAGCAGCCGGCATAAGCGGCCACTCAGCAGCCGGCATAGGCGGCCACTCAGCAGCCGGCATAGGCGGCCAATCAGCAGCCGGCATAAGCGGCCAATCAGCAGCCGGCATAAGCGGCCCCTCAGGAGCCGGCATAGGCGGCCACTCAGCAGCCGGCATAGGCGGCAACTCAGCAGCCGGCATAGGGGCCGCACAGCAGCCGGCATAGGCGGCCGCTCAGCAGCCGGCATAGGCGGCCGCTCAGCAACCGGCATAGGCGGCCGCTCAGCAGTCGGCATAGGCGGTCGCTCAGCAGCCGGCATAGGCGGCCGCTCAGCAACCGCTCAGCAGGCCAATCGACCAAACAACTGCCTGCAGAGCTAGGTCGCGCAGCTGAAAGTACAGCCGGCCAAGTAGCCGCTAGCAGAGCCGGCCACGCAGGTGCCAGTCAAGCCGGCCACACAACAGGGACTACAGGACATGTAGCAGCCAGCAGAATCGTGTCCGCGCAGCTGCCAGCATAGCCGAGAACGAAGCAGCCGGCATAGGCGGTCTCTCAGCAGCCGGCATAGGCGGCCGCTCAGCAGCCGGCATAGGCGGCCGCTCAGCAGCCGGCATAGGCGGCCGCTCAGCAGCCGCCACAGTTGGCCAAACAGCTGCCTGCAGAGCTTGGCCGCACAGCTGAAAGTACAGCCGCCCATATGGCCGCCAGCAGAGCCGGCCATGCAGCTGCCAGTCCAGCCGGCCATGCAGCTGCCGGTCCAGCCGGCCACGAAGCAGCCGGCATAGGCAGCCTCTCAGCAGCCGGCATAGGCAGCCTCTAAGCAGCTGGCATAGGCAGCCGCCCAGCAGCCGGCATAGGCGGTCTCTCAGCAGCCGGAATAGGCGGCCCCTTAGCAGCCGGCACCTCAGCAGCCGGCATAGGCGGCCCCTCAGCAGCCGGCATAAGGGGTCCCTCAGCAGCCGGCATAGGCGGCCCCTCAGCAGCCGGCATAGGCGGCCACTCAGCAGCCGGCATAGGCGGCCACTCAGCAGCCGGCATAGCCGGCCACTCAGCACCCGGCATAGCCGGCCACTCAGCAGCCGGCATAGCCGGCCACTCAGCAGCCGGCAGAGTCGGCAATCAGCAGTCGGCATAAGCGGCCAATCAGCAGCCGGCATAAGCGGCCCCTCAGGAGCCGGCATTAGTATCCCCTCACCAGCCGGCATAAGCGGTCACTCAGCAGCCGGCATAAGCGGCCACTCAGCAACCGGCATAGGCGGCCCTTCAGCAGCCGGCATCGGCGGCCGCGCAGCAGCCGGCATTAGCGTCCCCTCACCAGCCGTCATATGCGGTCACTCAGCAGCCGGCATAAGCGGCCACTCAGCAGCCGGTATTAGCGTCCCCTCACCAGCCGGCATAAGCGGTCACTCAGCAGCCAGCATAGGCGGCCACTCAGCAGCCAGCATAGGCGGCCACTCAGCAGCCAGCATAGGCGGCCACTCTGCAGCCGGCATAGGCGGCCACTCTGCAGCCGGCATAGGCGGCAACTCAGCAGCCGGCATAGGCGGCCACTCAGCAGCCAGCACAGCAGGCCATACAGCAGAGCCAGCCGCACAGCTGCCAGTACAGCCGGCCTTGCAGCTGCCGGCACAGTCGGCCACTCAGCAACCGTCACAACCGACAACTCAGCAGCTGGCACAGTGGGCCACACAGCAAGCACTGCCAGCCACGCAGCAGCCAGCAGAAGCAGCCGTGCAGCTGCCAGCACAGCCGGCCTCCCAGCAGCCGGCACAGCAGTAAGCACAGTAGGTCACACAGCAGCCAGCAGAGCCGTCCGCCGTTGCCGGCATAGGCGGCAACTCAGCAGCCGGCATAGGGGCCGCACAGCAGCCAGCATAGGCGGCCGCTCAGCAGTCGGCATAGGCGGCCGCTCAGCAGCCGGCATAGGCGGCCGCTCAGCAACCGCTCAGCAGGCCAATCGGCAAAACAACTGCCTGCAGAGCTAGGTCGCGCAGCTGAAAGTACAGCCGGCCATGTAGCCGCTAGCAGAGCCGGCCACACAGCTGCCAGTCAAGCCAGCCACACAACAGGGACTACAGGCCATGTACCAGCCAGCAGAATCGTGTCCGCGCAGCTGCCAGCATAGCCGGGGACGAAGCAGCCGGCATAGGCGGCCGCTCAGCAGCCGGCAAAGGCGGCCGCTCAGCTGCCGGCACAGTTGGCCAAACAGCTGCCTGCAGAGCTTGGCCGCACAGCTGAAAGTACAGCCGCCCATATGGCCGCCAGCAGAGCCGGCCATGCAGCTGCCAGTCCAGCCGGCCATGCAGCTGCCGGTCCAGCCGGCCACGAAGCAGCCGGCATAGGCAGCCTCTCAGCAGCCGGCATAGGCAGCCTCTAAGCAGCTGGCATAGGCAGCCGCCCAGCAGCCGGCATAGGCGGTCTCTCAGCAGCCGGAATAGGCGGCCCCTTAGCAGCCGGCACCTCAGCAGCCGGCATAGGCGGCCCCTCAGCAGCCGGCATAAGGGGTCCCTCAGCAGCCGGCATAGGCGGCCCCTCAGCAGCCGGCATAGGCGGCCACTCAGCAGCCGGCATAGGCGGCCACTCAGCAGCCGGCATAGCCGGCCACTCAGCACCCGGCATAGCCGGCCACTCAGCAGCCGGCATAGCCGGCCACTCAGCAGCCGGCAGAGTCGGCAATCAGCAGTCGGCATAAGCGGCCAATCAGCAGCCGGCATAAGCGGCCCCTCAGGAGCCGGCATTAGTATCCCCTCACCAGCCGGCATAAGCGGTCACTCAGCAGCCGGCATAAGCGGCCACTCAGCAACCGGCATAGGCGGCCCTTCAGCAGCCGGCATCGGCGGCCGCGCAGCAGCCGGCATTAGCGTCCCCTCACCAGCCGTCATATGCGGTCACTCAGCAGCCGGCATAAGCGGCCACTCAGCAGCCGGTATTAGCGTCCCCTCACCAGCCGGCATAAGCGGTCACTCAGCAGCCAGCATAGGCGGCCACTCAGCAGCCAGCATAGGCGGCCACTCAGCAGCCAGCATAGGCGGCCACTCTGCAGCCGGCATAGGCGGCCACTCTGCAGCCGGCATAGGCGGCAACTCAGCAGCCGGCATAGGCGGCCACTCAGCAGCCAGCACAGCAGGCCATACAGCAGAGCCAGCCGCACAGCTGCCAGTACAGCCGGCCTTGCAGCTGCCGGCACAGTCGGCCACTCAGCAACCGTCACAACCGACAACTCAGCAGCTGGCACAGTGGGCCACACAGCAAGCACTGCCAGCCACGCAGCAGCCAGCAGAAGCAGCCGTGCAGCTGCCAGCACAGCCGGCCTCCCAGCAGCCGGCACAGCAGTAAGCACAGTAGGTCACACAGCAGCCAGCAGAGCCGTCCGCCGTTGCCGGCATAGGCGGCAACTCAGCAGCCGGCATAGGGGCCGCACAGCAGCCAGCATAGGCGGCCGCTCAGCAGTCGGCATAGGCGGCCGCTCAGCAGCCGGCATAGGCGGCCGCTCAGCAACCGCTCAGCAGGCCAATCGGCAAAACAACTGCCTGCAGAGCTAGGTCGCGCAGCTGAAAGTACAGCCGGCCATGTAGCCGCTAGCAGAGCCGGCCACACAGCTGCCAGTCAAGCCAGCCACACAACAGGGACTACAGGCCATGTACCAGCCAGCAGAATCGTGTCCGCGCAGCTGCCAGCATAGCCGGGGACGAAGCAGCCGGCATAGGCGGCCGCTCAGCAGCCGGCAAAGGCGGCCGCTCAGCTGCCGGAATAGGCGGCCGCTCAGCAGCCGGCATAGGCGGCAAAACAGGAGCCGGCATAGGCGGCCAAAGAGGAGCCGGCATAGGCGGCCAAAGAGGAGCCGGCATAGGCGGCCAAACAGCAGCCAGCATAGGCGGCCAAAAAGCAGCCGGGATAGGCGTCCAAACAGCAGCCGGTATTGGCGGCCGAACAGCAGCCGACATAGGCGGCCCCTCAGCAGCCGACATAGGCGGCCACACAGCAGCCGGCATAGGCGGTCGCCCAGCAGCCTGCATAGGCGGCCGAACAGCAGCCGCCATAGGCGGCCGCTCAGCAGCCGGCATAGGCGGCCGCTCAGCAGCCGGCATAGGCGGCCGCTCAGCAGCCGGCAAAGGCGGCCGCCCAGCGGCCGGCATAGGCGGCCCCTCAGCAGCCGACATAGGCGGCCACACAGCAGCCGGCATAGGCAGCCGCCCAGCAGCCGGCATAGCCGGCTGCCCAGCAGCCGGCATAGGCGGCCCAACAGCTGCCGGCATAGGCGGCCGCTCAGCAGCCGGCATAGGCGGCCGCCCAGAAGCCGATATAGGCAGCCCTTCAGCAGCCGACATAGGCGGCCCTTCAGCAGCCGACATAGGCGGCCGAACAGCAGCCGATATAGGCGGCCACTCACCAGCCGGCCGCTCAGCAGCCGACATAGGCGGCCCTTCAGCAGCCGACATAGCCGGCCGCTCAGCAGCCGGAATAGGCAGCCGCCCGGCAGCCGGCATAGGAGGCCGCTCAGCAGCCGGAATAGGCGGCCAAACTGCAGCCGGCATAGGCGGCCAAACAGCAGCCGGCATAGGCGGCCAAAGAGCAGCCGGCATAGGCGGCCAAACAGCAGCCGGCAGAGGCGGCCGAACAGCAGCCGGCATAGGCGGCCGAACAGCAGCCGACATAGGCGGCCGAACAGCAGCCGACATAGGCGGCCCCTCAGCAGCCAACATAGGCGGCCACACAGCAGCCGGAATAGGCGGTCGCCCAGCAGCCTGCATAGGCGGCCGAACAGCAGCCGCCATAGGCGGCCGCTCAGCAGCCGGCATAGGCGGCCGCTCAGGAGCCGGCATAGGCGGCCGCTCAGCAGCCGGCAAAGGCGGCCGCCCAGCAGCCGGCATAGGCGGCCCCTCAGCAGCCGACATAGGCGGCCACACAGCAGCCGGCATAGGCGGTCGCCCAGCAGCCTGCATAGGCGGTCGAACAGCAGCCGGCATAGGCGGCCGACCAGCAGCCGGCATAGGCGGCCGAACAGAAGCCGACATAGGCGTCCGCTCAGCAGCCGGCATAAGCAGCCAAACAGAAGCCGATATAGGCGGCCGCCCGGCAGCCGGCATAGGAGGCCGCTCAGCAGCCGGAATAGGCGGCCAAACAGCAGCCGGCATAGGCGGCCAAACAGCAGCCGGCATAGGCGGCCAAAGAGCAGCCGGCATAGGCAGCCAAACAGCAGCCGTCCGAACAGCAGCCGACATAGGCGGCCCCTCAGCAGCCGACATAGGTGGCAGCACAGCAGCCGGAATAGGCGGCCGCTCAGCAGCCGGCATAGGCGGCCTATCAGCAGCCGGCATAGGCGGCCAAACAGCAGCCGGCATAGGCGGCCAAACAGGAGCCGGCATAGGCGGCCAAACAGGAGCCGGTGTAGGCGGCCGCTCAGCAGCCGAAATAGGCGGCCGCCCAGCAGCCGGAAAAGGCGGCCGCCCAGCAGCCGGCAAAGGTGGCCGCTCAGCAGCCAGCATAGGCAGCCGGCATAGGCAGCCGCTTAGCAGCCGGTATAGGCGGCAGCCCAGCAGCCAGCATAGGTAGCCGAACAGCAGCCAACATAGGCGGCCGCGCAGCAGCCGGCATAGGCGGCCGAACAGCAGCCAACATAGGCGGCTGCGCAGCAGCCGGGATCGGTGGCCAAACAGCAGCCGACATAGGCGGCCACCCAGCAGCCGACATAGGCGACCACTCAGCAGCCGGCATAGGCGGCCGCCCAGCAGCCGGCATAGGCGGCCCCTCAGCAGCCGACATAGGCGACCACACAGCAGCCAGCATAGGCGGCCGCGCAGCAGCCGGCATAGGCGGCCGCGCAGCAGCCGGCATAGGCGGCCGACCAGCAGCCGGCATAGGCGGCCGAACAGAAGCCGATATAGGCGTCCGCTCAGCAGCCGGCATAGGCGGCCAAACAGAAGCCGATATAGGCGGCCGCCCAGAAGCCGGCATAGGCGGCTGCCCAGAAGCCGGCATAAGCGGCCGCCCAGAAGCCGGCATAGGCGGCCGTTCAGCAGCCGACATAGGCGGCCCTTCAGCAGCCGACATAGGCGGCCGCTCAGCAGCCGGAATAGGCAGCCGCCCGGCAGCCGGCATAGGAGGCCGCTCGGCAGCCGGAATAGGCGGCCAAACAGCAGCCGGCATAGGAGGCCAAACAGCAACCGTCATAGGCGGCCAAACAGCGGCCGGCATAGGCGCCCAAACAGCAACCGTCATAGGCGGCTAAACAGCAGCCGGCATAGGCGGCCAAACAGCAGCCGGCATAGGCGGCCAAAGAGCAGCCGGCATAGGCGGCCAAACAGCAGCCGGCCGAACAGCAGCCGACATAAGCGGCCCCTCAGCAGCCGACATAGGCGGCCCCTCAGCAGCCGACATAGGCGGCCACACAGCAGCCGCCATAGGCGGTCGCCCAGAAGCCGGCGTAGGCGGCCGAACAGCAGCCGACTTAGGCGGCCGCTCAGCAGCCGGCATAGGCGGCCGCTCAGCAGCCGGCAAAGGAGGCCGCCCAGCAGCCGGCATAGGCGGCCCCTCAGCAGCCGACATAGGCGGACGCTCAGCTGCCGGAATAGGCGGCCGCTCAGCAGCCGGCATAGGCGGCCCCTCAGCAGCCGACATAGGCGGACGCTCAGCTGCCGGAATAGGCGGCCGCTCAGCAGCCAACATAGGCTGTCGCCCAGCAGCCGACATAGGCGGCACTTCAGCAGCCGACATAGGCGGCCCCTCAGCAGCCGACATAGCCGGCCGCCTATCAGCCGGCATAGGCGGCAACACAGCAGCCCGCATAGGCGGCCAAACAGGAGCCGGCATAGGCGGCCAAAGAAGAGCTGGCATAGGCGGCCAAACAGCAGCCGGCATAGGCGGCCAAAAAGCAGCCGGGATAGGCGGCCAAACAGCAGCCGGCATTGGCGGCCGAACAGCAGCCGACATAGGCGGCCCCTCAGCAGCCGACATAGGCGGCCACACAGCAGCCCGCATAGGCGGCCGCTCAGCAGCCGGCCAAACAGCAGCCAACGTAGGCGGCCGCGCAGCAGCCAACCTAGGCGGCCAAACAGCAGCCGGCATAGGCGGCCGAACAGCAGCCGACATAAGCGGCCCCTCAGCAGCCGGAATAGGCGGCCGCCAAGCAGACGTGTTCGGCGGCCGCTCAGCAGCCGGCATAGCCGGCCGCCCAGCAGCCGGCATAGGCGGCCCCTCAGCAGCCGGCATAGGCGGCCGCTCAGAAGCAGGCATAGGCGGCCGCTCAGCAGCCCGCATAGGCGGCCGCTCAGAAGCCGGCCAAACAGCAGCCAACATAGCCGGCAGCGCAGCAGCCGGAATAGGCGGCCGCTCAGCAGCCGGCATAGGCGGCCAAACAGCAGCCGGCATAGGCAGCCAAACAGCAGCCGACATAGTCGGCCCCTCAGCAGCCGACATAGGCGGCCCCTCAGCAGCCGGCATAGGCGGCCGCTCAGCAGCCGGCATAGGCGGCCGCTCAGCAGCCGGCATAGGCGGCCGCTTAGCAGATGGCATAGGCGGCCGCCAAGCAGCCGGCATAAGCGGCCGCCCAGAAGCCGACATAGGCGGCCGCCCAGAAGCCGGCATAGGCGGCCGCCCAGAAGCCGGCATAGGCGGCCGCCCAGAAGCCGGCATAGGCGGCCCTTCAGCAGACGACGTAGGCGGCCGAATAACAGCCGATATAGGCGGCCACTGAGCAGCCGGCCGCACAGCAGCCGACATAGGCGGCCCTTCAGCAGCCGACATAGGCGGCCGCTCGGCAGTCGGCATACGAGGCCGCTCGGCAGCCGGAATAGGCGGCCCCCTCGCAGCCGACATAGGCGGCCACACAGCAGCCGGCATAGGCAGCCGCCCAGCAGCCGGCATAGGCGGCCCCTCAGCAGCCGGCATAGGCGGCCGCTCAGAAGCAGGCATAGGCGGCCGCTCAGCAGCCCGCATAGGCGGCCGCTCAGAAGCCGGCCAAACAGCAGCCAACATAGCCGGCAGCGCAGCAGCCGGAATAGGCGGCCGCTCAGCAGCTGGCATAGGCGGCCAAACAGCAGCCGGCAAAGGCGGCCACCCAGCAGCCGGCATAGGCGGACGCTCAGCTGCCGGAATAGGCGGCCGCTCAGCAGCCAACATAGGCTGTCGCCCAGCAGCCGACATAGGCGGCACTTCAGCAGCCGACATAGGCGGCCCCTCAGCAGCCGACATAGCCGGCCGCCTATCAGCCGGCATAGGCGGCCACACAGCAGCCCGCATAGGCGGCCAAACAGGAGCCGGCATAGGCGGCCAAAGAAGAGCTGGCATAGGCGGCCAAACAGCAGCCGGCATAGGCGGCCAAAAAGCAGCCGGGATAGGCGGCCAAACAGCAGCCGGCATTGGCGGCCGAACAGCAGCCGACATAGGCGGCCCCTCAGCAGCCGACATAGGCGGCCACACATCAGCCCGCATAGGCGGCCGCTCAGCAGCCGGCCAAACAGCAGCCAACGTAGGCGGCCGCGCAGCAGCCAACCTAGGCGGCCAAACAGCAGCCGGCATAGGCGGCCGAACAGCAGCCGACATAAGCGGCCCCTCAGCAGCCGGAATAGGCGGCCGCCAAGCAGACGTGTTCGGCGGCCGCTCAGCAGCCGGCATAGCCGGCCGCCCAGCAGCCGGCATAGGCGGCCCCTCAGCAGCCGGCATAGGCGGCCGCTCAGAAGCAGGCATAGGCGGCCGCTCAGCAGCCCGCATAGGCGGCTGCTCAGAAGCCGGCCAAACAGCAGCCAACATAGCCGGCAGCGCAGCAGCCGGAATAGGCGGCCGCTCAGCAGCCGGCATAGGCGGCCAAACAGCAGCCGGCATAGGCAGCCAAACAGCAGCCGACATAGGCGGCCCCTCAGCAGCCGACATAGGCGGCCCCTCAGCAGCCGGCATAGGCGGCCGCTCAGCAGCCGGCATAGGCAGCCGCTCAGCAGCCGGCATAGGCGGCCGCTTAGCAGATGGCATAGGCGGCCGCCAAGCAGCCGGCATAAGCGGCCGCCCAGAAGCCGGCATAGGCGGCCGCCCAGAAGCCGGCATAGGCGGCCGCCCAGAAGCCGGCATAGGCGGCCGCCCAGAAGCCGGCATAGGCGGCCCTTCAGCAGACGACGTAGGCGGCCGAATAACAGCCGATATAGGCGGCCACTGAGCAGGCGGCCGCACAGCAGCCGACATAGGCGGCCCTTCAGCAGCCGACATAGGCGGCCGCTCGGCAGTCGGCATACGAGGCCGCTCGGCAGCCGGAATAGGCGGCCCCCTCGCAGCCGACATAGGCGGCCACACAGCAGCCGGCATAGGCGGCCACACAGCAGCCGGCATAGGCGGCCGCCCAGCAGCCGGCATAGGCGGCCCCTCAGCAGCCGGCATAGGCGGCCCCTCAGCAGCCGGCATAGGCGGCCGCTCAGAAGCAGGCATAGGCGGCCGCTCAGCAGCCCGCATAGGCGGCCGCTCAGAAGCCGGCCAAACAGCAGCCAACATAGCCGGCAGCGCAGCAGCCGGAATAGGCGGCCGCTCAGCAGCCGGCATAGGCGGTCAAACAGCAGCTGGCATAGGCGGCCAAACAGCAGCCGGCAAAGGCGGCCACCCAGCAGCCGGCATAGGCGGCCCCTCAGCAGCCGACATATGCGGCCACACAGTAGCCGGCATAGGCGGCCGCCCAGCAGCCGGCATACGCGGCCGCCCAGCAGCCGGCATAGGCGGCCCCTCAGCAGCCGACATAGCCGGTCGCTCAGCAGCCGGCATAGGCGGCCGCCCAGCAGCCGGCATAGGCGGCCGCCCAGAAGCCGGCATAGGCGGCCGCCTAGAAGCCGGCATAAGCGGCCCTTCAGCAGCCGACATAGGCGGCCCTCCAGCAGCCTGCATAGGCGGCCGCGCAGCAGCCGGAATAGGCGGCCGCCCAGCAGCCGGCATAGGCAACCGAACAGCAGCCGATATAGGCGGCCGCTCAGCAGCCGGCATAGGCGGCCAAACAGCAGCCGACATAGGCGGCCGCCTAGCAGCTGACATAGGTGGCCCCTCAGCAGCCGGAATAGGTGGCCGCTAAGGAGCCGGCATAGGCGGCCGCTCAGCAGCCGGCGTAGCCGGCCGCCCAGCAGCCGGCATAGGCGGCCACCCAGCAGCCGTTATAGCCGGCCGTCCAGCAGCCGACATATGCGGCCAAACAGCAGCCGGCATAGGCGGCCAAACAGCAGCCGACATAGGCGGCCACCCAGCAGCCAGCAGAGGCGGCCGCTCAGCAGCCGGCAAAGGCAACCGCTCAGCAGCCGGAATAGGTGGCCGACCAGCAGCCGTCATAGGAGGCCGAACAGCAGCCGACATAGGCGGCCGAACAGCAGCCGACATAGGCGGCCGAACAGCAGCCGTCATAGGCGGCCGTCCAGCAGCTGTCATAGGCGGCCGTCCAGCAGCCGACATAGGCGGCCCAACAGCAGCCGACATAGGCGGCCCAACAGCAGCCGACATAGACGACCCAACAGCTGCCGGCATAGGCGGCCCCCCAGCAGCCGGCAGAGGTGGAAACCCAGCAGCCGGCATAGGCGGCCGCTCAGCAGCCGGCATAGGCGGCCGCTCAGCAGTCGGCATAGGCGGTCGCTCAGCAGCCGGCATAGGCGGCCGCTCAGCAACCGCTCAGCAGGCCAATCGGCCAAACAACTGCCTGCAGAGCTAGGTCGCGCAGCTGAAAGTACAGCCGGCCATGTAGCTGCTAGCAGAGCCGGCCACGCAGCTGCCAATCAAGCCGGCCACACAACAGGGACTACAGGCCATGTAGCAGCCAGCAGAATCGTGTCCGCGCAGCTGCCAGCATAGCCGGGGATGAAGCAGCCGGCATAGGCGGTCGCTCAGCAGCCGGCATAGGCGGCCGCTCAGCAGCCGGCACAGTTGGCCAAACAGCTGCCTGCAGAGCTTGGCCGCACAGCTGAAAGTACAGCCGGCCATGTGGCCGCCAGCAGAGCCGGCCATGGGGCCGCCAGCAGAGCCGGCCATGCAGCTGCCAGTCCAGCCGGCCATGCAGCTGCCGGTCCAGCCGGCCACGAAGCAGCCGGCATAGGCAGCCTCTCAGCAGCCGGCATAGGCAGCCTCTAAGCAGCTGGCATAGGCAGCCGCCCAGCAGCCGGCATAGGCGGTCTCTCAGCAGCCGGAATAGGCGGCCCCTTAGCAGCCGGCATAGGCGGCACCTCAGCAGCCGGCATAGGCGGCCCCTCAGCAGCCGGCATAGGCGGCCCCTCAGCAGCCGGCATAAGGGGTCCCTCAGCAGCCGGCATAGGCGGCCCCTCAGCAGAAGGCATAGGCGGCCACTCAGCAGCCGGCGTAGGCGGCCACTCAGCAGCCGGCATAGCCGGCCACTCAGCAGCCGGCATAGCCGGCCACTCAGCAGCCGGCAGAGTCGGCAATCAGCAGTCGGCATAAGCGGCCAATCAGCAAGCCGGCATAAGCGGCCCCTCAGGAGCCGGCATTAGTATCCCCTCACCAGCCGGCATAAGCGGTCACTCAGCAACCGGCATAGGCGGCCCTTCAGCCGCCGGCATCGGCGGCCGCGCAGCAGCCGGCATTAGCGTCCCCTCACCAGCCGTCATATGCGGTCACTCAGCAGCCGTCATAGGCGGCCAAACAGCAGCCGGCATAGGCGGCCACCCAGCAGCCGGCATAAACGGCCAAACAGCAGCCGGCATAGGCGGCCACCCAGCAGCCGGCATAGGCGGCCACCCAGCAGCCGGCATAGTCGGCCGTTCAGCAGCCGACATAGGCGGCCACCCAACAGCCGGCATAGGCAGCCAAACAGCAGCCGGCATAGGCGGCCACCTAGCAGCCGTCATAGGCGGCCGTCCAGTAGCCGACATAGGCGGCCAAACAGCAGCCGGAATGGGCGGCCACCCAGCAGCCGTCATAAGCGGCCAACCAGCAGCCGGCATAGCCGGCCGTCCAGCAGCTGACATATGCGGCCAAACAACAGCCGGCATAGGCGGCCAAACAGCAGCCGTCATAGGCGGCCACCCAGCAGCCAACATAGGCAGCCAAACAACAGCCGGCATAGGCGGCCACCCAGCAGCCATCATAGGCGGCCGTCCAGCAGCCGGCATAGGAAGCCAAACAACAGCCGGCACAGGCGGGCACCCAGCAGCCGGCATAGGCGGCCAAAAAGCAGCCGGCATAGGCGGCCCCCCCCAGCAGCCGGCATAGGCGGCCACCCAGCTACCGTCAGAGGCGCCCCCCCCAGCGGCCGGCATAGGCGGCCACCCAGCAGCCGTCATAGGCGGTCACCCAGCAGCCGTCATAGGCGGCCGTCCAGCAGCCGACATAGGCGGTCAAACAGCAGCCGGCACAGGCGGGCACCCAGCAGCCGGCATAGGCGGCCAAAAAGCAGCCGGCATAGCCGGCCACTCAGCAGCCGGCATAGCCGGCCACTCAGCAGCCGGCAGAGTCGGCAATCAGCAGTCGGCATAAGCGGCCAATCAGCAGCCGGCATAAGCGGCCCCTCAGGAGCCGGCATTAGTATCCCCTCACCAGCCGGCATAAGCGGTCACTCAGCAGCCGGCATAAGCGGCCACTCAGCAACCGGCATAGGCGGCCCTTCAGCAGCCGGCATCGGCGGCCGCGCAGCAGCCGGCATTAGCGTCCCCTCACCAGCCGTCATATGCGGTCACTAAGCAGCCGTCATAGGTGGCCAAACAGCAGCCGGCATAGGCGGCCACCCAGCAGCCGGCATAAACGGCCAAACAGCAGCCGGCATAGGCGGCCACCCAGCAGCCGGCATAGTCGGCCGTTCAGCAGCCGACATAGGCGGCCACCCAGCAGCCGGCATAGGCAGCCAAACAGCAGCCGGCATAGGCGGCCACCTAGCAGCCGTCATAGGCGGCCGTCCAGTAGCCGACATAGGCGGCCAAACAGCAGCCGGAATGGGCGGCCACCCAGCAGCCGTCATAAGCGGCCAACCAGCAGCCGGCATAGCCGGCCGTCCAGTAGCTGACATATGCGGCCAAACAACAGCCGGCATAGGCGGCCAAACAGCAGCCGTCATAGGCGGCCACCCAGCAGCCGGCATAGGCAGCCAAACAACAGCCGGCATAGGCGGCCACCCAGCAGCCATCATAGGCGGCCGTCCAGCAGCCGGCATAGGCAGCCAAACAACAGCCGGCACAGGCGGGCACCCAGCAGCCGGCATAGGCGGCCAAAAAGCAGCCGGCATAGGCGGCCCCCCCCCAGCAGCCGGCATAGGCGGCCACCCAGCTACCGTCAGAGGCGCCCCCCCCAGCGGCCGGCATAGGCGGCCACCCAGCAGCCGTCATAGGCGGTCACCCAGCAGCCGTCATAGGCGGCCGTCCAGCAGCCGACATAGGCGGTCAAACAGCAGCCGGCACAGGCGGGCACCCAGCAGCCGGCATAGGCGGCCAAAAAGCAGCCGGCATAGGCGGCCCCCCCCAGCAGCCGGCATAGGCGGCCACCCAGCTACCGTCAGAGGCGCCCCCCCCTAGCGGCCGGCATAGGCGGCCACCCAGCAGCCGTCATAGGCGGTCACCCAGCAGCCGTCAGAGGAGGCCGTCCAGCAGCCGTCAGAGGCGGCCAAACAGCAGGCGGCAAAGCGGCCAAAAAGCAGCCGACATAGGCGGCCAAACAGCAGCCGTCATAGGAGGCCGAACAGCAGCCGACATAGGCAGCCGAACAGCAGCTGACATAGGCGGCCAAACAGCAGCCGTCATAGGCGGCCGTCCAGCAGACGTCATAGGCGGCCGTCCAGCAGCCGACATAGGCGGCCCAACAGCAGCCGACATAGGCGGCCCAACAGCAGCTGACATAGACGACCCAACAGCAGCCGGCATAGGCGGCCACCCAGCAGCCGGCATAGGCGGCCCCCCAGCAGCCGGCAGAGGCGGCCATCCAGCAGCCGGCATAGGTGGAAACCCAGCAACCGGCATAGGCGGCCACCCAGCAGCCGTCATAGGCGTCCAAACAGCAGCCGGCATAGGCGGCCACCCAGCAGCCGGCATAGGCAGCCAAACAGCAGCCGGCATAGGCGGCCACCTAGCAGCCGTCATAGGCGGCCACCCAGAAGCCGGCATAGGAGGCCGCTCAGCAGCCGCAATAGGCGGCCGAAAAGCAGCCGTCATAGGCAGCCAAACAGCAGCCGGCATAGGCGGCCACCTAGCAGCCGTCATAGGCGGCCACCCAGAAGCCGGCATAGGAGGCCGCTCAGCAGCCGCAATAGGCGGCCGAAAAGCAGCCGTCATAGGCAGCCAAACAGCAGCCGTCATAGGCGGCCAAACAGCAGCCGGCATAGGCGGCCGCTCAGCAGCCAGAATAGGCGGCCGCTCAACAGCCGGCATAGGCGGCCGAAAAGCAGCCGGAATAGGCGGCCGAAAAGCAGCCGGAATAGGCGGCCAAACAGCAGCCGGCATAGGCAGGCACCCAGCAGCCGGCATAGGCGGCCGCTCAGCAGCCGGAATAGGCGGCCGCTCAACAGCCGGCATAGGCGGCCGAAACATGAGCCGGCATAGGCGGCCGAAAAGCAGCCGGAATAGGCGGCCGAAAAGCAGCCGGAATAGGCGGCCAAACAGCAGCCGGCATAGGCAGGCACCCAGCAGCCGGCATAGGCGGCCGCTCAGCAGCCGGAATAGGCGGCCGCTCAACAGCCGGCATAGGCGGCCGAACATGAGCCGGCATAGGCGGCCGTCCAGCAGCCGACATAGGCGGCCGTCCAGCAGCCGACATAGGCGGCCGTCCAGCAGCCGACATAGGCGGCCACCCAGCAGCCGTCATAGGCGTCCACCAAGCAGCCGACATAGGCAGCCGTCCAGCAGCCGTGATAGGCGGCCAAACAGCAGTCGGCATAGGCGGCCGAACAGCAGCCGGCATAGGCGGCCGACCAGCAGCAGGCATAGGCGGCCGAACAGAAGCCGATATAGGCGTCCGCTCAGCAGCCGGCATAGGCGGCCAAACAGAAGCCGATATAGGCGGCCAAACAGAAGCCGGCATAGGCGGCCGCCCAGAAGCCGGCATAAGCGGGCCGCCCAGAAGCCGGCATAGGCGGCCGTTCAGCAGCCGACATAGGCGGCCCTTCAGCAGCCGACATAGGCGGCCGAACAGCAGCCGATATAGGCGGCCACTCAGCAGCCGGCCGCTCAGCAGCCGACATAGGCGGCCCTTCAGCATCCGACATAGGCGGCCGCCCAGCAGCCGGAATAGGCAGCCGCCCGGCAGGCATAGGAGGCCGCTCAGCAGCCGGAATAGGCGGCCAAACAGCAGCCGGCATAGGCGGCCAAACAGCAACCGTCATAGGCAGCCAAACAGCGGCCGGCATAGGCGGCCAAACAGCAACCGTCATAGGCGGCCAAACAGCAGCCGGCAAAGGCAGCCAAAGAGCAGCCGGCATAGGCGGCCAAACAGCAGCCGGCCGAACAGCAGCCGGCCGAACAGCAGCCGACATAGGCGGCCCCTCAGCAGCCGACATAGGCGGCCCCTCAGCAGCCGACATAGGCGGCCACACAGCAGCCGCCATAGGCGGTCGCCCAGAAGCCGGCGTAGGCGGCCGAACAGCAGCCGACTTAGGCGGCCGCTCAGCAGCCGGCATAGGCGGCCGCTCAGCAGCCGGCAAAGGAGGCCGCCAAGCAGCCGGCATAGGCGGCCCCTCAGCAGCCGACATAGGCGGACGCTCAGCTGCCGGAATAGGCGGCCGCTCAGCAGCCGGCATAGGCGGTCGCCCAGAAGCCAACATAGGCTGTCGCCCAGCAGCCGACATAGGCGGCCCTTCAGCAGCCGACATAGGCGGCCCCTCAGCAGCCGACATAGCCGGCCGCCTAGCAGCCGGCATAGGCGGCCACACAGCAGCCCACAAAGGCGACCACACAGCAGCCGGCATAAGTGGCCGCACAGCAGCCGGCATAGGCGGCCGCGCAGCAGCCGGCATAGGCGGCCGACCAGCAGCCGGCGTAGGCGGCCGCCAAGCAGCCGGCATAAGCGGCCGCCCAGAAGCCGGCATAGGCGGCCGCCCAGAAGCCGGCATAGACGGCCGCCCAGAAGCCGGCATAGGCGGCCGCCCAGAAGCCGGCATAGGCGGCCCTTCAGCAGCCGACATAGGCGGCCGCTCGGCAGTCGGCATAGGAGGCCGCTCGGCAGCCGGAATAGGCGGCCCCCTCGCAGCCGACATAGGCGGCCATACAGCAGCCGGCAGAGGCGGCCAAACAGCAGCCGACATAGGCGGCCCCTCAGCAGCCGACATAGGCGGCCCCTCAGCAGCCGGCATGGGTGGCCGCTCAGCAGCCGGCATGGGCGGCCGCTCAGCAGCCGGCATAGGCGGACGCTCAGCAGCCGGCATAGGCGGCCGCTTAGCAGACGGCATAGGCGGCAGCCCAGCAGCCGGCATAGGCGGCCGAACAGCAGCCAACATAGGCGGCCGCGCAGTAGCCGGCATAGGCGGCCGAACAGCAACCAACATAGGCGACCACACAGCAGCCGGCATAAGCGGCCGCACAGGAGCCGGCATAGGCGGCCGCGCAGCAGCCGGCATAGGCGGCCGACCAGCAGCCGGCATAGGCGGCCGAACAGAAGCCGATATAGGCGGGCGCTCCGCAGCCGGCATAGGCGGCCAAACAGCAGCCGACATAGGCGGCCCAACAGCTGCCGGCATAGGCGGCCGCTCAGCAGCCGGCATAGGCGGCCGCCCAGCAGCCGACATAGGCGGCCGCCAAGCAGCCGGCATAAGCGGCCGCCCAGAAGCCGGCATAGGCGGCCGCCCAGAAGCCGGCATAGACTGCCGCCCAGAAGCCGGCATAGACTGCCGCCCAGAAGCCGGCATAGGCGGCCGCCCAGAAGCCGGCATAGGCGGCCCTTCAGCAGCCGACATAGGCGGCCCTTCAGCAGCCGACATAGGCGGCCGAACAGCAGCCGATATAGGCGGCCACTGAGCAGCCGGCCGCTCAGCAGCCGACATAGGCGGCCCTTCAGCAGACGACATAGGCGGCTGCTCAGCAGCCGGAATAGGCGGCCGCCCGGCAGTCGGCATAGGAGGCCGCTCGGCAGCCGGAATAGGCGGCCAAGCAGCAGCCGGCATAAGCGGCCAAACAGCAGCCGGCATAGGCGGCCAAACAGCAGCCGGCATAGGCGGCCAAACAGCAGCCGGCATAGGCGGCCAAACAGCAGCCGGCAGAGGCGGCTGAACAGCAGCCGACATAGGCGGCCCCTCAGCAGCCGACATAGGCGGCCACTCAGCAGCCGACATAGGTGGCCACATAGCAGCCGGCGTTGGCGGTCGCCCAGAAGCCGGCGTAGGCGGCCGAACAGCAGTCGGCAAAGGCGGCCACCCAGCAGCCGGCATAGGCGGCCCCTCAGCAGCCGGCATAGGCGGCCGCCCAGCAGCCGGCATAGGCGGCCGCCCAGCAGCCGGCATAGGCGGCCCCTCAGCAGCCGACATAGCCGGTCGCTCAGCAGCCGGCATAGGCGGCCGCGCAGTAGCCGGCATAGGCGGCCGACCAGCATCCAACATAGGCGGCCCCTCAGCAGCCGACATAGGCGACCACACAGCAGCCGGCATAAGCGGCCGCACAGCAGCCGGCATAGGCGGCCGCGCAGCAGCCGGCATAGGCGGCCGACCAGCAGCCGGCTTAGGCGGCCGCCCAGAAGCCGGCATAGGCGGCCCTTCAGCAGCCGACATAGGCGGCCGCTCGGCAGTCGGCATAGGAGGCCGCTCGGCAGCCGGAATAGGCGGCCCCCTCGCAGCCGACATAGGCGGCCACACAGCAGCCGGCATAGGCGGCCGCACAGCAGCCGACATAGGCGGCCAAACAGCAGCCGGCAGAGGCGGCCGAACAGCAGCCGACATAGGCGGCCCCTCAGCAGCCGACATAGGCGGCCCCAGCCGACATAGGCGGCCCCTCAGCAGCCGGCATGGGCGGCCGCTCAGCAGCCGACATGGGCGGCCGCTCAGCAGCCGGCCATAGGCGGCCGCTCAGCAGACGGCATAGGCGGCCGCTTAGCAGACGGCATAGGCGGCAGCCCAGCAGCCGGCATAGGCGGCCGAACAGCAGCCAACATAGGCGGCCGCGCAGTAGCCGGCATAGGCAGCCGAACAGCAGCCAACATAGACGGCTGCGGCAGCAGCCGGGATAGGCGGCCGCCCAGCAGCCGACATAGGCTGCCGAACAGCAGTCGGCAAAGGCGGCCACCCAGCAGCCGGCATAGGCGGCCCCTCAGCAGCCGACATATGCGGCCACACAGTAGACGGCATAGGCGGCCGCCAGCAGCCGGCATAGGCGGCCCCTCAGCAGCCGACATAGCCGGTTGCTCAGCAGCCGGCATAGGCGGCCGCGCAGTAGCCGCATAGGCGGCCGAACCAGCATCCAACATAGGCGGCCCCTCAGCAGCCGACATAGGCGACCACACAGCAGCCGGCATAAGCGGCCGCACAGCAGCCGGCATAGGCGGCCGCGCAGCAGCCGGCATAGGCGGCCGACCAGCAGCCGGCATAGGCGGCCGCCCAGAAGCCGGCTTCTTCAGCAGCCCTTCAGCAGCCGACATAGGCGGCCGCTCGGCAGTCGGCATAGGAGGCCGCTCGGCAGCCGGAATAGGCGGCCCCTCGCAGCCGACATAGGCGGCCACACAGCAGCCGGCATAGGCGGCCGCACAGCAGCCGACATAGGCGGCCAAACAGCAGCCGGCAGAGGCGGCCGAACAGCAGCCGACATAGGCGGCCCCTCAGCAGCCGACATAGGCGGCCCCTCAGCAGCCGACATAGGCGGCCCCTCAGCAGCCGACATAGGCGGCCCCTCAGCAGCCGGCATGGGCGGCCGCTCAGCAGCCGACATGGGCGGCTGCTCAGCAGCCGGCATAGGCGGCCGCTCAGCAGACGGCATAGGCAGCCGCTTAGCAGACGGCATAGGCGGCAGCCCAGCAGCCGGCATAGGCGGCCGAACAGCAGCCAACATAGGCGGGCCGCGCAGTAGCCGGCATAGGCGGCCGAACAGCAGCCAACATAGACGGCTGCGCAGCAGCCGGGATAGGCGGGCCGCCCAGCAGCCGACATAGGCGGCCGCGCAGCAGCAGGCATAGGCGGCCGCGCAGCAGCCCGGCATAGGCGGCCGCCCAGCAGCCGGCATAGGCGGCCCCTCAGCAGCCGACATAGGCGACCACACAGCAGCTGGCATAAGCGGCCGCACAGGAGCCGGCATAGGCGGCCGCGCAGCAGCTGGCATAGGCGGCCGACCAGCAGCCGGCATAGGCGGCCGAACAGAAGCCGATATAGGCGGCCGCTCAGCAGCCGGCATAGTGCGGCCAAACAGCAGCCGACATAGGCGGCCCAACAGCTGCCGGCATAGGCGGCCGCCCAGCAGCCGGCATAGGCGGCCGCCCAGCAGCCGACATAGGCGGCCGCCAAGCAGCCGGCATAAGCGGCCGCCCAGAAGCCGGCATAGGCGGCCGCCCAGAAGCCGGCATTAGACTGCCGCCCAGAAGCCGGCATAGGCGGCCGCCCAGAAGCCGGCATAGGCGGCCCTTCAGCAGCCGACATAGGCGGCCCTTCAGCAGCCGACATAGGCGGCCGAATAACAGCCGATATAGGCGGCCACTGAGCAGACGGCCGCACAGCAGCCGACATAGGCGGCCCTTCAGCAGCCGACATAGGCGGCCGCTCGGCAGTCGGCATAGGAGGCCGCTCGGCAGCCGGAATAGGCAGCCCCCTCACAGCCGACATAGGCGGCCACACAGCAGCCGGCATAGGCGGCCGCCCAGCAGCCGGCATAGGCGGCCCCTCAGCAGCCGACATAGCCGGCCACACAGCAGCCGACATAGGCGGCCCCTCAGCAGCCGGCATGGGCGGCCGCTCAGCAGACGGCATAGGCGGCAGCCCAGCAGCCGGCATAGGCGGCCGAACAGCAGCCAACATAGGCGGCCGCGCAGTAGCCGGCATAGGCAGCCGAACAGCAGCCAACATAGACGGCTGCGCAGCAGCCGGGATAGGCGGCCGCCCAGCAGCCGACATAGGCTGCCGAACAGCAGTCGGCAAAGGCGGCCACCCAGCAGCCGGCATAGGCGGCCAAAACGAAGCCGACATAGGCGGCCAAACAGCAGCCGGCATAGGCGGCTCAACAGCTGCCGGCATAGGCGGCCGCTCAGCAGCCAGCACAGGCGGCTGCCCAGCAGCCGGCACAGGCGGCCGCCAAGCAGCCGGCATAGGCGGCTGCCCAGAAGCCGGCATAGGCGGCCGCCCAGAAGCCGGCATAGGCGACCGCCCAGAAGCCGGGCATAGGCGGCCCTTCAGCAGCCGACATAGGCGGCCCTTCAGCAGCCGACATAGGCGGCCCTTCAGCAGCCGACATAGGCGGCCGAACAGCAGCCGATATAGGCGGCCACTGAGCAGCCGGCCGCTCAGCAGCCGACATAGGCGGCCCTTCAGCAGCCGACATAGGCGGCCGCCCGGGCAGTCGGCATTGGAGGCCGCTCGGCAGCCGGAATAGGCGGCCAAGCAGCAGCCGGCATAAGCGGCCAAACAGCAGCCGGCATAGGCGGCCAAACAGCAGCCGCATAGGCGGCCAAACAGCAGCCGGCAGAGGCGGCCGAAACAGCAGCCGACATAGGCGGCCCCTCAGCAGCCGACATAGGTGGCCACTCAGCAGCCGACATAGGCGGTCGCCCAGAAGCCGGCGTAGGCGCCGAACAGCAGCCGGCAAAGGCGGCCACCCAGCAGCCGGCATAGGCGGCCCCTCAGCAGCCGACATATGCGGCCACACAGCAGCCGGCATAGGCGGCCGCCCAGCAGCCGGCATACGCGGCCGCCCAGCAGACGGCATAGGCGGCCCCTCAGCAGCCGACATAGCCGGTCGCTCAGCAGCCGGCATAGGCGGCCCTTCAGCAGCCGACATAGGCGGCCCTCCAGCAGCCGATATAGGCGGCCGCTCAGCAGCCTCCATAGGCGGCCGCGCAGCAGCCGGAATAGGCGGCCGCCCAGCAGCCGGCATAGGCAACCGAACAGCAGCCGATATAGGCGGCCACTCAGCAGCCGGCCGCTCAGCAGCCGGCATAGGCGGCCAAACAGCAGCCGACATAGGCGGCCGCTCAGCAGCCGGCATAGGCGGCCACCCAGCAGCCGTCATAGCCGGCCGTCCAGCAGCCGACATAGGCGGCCGAACAGCAGCCGTCATAGGCGGCCGTCCAGCAGCCGTCATAGGCGGCCGTCCAGCAGCCGACATAGGCGGCCCAACAGCAGCCGACATAGGCGGCCCAACAGCAGCCGACATAGACGGCCACCCAGCAGCCGGCATAGGCGCCCCCCCAGCAGCCGGCAGAGGCGGCCATCCAGCAGCCGGCATAGGTGGAAACCCAGCAGCCGGCATAGGCGGCCACCCAGCAGCCGTCATAGGCGGCCAAACAGCAGCCGGCATAGGCGGCCACCCAGCAGCCGGCATAAACGGCGAAACAGCAGCCGGCATAGGCGGCCACCCAGCAGCCGGCATAGTCGGCCGTTCAGCAGCCGACATAGGCGGCCACCCAGCAGCCGGCATAGGCGGCCAACCAGCAGCCGGCATATCCGGCCGTCCAGCAGCTGACATATGCGGCCAAACAACAGCCGGCATAGGCGGCCAAACAGCAGCCGTCATAGGCGGCCACCCAGCAGCCGGCATAGGCAGCCAAACAACAGCCGGCATAGGCGGCCACCCAGCAGCCATCATAGGCGGCCGTCCAGCAGCCGACATAGGCGGCCAAACAGCAGCCGGCACAGGCGGGCACCCAGCAGCCGGCATAGGCGGCCAAAAAGCAGCCGGCATAGGCGGCCCCCCCAGCAGCCGGCATAGGCGGCCACCCAGCTACCGTCAGAGGCGCCCCCCCCAGCGGCCGGCATAGGCGGCCACCCAGCAGCCGTCATAGGCGGTCACCCAGCAGCCGTCATAGGCGGCCGTCCAGCAGCCGACATAGGCGGAAAAACAGCAGCCGGCACAGGCGGGCATCCAGCAGCCGGCATAGGCGGCCAAAAAGCAGCCGGCATAGGCGGCCCCCCAAGCAGCCGGCATAGGCGGCCACCCAGCTACCGTCAGAGGCGCCCCCCCCAGCGGCCGGCATAGGCGGCCACCCAGCAGCCGTCACAGGCGGTCACCCAGCAGCCGTCAGAGGCGGCCGTCCAGCAGCCGTCAGAGGCGGCCAAACAGCAGGCGGCAAAGCGGCCAAAAAGCAGCCGACATAGGCAGGCCAAACAGCAGCCGTCATAGGAGGCCGAACAGCAGCCGTCATAAGCGGCCGTCCAGCAGACGTCATAGGCGGCCAACCAGCAGCCAGCATAGCCGGCGGTCCAGCAGCTGACATATGCGGCCAAACAACAGCCGGCATAGGCGGCCAAACAGCAGCCGTCATAGGCGGCCACCCAGCAGCCGGCATAGGCAGCCAAACAACAGCCGGCATAGGCGGCCACCCAGCAGCCATAATAGGCGGCCGTCCAGCAGCCAACATAGGCGGCCAAATAGCAGCCGGCACAGGCGGGCACCCAGCAGCCGGCATAGGCGGCCAAAAAGCAGCCGGCATAGGCACCCCCCCCAGCGGCCGGCATAGGCGGCCACCCAGCAGCCGTCATAGGCGGTCACCCAGCAGCCGTCATAGGCGGCCGTCCAGCAGCCGACATAAGGGGCCAAACAGCAGCCGGCACAGGCGGGCACCCAGCAGCCGGCATAGGCGGCCAAAAAGCAGCCGGCATAGGCGGCCCCCCCAGCAGCCGGCATAGGCGGCCACCCAGCTACCGTCAGAGGCGCCCCCCCCAGTGGCCGGCATAGGCGGCCACCCAGCAGCCGTCATAGGCGGTCACCCAGCAGCCGTCAGAGGCGGCCGTCCAGCAGCCGTCAGAGGCGGCCAAACAGCAGCCGACATAGGCGGCAAAACAGCAGCCGTCATAGGAGGCCGAACAGCAGCCGAAATAGGCAGCCGAACAGCAGCCGACATAGGTGGCCGAACAGCAGCCGTCATAGGCGGCCGTCCAGCAGACGTCATAGGCGGCCGTCCAGCAGCCGTCATAGGCGGCCGTCCAGCAGCCGACATAGGCGGCCGAACACCAGCCGGCATAGGCGGCCGAACAGCAGCCGGCATAGGCGGCCAAACAGCAGCCGGCATAGGCGGCCAAACAGCAGCCGGCATAGGCGGCCAAACAGCAGCCGACATAGGCGGCCGTTCAGCAGCCGACATAGGCGGTCGAACAGCAGCCGGCATAGGCGGCTAAACAGCCGCCGGCATAGGCGGCCAAACATCCGCCGGCATAGGCGGCGAAACAGCTGCCGGCATAGGCGGCCACCCAGCAGCCGTCATAGGCGTCCACCCAGCAGCCGACATAGGCAGCCGTCCAGCAGCCGTGATAGGCGGCCAAACAGCAGCCGACATAGGCGGCCGTCCAGCAGCCAGCACAGGCGGCTGCCCAGCAGCCGGCACAGGCGGCCGCCAAGCAGCCGGCATAGGCGGCTGCCCAGAAGCCGGCATAGGCGGCCGCCCAGAAGCCGGCATAGGCGACCGCCCAGAAGCCGGCATAGGCGGCCCTTCAGCAGCCGACATAGGCGGCCCTTCAGCAGCCGACATAGGCGGCCGAACAGCAGCCGATATAGGCGGCCACTGAGCAGCCGGCCGCTCAGCAGCCGACATAGGCGGCCCTTCAGCAGCCGACATAGGCGGCTGCTCAGCAGCCGGAATAGGCGGCCGCCCGGCAGTCGGCATTGGAGGCCGCTCGGCAGCCGGAATAGGCGGCCAAGCAGCAGCCGGCATAAGCGGCCAAACAGCAGCCGGCATAGGCGGCCAAACAGCAGCCGGCATAGGCGGCCAAACAGCAGCCGGCAGAGGTGGCCGAACAGCAGCCGACATAGGCGGCCCCTCAGCAGCCGACATAGGTGGCCACTCAGCAGCCGACATAGGCGGTCGCCCAGAAGCCGGCGTAGGCGGCCGAACAGCAGCCGGCAAAGGCGGCCACCCAGCAGCCGGCATAGGCGGCCAAACAGCAGCCGGCATAGGCGGTTAAACAGCAGCCGGCATAGGCGGCCGTCCAGCAGCCGACATAGGCGGCCGTCCAGCAGCCGACATAGGCGGCCGTCCAGCAGCCGTCATAGGCGGCCGTCCAGCAGCCGGCATAGGCGGCCTCCCAGCAGCCGGCATGGGCGGCCTCCCAGCAGACGGCATATGCGGCCTCCCAGCAGCCGGCATAGGCGGCCGTCCAGCAGCCGTCATAGGCGGCCGTTTAGCAGCCGACATAGGCGGCCAAACAGCAGCCGGCATAGGCGGTTAAACAGCAGCCGGCATAGTTGGTCAACGAAAAGCCGGCATAGGCGGCCAAAAAGCAGCCGGAATAGGCGGCCATCCAGCAGCCGACATAGGCGGCCGAACAGCAGCCGGCATAGTTGGCCAACGAGAAGCCGGCATAGGCGGCCAAAAAGCAGCCGACATAGGCGGCCAAAAAGCAGTCGACATAGGCGGCCAAACAGCAGCCGGCATAGGCGGCCAAACAGCAGCCGGTATCGGCGGCCACACAGCAGCCGGCATCAGCGGCCACCCAGCAGCCGGCATAGGCGGCCAAAAAGCAGCCGGCATAGGCGGCCAAACAGCAGCCGGCATAGGCGGCCAAACAGCAGCCGGCATAGGCGGCCACCCGGCAGCAGGCATAGGCGGCCACCGGGCAGCAGGGATAGGTGGCCACCCGGCAGCTGGCATAGCCGGCCGTCCAGCAGCCGACATATGCGGCCAAAAAGCAGCCGGCATAGGCGGCCAAACAGCAGCCGGCATCGGCGGCCACCCAGGAGCCGGCATATGTGGCCTCCCAGCAGCTGGCATAGGCGGCTTTCCAGCAGCTGGCATAGGCGGCTTTCCAGCAGCCGAAATAGGCGGCCGCTCAACAGCCGGCATAGGCGGCCGAACAGCAGCCGTCATAGGCGGCCATCCAGCAGCCGTCATAGGCGGAAATCCAGCAGCCGACATAGGCGGCCGAACAGCAGCCGGCATAGGCGGCCACCCAGAAGCCGGCATAGGCGGCCAAAAAGCAGCCGACATAGGCGGCCAAACAGCAGCCAGCATAGGCGGCCACCCAGCAGCAGGCATAGGCGGCCATCCAGCAGCCGGCATGGGCGGCCAAATAGCAGCCGGCATCGGCGGCCACCCAGCAGCCTGCATAGGCGGCCTCCCAGCAGCCGGCATATGCGGCCTCCCAGCAGCCGGCATAGGCGGCCGTCCAGCAGCCGGCATAGGCGGCCGTCCAGCAGCCGGCATAGGCGGCCGCTCAGCAGCCGGAATAGGCGGCCGAACAGCAGCCGTCATAGGCTGCGACCGAGCAGCCGGCATAGGCGGCCAGCAGCCGGCATAGCCGGCCGTCCAGCAGCCGACATATGCGGCCAAACAGCAGCCAGCATCGGCAGCCACCCAGCAGCCGGCATAGGCGGCCTTCCAGCAGCCGGCATATGCGGCCTCCCAGCAGCCGGCATAGGCGGCCGTCCAGCAGCCGGCATAGGCGGCCTCCCAGCAGCCGGCATGTGCGGCCTCCCAGCAGCCGGCATAGGCGGCCGTCCAGCAGCCGACATAGGCGGCCAAACAGCAGCCGGCATAGGCGGTTAAACAGCAGCCGGCATAGGCGACTGCTCAGCAGCCGGACTAGGCGGCCGCTCAACAGCCGGCATAGGCGGCCGAACAGCAGCCGTCATAGGCGGCCATCCAGCAGCCGACATAGGCGGCCGAACAGCAGCCGGCATAGGCGGCCACCCAGAAGCCGGAATAGGCGGCCAAAAAGCAGCCGACATAGGCGGCCAAAAAGCAGCCGACATAGGCGGCCAAACAGCAGCCGGAATCGGCGGCCTCCCAGCAGCCGGCATAGGCGGCCACCCAGCAGCCGGCATAGGCGGCCGTCCAGCAGCCGTCATAGGCGGCGGTCCAGCAGCCGGCATAGGCGGCATCCCTGCAGCCGGCATAGGCGGCCGTCCAGCAGCCGTCATAGGCGGCCGTCCAGCAGCCGACATAGGCGGCCAAACAGCAGCCGGCATAGACGGTTAAACAGCTGCCGGTATAGGCGACCGCTCAGCAGCCGAAATAGGCGGCCACTCAACAGCCGGCATAGGCGGCCGAACAGCAGCCGGAATAGGCAGCCGAACAGCAGCCGTCATAGGCGGCCATCCAGCAGCCGACATAGGCGGCTGAACAGCAGCCGGCATATGCGGCCACCCAAAAGCCGGCATAGGCGGCCAAAAAGCAGCAGACATAGGCGGCCAAACAGCAGCCGGCATAGGCGGCCAAACAGCAGACGGCATCGGCGGCCACCCAGCAGCCGGCATAGGCGGCTCAAAAAGCAGCCGGCATAGGCGGCCGCCCAGAAGCCGGCATAGGCGGCCCTTCAGCAGCCGACATAGGCGGCCCTTCAGCAGCCGACATAGGCGGCCGAATAACAGCCGATATAGGCGGCCACTGAGCAGACGGCCGCACAGCAGCCGACATAGGCGGCCCTTCAGCAGCCGACATAGGCGGCCGCTCGGCAGTCGGCATAGGAGGCCGCTCGGCAGCCGGAATAGGCAGCCCCCTCACAGCCGACATAGGCGGCCACACAGCAGCCGGCATAGGCGGCCGCCCAGCAGCCGGCATAGGCGGCCCCTCAGCAGCCGACATAGCCGGCCACACAGCAGCCGACATAGGCGGCCCCTCAGCAGCCGGCATGGGCGGCCGCTCAGCAGCCGACATGGGCGGCCGCTCAGCAGCCGGCATAGGCGGCCGCTCAGCAGACGGCATAGGCGGCCGCTTAGCAGACGGCATAGGCGGCAGCCCAGCAGCCGGCATAGGCGGCCGAACAGCAGCCAACATAGGCGGCCGCGCAGTAGCCGGCATAGGCAGCCGAACAGCAGCCAACATAGACGGCTGCGCAGCAGCCGGGATAGGCGGCCGCCCAGCAGCCGACATAGGCTGCCGAACAGCAGTCGGCAAAGGCGGCCACCCAGCAGCCGGCATAGGCGGCCAAAACGAAGCCGACATAGGCGGCCAAACAGCAGCCGGCATAGGCGGCTCAACAGCTGCCGGCATAGGCGGCCGCTCAGCAGCCAGCACAGGCGGCTGCCCAGCAGCCGGCACAGGCGGCCGCCAAGCAGCCGGCATAGGCGGCTGCCCAGAAGCCGGCATAGGCGGCCGCCCAGAAGCCGGCATAGGCGACCGCCCAGAAGCCGGCATAGGCGGCCCTTCAGCAGCCGACATAGGCGGCCCTTCAGCAGCCGACATAGGCGGCCCTTCAGCAGCCGACATAGGCGGCCGAACAGCAGCCGATATAGGCGGCCACTGAGCAGCCGGCCGCTCAGCAGCCGACATAGGCGGCCCTTCAGCAGCCGACATAGGCGGCTGCTCAGCAGCCGGAATAGGCGGCCGCCCGGCAGTCGGCATTGGAGGCCGCTCGGCAGCCGGAATAGGCGGCCAAGCAGCAGCCGGCATAAGCGGCCAAACAGCAGCCGGCATAGGCGGCCAAACAGCAGCCGGCATAGGCGGCCAAACAGCAGCCGGCAGAGGCGGCCGAACAGCAGCCGACATAGGCGGCCCCTCAGCAGCCGACATATGCGGCCACACAGCAGCCGGCATAGGCGGCCGCCCAGCAGCCGGCATACGCGGCCGCCCAGCAGACGGCATAGGCGGCCCCTCAGCAGCCGACATAGCCGGTCGCTCAGCAGCCGGCATAGGCGGCCGCCCAGCAGCCGGCATAGGCGGCCGCCTAGAAGCCGGCATAGGCGGCCCTTCAGCAGCCGACATAGGCGGCCCTCCAGCAGCCGATATAGGCGGCCGCTCAGCAGCCTCCATTGGCGGCCGCGCAGCAGCCGGAATAGGCGGCCGCCCAGCAGCCGGCATAGGCAACCGAACAGCAGCCGATATAGGCGGCCACTCAGCAGCCGGCCGCTCAGCAGCCGGCATAGGCGGCCAAACAGCAGCCGACATAGGCGGCCGCTCAGCAGCCGGCATAGGCGGCCACCCAGCAGCCGTCATAGCCGGCCGTCCAGCAGCCGACATAGGCGGCCGAACAGCAGCCGTCATAGGCGGCCGTCCAGCAGCCGTCATAGGCGGCCGTCCAGCAGCCGACATAGGCGGCCCAACAGCAGCCGACATAGGCGGCCCAACAGCAGCCGACATAGACGGCCACCCAGCAGCCGGCATAGGCGCCCCCCCAGCAGCCGGCAGAGGCGGCCATCCAGCAGCCGGCATAGGTGGAAACCCAGCAGCCGGCATAGGCGGCCACCCAGCAGCCGTCATAGGCGGCCAAACAGCAGCCGGCATAGGCGGCCACCCAGCAGCCGGCATAAACGGCGAAACAGCAGCCGGCATAGGCGGCCACCCAGCAGCCGGCATAGTCGGCCGTTCAGCAGCCGACATAGGCGGCCACCCAGCAGCCGGCATAGGCGGCCAACCAGCAGCCGGCATAGCCGGCCGTTTAGCAGCTGACATATGCGGCCAAACAACAGCCGGCATAGGCGGCCAAACAGCAGCCGTCATAGGCGGCCACCCAGCAGCCGGCATAGGCAGCCAAACAACAGCCGGCATAGGTGGCCACCCAGCAGCCATCATAGGCGGCCGTCCAGCAGCCGACATAGGCGGCCAAACAGCAGCCGGCACAGGCGGGCACCCAGCAGCCGGCATAGGCGGCCAAAAAGCAGCCGGCATAGGCGGCCCCCCCAGCAGCCGGCATAGGCGGCCACCCAGCTACCGTCAGAGGCGCCCCCCCCAGCGGCCGGCATAGGCGGCCACCCAGCAGCCGTCATAGGCGGTCACCCAGCAGCCGTCATAGGCGGCCGTCCAGCAGCCGACATAGGCGGAAAAACAGCAGCCGGCACAGGCGGGCATCCAGCAGCCGGCATAGGCGGCCAAAAAGCAGCCGGCATAGGCGGCCCCCCCAGCAGCCGGCATAGGCGGCCACCCAGCTACCGTCAGAGGCGCCCCCCCCAGCGGCCGGCATAGGCGGCCACCCAGCAGCCGTCACAGGCGGTCACCCAGCAGCCGTCAGAGGCGGCCGTCCAGCAGCCGTCAGAGGCGGCCAAACAGCAGGCGGCAAAGCGGCCAAAAAGCAGCCGACATAGGCAGGCCAAACAGCAGCCGTCATAGGAGGCCGAACAGCAGCCGTCATAAGCGGCCGTCCAGCAGACGTCATAGGCGGCCAACCAGCAGCCAGCATAGCCGGCGGTCCAGCAGCTGACATATGCGGCCAAACAACAGCCGGCATAGGCGGCCAAACAGCAGCCGTCATAGGCGGCCACCCAGCAGCCGGCATAGGCAGCCAAACAACAGCCGGCATAGGCGGCCACCCAGCAGCCATAATAGGCGGCCGTCCAACAGCCGACATAGGCGGCCAAATAGCAGCCGGCACAGGCGGGCACCCAGCAGCCGGCATAGGCGGCCAAAAAGCAGCCGGCATAGGCACCCCCCCCAGCGGCCGGCATAGGCGGCCACCCAGCAGCCGTCATAGGCGGTCACCCAGCAGCCGTCATAGGCGGCCGTCCAGCAGCCGACATAAGGGGCCAAACAGCAGCCGGCACAGGCGGGCACCCAGCAGCCGGCATAGGCGGCCAAAAAGCAGCCGGCATAGGCGGCCCCCCCAGCAGCCGGCATAGGCGGCCACCCAGCTACCGTCAGAGGCGCCCCCCCCAGTGGCCGGCATAGGCGGCCACCCAGCAGCCGTCATAGGCGGTCACCCAGCAGCCGTCAGAGGCGGCCGTCCAGCAGCCGTCAGAGGCGGCCAAACAGCAGCCGACATAGGCGGCAAAACAGCAGCCGTCATAGGAGGCCGAACAGCAGCCGAAATAGGCAGCCGAACAGCAGCCGACATAGGTGGCCGAACAGCAGCCGTCATAGGCGGCCGTCCAGCAGACGACATAGGCGGCCGAACACCAGCCGGCATAGGCGGCCAAACAGCAGCCGGCATAGGCGGCCAAACAGCAGCCGGCATAGGCGGCCAAACAGCAGCCGGCATAGGCGGCCAAACAGCAGCCGACATAGGCGGCCGTTCAGCAGCCGACATAGGCGGCCGTCCAGCAGCCGACATAGGCGGCCGAACACCAGCCGGCATAGGCGGCCAAACAGCAGCCGGCATAGGCGGCCAAACAGCAGCCGGCATAGGCGGCCAAACAGCAGCCGGCATAGGCGGCCCTTCAGCAGCCGACATAGGCGGCCCTTCAGCAGCCGACATAGGCGGCCGAACAGCAGCCGATATAGGCGGCCACTGAGCAGCCGGCCGCTCAGCAGCCGACATAGGCGGCCCTTCAGCAGCCGACATAGGCGGCTGCTCAGCAGCCGGAATAGGCGGCCGCCCGGCAGTCGGCATTGGAGGCCGCTCGGCAGCCGGAATAGGCGGCCAAGCAGCAGCCGGCATAAGCGGCCAAACAGCAGCCGGCATAGGCGGCCAAACAGCAGCCGGCATAGGCGGCCAAACAGCAGCCGGCAGAGGTGGCCGAACAGCAGCCGACATAGGCGGCCCCTCAGCAGCCGACATAGGTGGCCACTCAGCAGCCGACATAGGCGGTCGCCCAGAAGCCGGCGTAGGCGGCCGAACAGCAGCCGGCAAAGGCGGCCACCCAGCAGCCGGCATAGGCGGCCAAACAGCAGCCGGCATAGGCGGTTAAACAGCAGCCGGCATAGGCGGCCGTCCAGCAGCCGACATAGGCGGCCGTCCAGCAGCCGACATAGGCGGCCGTCCAGCAGCCGTCATAGGCGGCCGTCCAGCAGCCGGCATAGGCGGCCTCCCAGCAGCCGGCATGGGCGGCCTCCCAGCAGACGGCATATGCGGCCTCCCAGCAGCCGGCATAGGCGGCCGTCCAGCAGCCGTCATAGGCGGCCGTTTAGCAGCCGACATAGGCGGCCAAACAGCAGCCGGCATAGGCGGTTAAACAGCAGCCGGCATAGTTGGTCAACGAAAAGCCGGCATAGGCGGCCAAAAAGCAGCCGGAATAGGCGGCCATCCAGCAGCCGACATAGGCGGCCGAACAGCAGCCGGCATAGTTGGCCAACGAGAAGCCGGCATAGGCGGCCAAAAAGCAGCCGACATAGGCGGCCAAAAAGCAGTCGACATAGGCGGCCAAACAGCAGCCGGCATAGGCGGCCAAACAGCAGCCGGTATCGGCGGCCACACAGCAGCCGGCATCAGCGGCCACCCAGCAGCCGGCATAGGCGGCCAAAAAGCAGCCGGCATAGGCGGCCAAACAGCAGCCGGCATAGGCGGCCAAACAGCAGCCGGCATAGGCGGCCACCCGGCAGCAGGCATAGGCGGCCACCGGGCAGCAGGGATAGGTGGCCACCCGGCAGCTGGCATAGCCGGCCGTCCAGCAGCCGACATATGCGGCCAAAAAGCAGCCGGCATAGGCGGCCAAACAGCAGCCGGCATCGGCGGCCACCCAGGAGCCGGCATATGTGGCCTCCCAGCAGCTGGCATAGGCGGCTTTCCAGCAGCTGGCATAGGCGGCTTTCCAGCAGCCGAAATAGGCGGCCGCTCAACAGCCGGCATAGGCGGCCGAACAGCAGCCGTCATAGGCGGCCATCCAGCAGCCGTCATAGGCGGAAATCCAGCAGCCGACATAGGCGGCCGAACAGCAGCCGGCATAGGCGGCCACCCAGAAGCCGGCATAGGCGGCCAAAAAGCAGCCGACATAGGCGGCCAAACAGCAGCCGGCATAGGCGGCCACCCAGCAGCAGGCATAGGCGGCCATCCAGCAGCCGGCATGGGCGGCCAAATAGCAGCCGGCATCGGCGGCCACCCAGCAGCCTGCATAGGCGGCCTCCCAGCAGCCGGCATATGCGGCCTCCCAGCAGCCGGCATAGGCGGCCGTCCAGCAGCCGGCATAGGCGGCCGTCCAGCAGCCGGCATAGGCGGCCGCTCAGCAGCCGGAATAGGCGGCCGAACAGCAGCCGTTATAGGCTGCGACCGAGCAGCCGGCATAGGCGGCCAGCAGCCGGCATAGCCGGCCGCCCAGCAGCCGACATATGCGGCCAAACAGCAGCCAGCATCGGCAGCCACCCAGCAGCCGGCATAGGCGGCCTTCCAGCAGCCGGCATATGCGGCCTCCCAGCAGCCGGCATAGGCGGCCGTCCAGCAGCCGGCATAGGCGGCCTCCCAGCAGCCGGCATGTGCGGCCTCCCAGCAGCCGGCATAGGCGGCCGTCCAGCAGCCGACATAGGCGGCCAAACAGCAGCCGGCATAGGCGGTTAAACAGCAGCCGGCATAGGCGACTGCTCAGCAGCCGGACTAGGCGGCCGCTCAACAGCCGGCATAGGCGGCCGAACAGCAGCCGTCATAGGCGGCCATCCAGCAGCCGACATAGGCGGCCGAACAGCAGCCGGCATAGGCGGCCACCCAGAAGCCGGAATAGGCGGCCAAAAAGCAGCCGACATAGGCGGCCAAAAAGCAGCCGACATAGGCGGCCAAACAGCAGCCGGAATCGGCGGCCTCCCAGCAGCCGGCATAGGCGGCCACCCAGCAGCCGGCATAGGCGGCCGTCCAGCAGCCGTCATAGGCGGCGGTCCAGCAGCCGGCATAGGCGGCATCCCTGCAGCCGGCATAGGCGGCCGTCCAGCAGCCGTCATAGGCGGCCGTCCAGCAGCCGACATAGGCGGCCAAACAGCAGCCGGCATAGACGGTTAAACAGCTGCCGGTATAGGCGACCGCTCAGCAGCCGAAATAGGCGGCCACTCAACAGCCGGCATAGGCGGCCGAACAGCAGCCGGAATAGGCAGCCGAACAGCAGCCGTCATAGGCGGCCATCCAGCAGCCGACATAGGCGGCTGAACAGCAGCCGGAATATGCGGCCACCCAAAAGCCGGCATAGGCGGCCAAAAAGCAGCAGACATAGGCGGCCAAACAGCAGCCGGCATAGGCGGCCAAACAGCAGACGGCATCGGCGGCCACCCAGCAGCCGGCATAGGCGGCTCAAAAAGCAGCCGGCATAGGTGGCCAAACAGCAGCCGGCATAGGCGGCCACCGAGCAGCCGGCATAGGCGGCCACCCAGCAGGCGGCATAGCCGGCCGTCCAGCAGATGTCAAAAGCGGCTGTCCAGCAGCCGGCATATGCGGCCACCCAAAAGCCGGCATAAGCGGCCAAAAAGCAGCCGGCATAGGCGGCCAAACAGCAGCCGGCATAGGCGGCCAAACAGCAGCCGGCATCGGCGGCCACCCAGCAGCCGGCATAGGTGGCCGGCCAGCAGCCGTCATAGGCGGCCGTCCAGCAGCCGGCATAGGCGGCCTCCCAGCAGCCGGCATAGGCGGCCTCCCAGCAGCCGGCATAGGCGGCCGTCCAGCAGATGTCATAGGCGGCTGTCCAGCAGCCGACATAGGCGGCCGAACAGCAGCCGGCATAGGCGGTTAAACAGCAACCAGCATAGGCGACTGCTCAGCAGCCGGAATAGGCGGCCGCTCAACAGCCGGAATAGGCGGCCGTCAACAGCCGGCATAGGCGGCCGAAGAGTAGCCGGAATAGGCGGCCAAACAGCAGCCGTCCTAGGCGGCCATCCAGCAGCCGACATAGGCGGCCGAACAGCAGCCGGCATAGGCGGCCACCCAGAAGCCGGCATAGGCGGCCAAAAAGCAGCCGGCATAGGTCGGCCGAACAGCAGCCGGAATAGGCGGCCAAACAGCAAAAGTCATAGGCGGCCATCAAGCATGCCGACATAGGCGGCTGAACAGCAGCCGGCATAGGCGGCCACCCAGAAGCCGGCATAGGTGGCCAAAAAGCAGCCGACATAGGCGGCCAAAAAGCATCCGACATAGGCGGCCAAAAAGCAGCCGGCATCGGCGGCCTCCCAGCAGCCGGCATAGGCGGCCTCCCAGCAGCCGGCATAGGCGGCCGAACAGCAGCAGGAATAGGCGGCCGTCCAGCAGCCGGCATAGGCGGCCGCTCAGCAGCCGGCATAGGCGGCCGAACAGCAGCAGGAATAGGCGGCCGTCCAGCAGCCGACATAGGCGGCCAAACAGCACCCGGCATTGGCGGCCGTCCAGCAGCCGTCATAGGCGGCCGTCCAGCAGCCGTCAGAGGCGGCCGTCCAGCAGCCGACATAGGCGGCCGTCCAGCAGCCGACATAGGCGGTTAAAGAGCAGCCGGCAAAGGCGACCGCTCAGCAGCCGGAATAGGCGGCCGCTCAACAGCCGGCATAGGCGGCCGAACAGCAGCCGGAATAGGCGGCCGAACAGCAGCCATCCTAGGCGGCCATCCAGCAGCCGACATAGGCGGCCGAACAGCAGCCGGCATAGGCGGCCAACCAGAAGCCGGCATAGGCGGCCAAAAAGCAGTTGACATAGGCGGACAAAAAGCAGCCGGCATAGGCGGCCTCCCAGCAGCCGGCATAGGCGGCCGCTCAGCAGCCGGCATAGGCGGCCACCGAGCAGCCGGCATAGGCGGCCACCAAGCAGCCGGCATTGCCTGCCGTCCAGCAGCTGACATATGCGTCCAAACAGCAGCCAGCATAGGTGGCCACCCAGCAGCCGGCATAGGCGGCCTCCCAGCAGCCGGCAAATGCGGCCTCCCAGCAGCCGGCATAGGAGGCCGTCCAGCAGCCGTCATAGGCGGCCGTCAAGCAGCCGGCAAAGGCGGCCTCTCAGCAGCCGGGATATGCGGCCTCCCAGCAGCCGGCATAGGCGGCCGTCCAGCAGCCGTTATAGGCGGCCAAACAGCAGCCAGCATAGGCGGTTAAACAGCAGCCGGCATAGGCGACCGCTCAGTAGCCGGAATAGGCGGCCGAACAGCAGCCGTCATAGGCGGCCATCCAGCAGCCGACATAGGCGGCCGAACAGTAGCCGGCATAGGCGGCCAAAAAGCAGCCGACATAGGAGACCAAAAAGCAGCCGACATAGGCGGCCAAACAGCAGCTGGCATCGGCGGCCTCCCAGCAGCCGGCATAGGCGGCCTCCCAGCAGCCGGCATAGGCGGCCGTCCAGCAGCCGTCATAGGCGGCCGTCCAGCAGCCGACATAGGCGGCCGCCCAGCAGCCGTCAGAGGCAGCCGTCCAGCAGCCGACATAGGCGGACAAACAGCAGCCGGCATAAGTGGCCAAACAGCAGCCGGCATTGGCGGCCAAACAGCAGCCGGCATAGGCGGCCAAACAGCAGCCGGCATAGGCGGCCGTCCAGCAGCCGACATAGGCAGCCAAACAGCAGCCGGCATAGGCGGTTAAACAGCAGCCGGCATAGGCGACTGCTCAGCAGCCGGACTAGGCGGCCGCTCAACAGCCGGCATAGGCGGCCGAACAGCAGCCGGAATAGGCGGCCGAACAGCAGCCGTCATAGACGGCCATCCAGCAGCCGACATAGGCGGCCGAACAGCAGCCGGCATAGGCGGCCACCCAGAAGCCGGAATAGGCGGCCAAAAAGCAGCCGACATAGGCGGCCAAAAAGCAGCCGACATAGGCGGCCAAACAGCAGCCGGAATCGGCGGCCTCCCAGCAGCCGGCATAGGCGGCCACCCAGCAGCCGGCATAGGCGGCCGTCCAGCAGCCGTCATAGGCGGCGGTCCAGCAGCCGGCATAGGCGGCCTCCCTGCAGCCGGCATAGGCGGCCGTCCAGCAGCCGTCATAGGCGGCCGTCCAGCAGCCGACATAGGCGGCCAAACAGCAGCCGGCATAGGCGGTTAAACAGCTGCCGGTATAGGCGACCGCTCAGCAGCCGGAATAGGCGGCCGCTCAACAGCCGGCATAGGCGGCCGAACAGCAGCCGGAATAGGCAGCCGAACAGCAGCCGTCATAGGCGGCCATCCAGCAGCCGACATAGGCGGCTGAACAGCAGCCGGCATATGCGGCCACCCAAAAGCCGGCATAGGCGGCCAAAAAGCAGCAGACATAGGCGGCCAAACAGCAGCCGGCATAGGCGGCCAAACAGCAGCCGGCATCGGCGGCCACCCAGCAGCCGGCATAGGCGGCTCAAAAAGCAGCCGGCATAGGTGGCCAAACAGCAGCCGGCATAGGCGGCCACCGAGCAGCAGGCATAGGCGGCCACCCAGCAGGCGGCATAGCCGGCCGTCCAGCAGCCGACATATACGGCCGAACATCAGCCGGCATAAGCGGCCAAACAGCAGCCGGCATAGGCGGCCAAACAGCAGCCGGCATAGGCGGCCAAACAGCAGCCGGCATCGGCGGCCACCCAGCAGCCGGCATAGGTGGCCGTCCAGCAGCCGTCATAGGCGGCCGTCCAGCAGCCGGCATAGGCGGCCTCCCAGCAGCCGGCATAGGCGGCCTCCCAGCAGCCGGCATAGGCGGCCGTCCAGCAGATGTCATAGGCGGCCGTCCAGCAGCCGACATAGGCGGCCGAACAGCAGCCGGCATAGGCGGTTAAACAGCAGCCAGCATAGGCGACTGCTCAGCAGCCGGAATAGGCGGCCGCTCAACAGCCGGAATAGGCGGCCGCTCAACAGCCGGCATAGGCGGCCGAAGAGTAGCCGGAATAGGCGGCCAAACAGCAGCCGTCCTAGGCGGCCATCCAGCAGCCGACATAGGCGGCCGAACAGCAGCCGGCATAGGCGGCCACCCAGAAGCCGGCATAGGCGGCCAAAAAGCAGCCGGCATAGGCGGCCGAACAGCAGCCGGAATAGGCGGCCAAACAGCAAAAGTCATAGGCGGCCATCAAGCATGCCGACATAGGCGGCTGAACAGCAGCCGGCATAGGCGGCCACCCAGAAGCCGGCATAGGCGGCCAAAAAGCAGCCGACATAGGCAACCAAAAAGCATCCGACATAGGCGGCCAAAAAGCAGCCGGCATCGGCGGCCTCCCAGCAGCCGGCATAGGCGGCCTCCCAGCAGCCGGAATAGGCGGCCGTCCAGCAGCCGGAATAGGAGGCCGTCCAGCAGCCGGCATAGGCGGCCGCTCAGCAGCCGGCATAGGCGGCCGAACAGCAGCAGGAATAGGCGGCCATCCAGCAGCCGACATAGGCGGCCAAACAGCACCCGGCATTGGCGGCCGTCCAGCAGCCGTCATAGGCGGCCGTCCAGCAGCCGTCAGAGGCGGCCGTCCAGCAGCCGACATAGGCGGCCGTCCAGCAGCCGACATAGGCGGTTAAAGAGCAGCCGGCAAAGGCGACCGCTCAGCAGCCGGAATAGGCGGCCGCTCAACAGCCGGCATAGGCGGCCGAACAGCAGCCGGAATAGGCGGCCGAACAGCAGCCGTCCTAGGCGGCCATCCAGCAGCCGACATAGGCGGCCGAACAGCAGCCGGCATAGGCGGCCACCCAGAAGCCGGCATAGGCGGCCAAAAAGCAGTTGACATAGGCGGACAAAAAGCAGCCGGCATAGGCGGCCTCCCAGCAGCCGGCATAGGCGGCCGCTCAGCAGCCGGCATAGGCGGCCACCGAGCAGCCGGCATAGGCGGCCACCAAGCAGCCGGCATTGCCTGCCGTCCAGCAGCTGACATATGCGTCCAAACAGCAGCCAGCATAGGCGGCCACTCAGCAGCCGGCATAGGCGGCCTCCCAGCAGCCGGCAAATGCGGCCTCCCAGCAGCCGGCATAGGCGGCCGTCCAGCAGCCGTTATAGGCGGCCAAACAGCAGCCGGCATAGGCGGTTAAACAGCAGCCGGCATAGGCGACCGCTCAGTAGCCGGAATAGGTAGCCGGAATAGGCGGCCGAACAGCAGCCGTCATAGGCGGCCATCCAGCAGCCGACATAGGCGGCCGAACAGTAGCCGGCATAGGCGGCCAAAAAGCAGCCGACATAGGAGACCAAAAAGCAGCCGACATAGGCGGCCAAACAGCAGCTGGCATCGGCGGCCTCCCAGCAGCCGGCATAGGCGGCCTCCCAGCAGCCGGCATAGGCAGCCGTCCAGCAGCCGACATAGGTGGACAAACAGCAGCCGGCATAAGTGGCCAAACAGCAGCCGGCATTGGCGGCCAAACAGCAGCCGGCATAGGCGGCCAAACAGCAGCCGGCATAGGCGGCCGTCCAGCAGCCGACATAGGCGGCCAAACAGCAGCCGGCATAGGCGGTTAAACAGCAGCCGGCATAGGCGACTGCTCAGCAGCCGGACTAGGCGGCCGCTCAACAGCCGGCATAGGCGGCCGAACAGCACCCGTCATAGGCGGCCATCCAGCAGCCGACATAGGCGGCCGAACAGCAGCCGGCATAGGCGGCCACCCAGAAGCCGGAATAGGCGGCCAAAAAGCAGCCGACATAGGCGGCCAAAAAGCAGCCGACATAGGCGGCCAAACAGCAGCCGGAATCGGCGGCCTCCCAGCAGCCGGCATAGGCGGCCACCCAGCAGCCGGCATAGGCGGCCGTCCAGCAGCCGTCATAGGCGGCGGTCCAGCAGCCGGCATAGGCGGCCTCCCTGCATCCGGCATAGGCGGCCGTCCAGCAGCCGTCATAGGCGGCCGTCCAGCAGCCGACATAGGCGGCCAAACAGCAGCCGGGATAGGCGGTTAAACAGCTGCCGGTATAGGCGTCCGCTCAGCAGCCGGAATAGGCGGCCGCTCAACAGCCGGCATAGGCGGCCGAACAGCAGCCGGAATAGGCAGCCGAACAGCAGCCGTCATAGGCGGCCATCCAGCAGCCGACATAGGCGGCTGAACAGCAGCCGGCATATGCGGCCACCCAAAAGCCGGCATAGGCGGCCAAAAAGCAGCAGACATAGGCGGCCAAACAGCAGCCGGCATAGGCGGCCAAACAGCAGCCGGCATCGGCGGCCACCCAGCAGCCGGCATAGGCGGCTCAAAAAGCAGCCGACATGGGTGGCCAAACAGCAGCCGGCATAGGCGGCCACCGAGCAGCAGGCATAGGCGGCCACCCAGCAGGCGGCATAGCCGGCCGTCCAGCAGCCGACATATACGGCCGAACAGCAGCCGGCATAAGCGGCCAAACAGCAGCCGGCATAGGCGGCCAAACAGCAGCCGGCATAGGCGGCCAAACAGCAGCCGGCATCGGCGGCCACCCAGCAGCCGGCATAGGTGGCCGGCTAGCAGCCGTCATAGGCGGCCGTCCAGCAGCCGGCATAGGCGGCCTCCCAGCAGCCGGCATAGGCGGCCTCCCAGCAGCCGGCATAGGCGGCCGTCCAGCAGATGTCATAGGCGGCCGTCCAGCAGCCGACATAGGCGGCCGAACAGCAGCCGGCATAGGCGGTTAAACAGCAGCCAGCATAGGCGACTGCTCAGCAGCCGGAATAGGCGGCCGCTCAACAGCCGGAATAGGCGGCCGCTCAACAGCCGGCATAGGCGGCCGAAGAGTAGCCGGAATAGGCGGCCAAACAGCAGCCGTCCTAGGCGGCCATCCAGCAGCCGACATAGGAAGCCGAACAGCAGCCGGCATAGGCGGCCACCCAGAAGCCGGCATAGGCGGCCAAAAAGCAGCCGGCATAGGCGGCCAAACAGCAGCCGGAATAGGCGGCCAAACAGCAAAAGTCATAGGCGGCCATCAAGCATGCCGACATAGGCGGCTGAACAGCAGCCGGCATAGGCGGCCACCCAGAAGCCGGCATAGGCGGCCAAAAAGCAGCCGACATAGGCGGCCAAAAAGCATCCGACATAGGCGGCCAAAAAGAAGCCGGCATCGGCGGCCTCCCAGCAGCCGGCATAGGCGGCCTCCCAGCAGCCGGAATAGGCGGCCGTCCAGCAGCCGGAATAGGAGGCCGTCCAGCAGCCGGCATAGGCGGCCGCTCAGCAGCCGGCATAGGCGGCCGAACAGCAGCAGGAATAGGCGGCCGTCCAGCAGCCGACATAGGCGGCCAAACAGCACCCGGCATTGGCGGCCGTCCAGCAGCCGTCATAGGCGGCCGTCCAGCAGCCGTCAGAGGCGGCCGTCCAGCAGCCGACATAGGCGGCCGTCCAGCAGCCGACATAGGCGGTTAAAGAGCAGCCGGCAAAGGCGACCGCTCAGCAGCCGGAATAGGCGGCCGCTCAACAGCCGGCATAGGCGGCCGAACAGCAGCCGGAATAGGCGGCCGAACAGCAGCCGTCCTAGGCGGCCATCCAGCAGCCGACATAGGCGGCCGAACAGCAGCCGGCATAGGCGGCCACCCAGAAGCCGGCATAGGCGGCCAAAAAGCAGTTGACATAGGCGGACAAAAAGCAGCCGGCACAGGCGGCCTCCCAGCAGCCGGCATAGGCGGCCGCTCAGCAGCCGGCATAGGCGGCCACCGAGCAGCCGGCATAGGCGGCCACCAAGCAGCCGGCATTGCCTGCCGTCCAGCAGCTGACATATGCGTCCAAACAGCAGCCAGCATAGGCGGCCACCCAGCAGCCGGCATAGGCGGCCTCCCAGCAGCCGGCAAATGCGGCCTCCCAGCAGCCGGCATAGGAGGCCGTCCAGCAGCCGTCATAGGCGGCCGTCAAGCAGCCGGCAAAGGCGGCCTCCCAGCAGCCGGGATATGCGGCCTCCCAGCAGCCGGCATAGGCGGCCGTCCAGCAGCCGGCATAGGCGGCCAAACAGCAGCCGGCATAGGCGGTTAAACAGCAGCCGGCATAGGCGACCGCTCAGTAGCCGGAATAGGCGGCCGAACAGCAGCCGTCATAGGCGGCCATCCAGCAGCCGACATAGGCGGCCGAACAGTAGCCGGCATAGGCGGCCAAAAAGCAGCCGACATAGGAGACCAAAAAGCAGCCGACATAGGCGGCCAAACAGCAGCTGGCATCGGCGGCCTCCCAGCAGCCGGCATAGGCGGCCTCCCAGCAGCCGGCATAGGCGGCCGTCCAGCAGCCGTCATAGGCGGCCGTCCAGCAGCCGACATAGGCGGACGCCCAGCAGCCGTCAGAGGCAGCCGTCCAGCAGCCGACATAGGCGGACAAACAGCAGCCGGCATAAGTGGCCAAACAGCAGCCGGCATTGGCGGCCAAACAGCAGCCGGCATAGGCGGCCAAACAGCAGCCGGCATCGGCGGCCACCCAGGAGCCGGCATAGGCGGCCAAAAAGCAGCCGGCATAGGCGGCCAAACAGCAGCCGGCATAGGCGGCCACCCATTAGCCGGCATAGGTGGCCACCCATTAGCCGGCATAGGCGGCCACCGAGCAGCCGGCATAGGCGGCCACCCAGCAGCCGACATATGCGGCCAAACAGCAGCCGGCATAGGCGGCCAAACAGCAGTCGGCATAGGCGGCCAAACAGCAGCCGGCATCGGCGGCCACCCAGCAGCCGGCATAGGCGGCCTCCTAGTAGCCGGCATAGGCGGCCGTCCAGCAGCCGGCATAGGCGGCCTTCCAGCAGCCGACATATGCGGCCTCCCAGCAGCAGGCATAGGCGGCCGTCCAGCAGCCGTCATAGGCGGCCAAACAGCAGCCGGCATAGGCGGTTAAACAGCAGCCGGCATAGGCGACCGCTCAGCAGCCGGAATAGGCGGCCGCTCAACAGCCGGCATAGGCGGCCGAACAGCAGCCGGAATAGGCGGCCGAACAGCAGCCGTCATAGGCGGCCATCCAGCAGCCGACATAGGCGGCCGAACAGCAGCCGGCATAGGCGGCCACCCAGCAGCCGGCATAGGTGGCCGTCCAGAGGCCGACATATGCGACCGAACAGCAGCCGGCATAGGCGGCCCAACAGCAGCCGACATAGGTGGCCAAACAGCAGCTGTCATAGGCGGCCTCCCAGCAGCCGGCATAGGCGGCCGCTGAGCAGCCGGAATGGACGGCCGCTCACCAGCCGGAATGGACGGCCGCTCACCAGCCGGCATAGGCGGTCGCCCAGCAGCCGGCATTGGCGGCCGCCCAGCAGCCGTCATAGGCGACCACCCAGCAGCCGTCATAGGCGACCACCCAGCAGCCGTCATAGGCGGCCGCTCAACAGCCGGCATAGGCGGCCGAACAGCAGCCGTCATAGGCGGCCAACCAGCAGCCGGTATAGGCAGCCAAAAAGCAGCCGACATAGGCGGCGAAACAGCACCCGGCATAGGCGGCCAAACAGCAGCCGGCATAGGCGGCCAAACAGCAGCCGTCATAGGCGGCCTTCCAGCAGCCGGAATGGGCGGCCGCTCAACAGCCGGCATAGCCGGCCGTCCAGCAGCCGACATATGCGGCCAAACAGCAGCCGGCATAGGCGGCCAAATAGCAGCCGTCATAGGCGGCCACCCAGCAGCCGGCATAGGCGGCCGCTCAGCAGCCGGCAAAGCCGGCCGCTCAGCAGCCGGCATAGGCGGACGAACAGCAGCCGTCATAGGCGGCTGTCCAGCAGCCGACATAGGCGGGCCAACAGCAGCCGACATAGGCGGCCAAACAGCAGCCGGCATGGGCGGTTAAACAGCAGCCGGCATAGGCGACCGCTCAGCAGCCGGAATAGGCAGCCACTCAACAGCCGGCATAGGCGGCCGAACAGCAGCCGACATAGGCGGCAAAAAAGCAGCCGACATAGGCGGCCAAAAAGCAGCCGACATAGGCGGCCAAAAAGCAGCCGGCATCGGCGGCCTCCCAGCAGCCGGCATAGGCGGCCGTCCAGCAGCCGGCATTAGAGGCCGCCCAGCAGCCGGCATAGGCGGCCGCTCAGCAGCCGGAATAGGCGGCCGAACAGCACCCGGCATAGGCGGCCAAACAGCAGCCGTCATAGGGGGCCTCCCAGCAGCCGGAATAGCCGGCCGTCCAGCAGCCGACATATGCGGCCAAACAGCAGCCGGCATAGGCGGCCAAACAGCAGCCGTCATAGGCGGCCACCCAGCAGCCGGCATAGGCGGCCGCTCAGCAGCCAGCAAAGGCGGCCGCTCAGCAGCCGGCATAGGCGGCCGAACAGCAGCCGTCATAGGTGGCCGAACAGCAGCAGTTGTAGGCGGCCTTCCAGCAGCCGACATAGGCGGCCCAACAGCAGCCGACATAGGAGGCCAAACAGCAGCCGGCACACGCAGTTAAACAGCAGCCGGCATAGGCGACCGCTCAGCAGCCGGAATAGGCGGCCGCTCAACAGCCGGCATAGGCGGCCGCCCAGCAGACGGCATTCGCGGCCACCCAGCAGCCGTCATAGGCGGCCAACCAGCAGCCGGCCGTCCAGCAGCCGACATATGCGGCCAAACAGCAGCTGGCATAGGCGGCCGAACAGCAGCCGACATAGGCGGCCAAAAAGCAGCCGACAGAGGCGGCCAAAAAGCAGCCGACATAGGCGGCCAAAAAGCAGCCGGCATCGGCGGCCTCCCAGCAGCCGGCATATGTGGCCGTCCAGCAGCCGGCATAGGAGGCCGCCTAGCAGCCGGCATAGGCGGCCGCTCAGCAGCTGGAATAGGCGGCCGAACAGCACCCGGCATAGGCGGCCAAACAGCAGCCGGCATAGGCGGCCAAACAGCAGCCGTCATAGGCGACCTCCCAGCAGCCGGCATAGGCGGCCGCTTAGCAGCCGGAAAGGGCGGCCGCTCAACAGCCGGCATAGGCGGCCGCCCAGCAGCCGGCATTGGCGGCCACCCAGCAGCCGACATAGGCGGCCAAAAAGCAGCCGACATAGGCGGCCAAAAAGCAGCCGGCATCGGTGGCCTCCCAGCAGCCGGCATAGGCGGCCGTCCAGCAGCCGGCATAGGCGGCCGCTCAGCAGCTGGAATAGGCGGCCGCTCAGCAGCTGGAATAGGCGGCCGAACAGCACCCGGCATAGGCGGCCAAACAGCAGCCGTCATAGGCGGCCTCCCAGCAGCCGGCATAGGCGGCCAAATAGCAGCCGTCATAGGCGGCCTCCCAGCAGCCGGCAAAGGCGGCCTCCCAGCAGCCGGCATAGGCAGCCTCCCAGCAGCCGGCATAGGCGGCCGTCCAGCAGCCGTCATAGGCGTCCACCCAGCAGCCGACATAGGCGGCCGTCCAGCAGCCATCATAGGCGGCCGTCCAGCAGCCGACATAGGCGGCCGTCCAGCAGCCGACATAGGCGGCCGCCCTGCAGCCGTCATAATCGGCCACCCTGCAGCCGTCAGAGGCGGCCGTCCAGCAGCCGTCAGAGGCGGCCAAACAGCAGCCGGCATAAGCGGCCTCCCAGCAACCGGCATAGGCGGCCTCCCAGCAGCAGGCATAGGCGACCACACAGCGGCCGGCACAGGCGGCCGCTCAGCAGCTGGAATAGGCGGCCGCTCAGCAGCTGGAATAGGCGGCCGAACAGCACCCGGCATAGGCGGCCAAACAGCAGCCGTCATAGGCGGCCTCCCAGCAGCCGGCATAGGCGGCCAAATAGCAGCCGTCATAGGCGGCCTCCCAGCAGCCGGCATAGGCGGCCTCCCAGCAGCCGGCATAGGCAGCCTCCCAGCAGCCGGCATAGGCGGCCGTCCAGCAGCCGTCATAGGCGTCCACCCAGCAGCCGACATAGGCGGCCGTCCAGCAGCCATCATAGGCGGCCGTCCAGCAGCCGACATAGGCGGCCGTCCAGCAGCCGGCATAGGCGGCCGCCCTGCAGCCGTCATAATCGGCCACCCAGCAGTCGTCAGAGGCAGCCGTCCAGCAGCCGACATAGGCGGCCAAACAGCAGCCGGCATAGGCGCCCAAACAGCAGCCGGCATAGGCGGCCGAACAGCAGCCGGCATAGGCGGCCAAAAACCAGCCGGCATAGGCGGCCAAACAGCAGCCGGCATAGGCGGCCAAAAAGGAGCCGGCATCGGCGGCCACCCAGCAGCCGGCATAGGCGGCAAAAAGCAGCCGGCATAGGCGGCCAAACAGCAGCCGGCATAGGCGGCCTCCCAGCAGCCGGCATAGGCGGCCACTCAGCAGCCGGCATAGGTGGCCAAACAGCAGCCGGCATCGGCGGCCACCCAGCAGCCGGCATAGGCGGCCTCCCAGCAGCCGGCACAGGCGGCCAAACAGCAGCCGGCATAGGCAGTTAAACAACAGCCGGCATAGGCGACCGCTCAGCAGCCGGCATAGGAGGCCTCCCTGCAGCCGTCATAGGCGGCCGTTTAGCAGCCGACATAGGCGGCCGCCCAGCAGTCGGCATAGGCGGTTAAACAGCAGCCGGCATAGGCGACCGCTCAGCAGCCGGAATAGGCAGCCGAACAGCAGCCGACATATGCGGCCGTCCAGCAGCCGGCATAGGCGGCCGCCCTGCAGCCATCATGGGCGGCCACCCTGCAGCTGTCAGAGGCGGCCGTCCAGCAGCCGTCAGAGGCGGCCAAACAGCAGCGGGCATAGGCGGCCAAACAGCCGCCGGCATAGGCGGCCAAACAGCAGCCGCATAGGCGGCCTCCCAGCAGCCGGCATAGGCGACCTCCCAGCAGCCGGCATAGGCGGCCGTCCAGCAGCCGTCATAGGCGTCCACTTAGCAGCCGATATAGGCGGCCGTCCAGCAGCCGTCATAGGCGGCCTCCCAGCAGCCGGCATAGGCGGCCGCTGAGCAGCCGTAATGGGCGGCCGCTTAACAGCCGGCTTGGGCGGCGCCCAGCAGCCGGCAATGGCGGCCACCCAGCAGCCGTCATACGCAGCCACCCAGCAGTCGTCATAGGCGGCCAACCAGCAGCCGGCATAGCCGGCCGTCCAGCAGCCGACATATGCGGTCGAACAGCAGCTGGCATAGGCGGCCAAATAGCAGCCGTCATAGGCGGCCACCCACCAGCCGGCATAGGCGGGCCGCTCAGCAGCCGGCAAAGGCGGACGCTCAGCAGCTGGCATAGGCGGCCGAACAGCAGCCGTCATAGGCGGCCGAACAGCAGCCGTCATAGGCGGCCGTCCAGCAGCCGACATAGGCGGCCCAACAGCAGACGACATAGGCGGCCAAACAGCAGCCAGCATAGGCGGTTAAACAGAAGCCGGCATAGGCGACCGCTCAACAGCCGGAATAGGCGGCCGTTCAACAGCCGGTATAGGCGGCCGAACAGCAGGCGACATAGGCGGCCAAAAAGCAGCCGACATAGGCGGCCAAAAAGCAGCCGGCATCGGCGGCCTCCCAGCAGCCGGCATAGGCGGCCGTCCAGCAGCCGGCATAGGAGGCCGCCCAGCAGCCGGCAGCCCAGCAGCCGTCATAAGCGGCCACCCAGCAGCCGTCAGAGGCGGCCAAACAGCAGCGGGCATAGGCACCAAACAGCCGCCGGCATAGGCGGCCAAACAGCAGCCGGCATAGGCGGCCTCTCAGCAGCCGTATAGGCGGCCTCCCAGCAGCCGGCATAGGCGTCCACCCAGCAGCCGACATAGGCGGCCGTCCAGCAGCCGTCATAGGCGGCCGTCCAGCAGCCGACATAGGCGGCCGTCCAGCAGCCGACATAGGCGGCCGTCCAGCAGCCGGCATAGGCGGCCCCCCTGCAGCCGTCATAGGCGGCCCCCTGCAGCCGTCAGAGGCGGCCGTCCAGCAGCCGTCAGAGGCGGCAAACAGCAGCGGGCATAGGCGGCCAAACAGCCGCCGGCATAGGCGAGCAAACAGCAGCCGGCAAAGGCCGCCAAACAGCAGCCGGCATAGGCGGCCTCCCAGCAGCCGGCATAGGCGGCCTCCCAGCAGCCGGCATAGGCGTCCTCCCAGCAGCCGGCATAGGCGGCCTCCCAGCAGCCGGCATAGGCGGCCTCCCAGCAGCCGGCATAGGCGGCCGTCCAGCAGCCGTCATAGGCGTCCACCCAACAGCCGACATAGGCGGCCGTCCAGCAGCCGTCATAGGCGGCCGTCCAGCAGCCGACATAGGCGGCCGTCAGCAGGCCGGCATAGGCGGCCGCCCTGCAGCCGTCATAGGCGACCGTCCAGCAGCAGACATAGGCGGCCCAACAGCAGCCGGCATAGACGGGCACCCAGCAGCCCGACATAGGCGGCCAAACAGCAGCCGGCATAGGCGGCCTCCCAGCAGCCGGCATAGGCGGCCTCCCAGCAGCCGGCATAGGCGGCCGTCCAGCAGCCGTCATAGGCGTCCACCCAACAGCCGACATAGGCGGCCGTCCAGCAGCCGTCATAGGCGGCCGTCCAGCAGCCGACATAGGCGGCCGTCCAGCAGCCGGCATAGGCGGCCGCCCTGCAGCCATCATAGGCGACCGTCCAGCAGCCGACATAGGCGGCCCAACAGCAGCCGCATAGACGGGCACCCAGCAGCCGACATAGGCGGCCAAACAGCAGCCGGCATAGGCGGCCACCCAGCAGCCGGCATAGGCGACCGTTCCAGCAGCCGACATAGGCGGCCGTCCAGCAGCCGACATAGGCGGCCAAACAGCAGCCGGCATAGGCAGCCTAAAAACCAGCCGGCATAGGCGGCCAAAAAAGAAGCCGACATAGGCGGCCAAACAGCAGCCGGCAAAGGCCGCCAAAACAGCAGCCGGCATAGGCGGCCACCCAGCAGCCGGCATAGGCGGCCACCCAGCAGACGTCATAGGCGGCCACCCAGCAGCCGTCAGAGGCGGCCAAACAGCAGCCGTCAGAGGCGGCCAAACAGCAGCCGGCATTGGCGGCCAAACAGCTGCCGGCATAGGCGGCCACCCAGCAGCCGGCATAGGCGGTCAAACAGCAGCCGGCATTGGCGGCCAAACAGCAGCCGTCAGAGGCGGCCAAACAGCAGCCGGCATAGGCGGCCACCCAGCAGCCGGCATAGGCGGCAAACAGCAGCCGGCATTGGCGGCCAAACAGCAGCCGGCATAGGCGGCCACCCAGCAGCCGGCATTGGCGGCCAAACAGCAGCCGGCATAGGCGCCAACCAACAGCCGGCATAGGCGGCCACCCAGCAGCCGGCATAGGCGGCCAAAAAGAAGCCAACATAGGCGGCCGAACAGGAGCCGGCATAGGCGGCCGAACAGCAGCCGTCATACGCGGCCGAACAGCAGCCGACATAGGCGGCCGTCCAGCAGCCGACATAGGCGGCCAAACTGCAGCCGGCATAGGCGGCCGTTCAGCAGCCGACATAGGCGGCCCCCCAGCAGCCGGCATAGGCGGCCTCCCAGGAGCCGGCATAGGCGGCCACCCAGCAGCCGGCATAGACGGCCACCCAGCAGCCGTCATAGGCGGCCAACCAGCAGCCGGCATAGCCGGCCGTCCAGCAGCCGACATATGCGGCCGAACAGAAGCCGGCATAGGCGGCCCAACAGCAGCCGTCATAGGCGGCCACCCAGCAGCCGGCATAGGCGGCCGCTCAGCAGGCGGCAAAGGCGGCCGCTCAGCAGTTGGAATAGGCGGCCGAAACAACAGCCGACATAGGGCCAAACAGCAGCCGTCATAGGCGGCCGTCCAGCAGCCGTCATACGCGTCCGTCCACCAGCCGACATAGGCGGCCCAACAGCAGCCGACATAGACGACCCAACAGCAGCCGGCATAGGCGGCCACCCAGCAGCCGGGATAGTCGGCCACCCAGCAGCCGGCATAGGCGGCCACCCAGCAGCCGGCATAGGCGGCCACCAAGCAACCGTCATAGGCGGCCAAACAGCAGCCGGCATAGGCGGCCACCCAGCAGCCGGCATAGGCGGCCAAACAGCAGCCGGCATAGGCGGCCAAACAGCAGCCGGCATAGGCGGCCACCCAGCAGCCATCATAGGCGACCGTCCAGCAGCCGACATAGGCGGCCCAACAGCAGCCGGCATAGACGGGCACCCAGCAGCCGACATAGGCGGCCAAAAAGCAGCCGGCATAGGCGGCCACCCAGCAGCCGGCATAGGCGACCGTCCAGCAGCCGACATAGGCGGCCATCCAGCAGCCGACATAGGCGGCCAAACAGCAGCCGGCATAGGCGGCCTAAAGACCAGCCGGCATAGGCGGCCAAAAAGAAGCCGACATAGGCGGCCAAACAGCAGCCGGCATAGGCCGCCAAAACAGCAGCCGGCATAGGCGGCCACCCAGCAGCCGGCATAGGCGGCCACCCAAGAGCCGGCATAGGCGGCCACCCAGCAGACGTCATAGGCGGCAACCCAGCAGCCGTCAGAGGCGGCTAAAAAGCAGCCGGCATGCGCGGCCAAACAGCAGCCCGCATAGGCGGCCACCCAGCAGCCAGCATAGGCGGCCGCTCAGAAGCCAGAATAGGCGGCCGAACAGCAGCCGTCATAGGCGGCCACCCAGCGGCCGGCATAGGCGGCCGAACAGCAGCCGACATAGGCGGTTGAACAGCAGCCGGCATAGGCGGCCGAAAAACCAGCCGGCATAGGCGGCCAAAAAGAAGCCGACATAGGCGGCCAAACAGCAGCCGGCATAGTCGGCCAAACAGCAGCCGGCATAGGCGGCCACCCAGCAGCCGGCATAGGCGGCCACCCAGTAGCCGGCTTAGGCGGCCACCCAGTAGCCGGCATAGGCGGCCACGCAGCAGCCGTCATAGACGGCCACCCAGCAGCCGTCATAGGCGGCCAACCAGCAGCTGTCAGAGGTGGCCAAAAAGCAGCCGGAATAGGCGGCCGAACAGCAGGCGGCATAGGCGGCCACCCAGCAGCCGGCATAGGGGGCCATCCAGCAGCCGTCATAGGCGGAGGTCCAGCAGCCGACATAGGCGGCCCCCCAGCAGCCGGCATAGGCGGCCTTCAAGCAGCCGGCATAGGCGGCCACCCAGCAGCCGGCATTGGCGGCCAAACAGCAGCCGGCATAGGCGGCCACCCAGCAGCCGGCATAGGCGGCCACCCAGCAGCCGGCATAGGCGGCCAAAAAGAAGCCGACATAGGCGGCCGAACAGGAGCCGGCATAGGCGGCCGAACAGCAGCCGTCATACGCGGCCGAACAGCAGCCGACATAGGCGGCCGTCCAGCAGCCGACATAGGCGGCCAAACTGCAGCCGGCATAGGCGGCCGTTCAGCAGCCGACATAGGCGGCCCCCCAGCAGCCGGCATAGGCGGCCTCCCAGGAGCCGGCATAGGCGGCCAAACAGCAGCCGGCATTGGCGGCCAAACAGCAGCCGGCATAGGCGGCCACCCAGCAGCCGGCATAGACGGCCACCCAGCAGCCGGCATAGACGGCCACCCAGCAGCCGTCATAGGCGGCCAACCAGCAGCCGGCATAGCCGGCCATCCAGCAGCCGACATATGCGGCCGAACAGAAGCCGGCATAGGCGGCCCAACAGCAGCCGTCATAGGCGGCCACCCAGCAGCCGGCATAGGCGGCCGCTCAGCAGCCGGCAAAGGCGGCCGCTCAGCAGTTGGAATAGGCGGCCGAACAACAGCCGACATAGGCGGCCAAACAGCAGCCGTCATAGGCGGCCGTCCAGCAGCCGTCATACGCGTCCGTCCACCAGCCGACATAGGCGGCCCAACAGCAGCCGACATAGACGACCCAACAGCAGCCGGCATAGGCGGCCACCCAGCAGCCGGGATAGTCGGCCACCCAGCAGCCGGCATAGGCGGCCACCCAGCAGCCGGCATAGGCGGCCACCAAGCAACCGTCATAGGCGGCCAAACAGCAGCCGGCATAGGCGGCCACCCAGCAGCCGGCATAGGCGGCCAAACAGCAGCCGGCATAGGCGGCCAAACAGCAGCCGGCATAGGCGGCCACCCAGCAGCCGTCATAGGCGACCGTCCAGCAGCCGACATAGGCGGCCCAACAGCAGCCGGCATAGACGGGCACCCAGCAGCCGACATAGGCGGCCAAAAAGCAGCCGGCATAGGCGGCCACCCAGCAGCCGGCATAGGCGACCGTCCAGCAGCCGACATAGGCGGCCATCCAGCAGCCGACATAGGCGGCCAAACAGCAGCCGGCATAGGCGGCCTAAAGACCAGCCGGCATAGGCGGCCAAAAAGAAGCCGACACAGGCGGCCAAACAGCAGCCGGCATAGGCCGCCAAAACAGCAGCCGGCATAGGCGGCCACCCAGCAGCCGCATAGGCGGCCACCCAAGAGCCGGCATAGGCGGCCACCCAGCAGACGTCATAGGCGGCAACCCAGCAGCCGTCAGAGGCGGCTAAAAAGCAGCCGGCATACGCGGCCAAACAGCAGCCCGCATAGGCGGCCACCCAGCAGCCAGCATAGGCGGCCGCTCAGAAGCCAGAATAGGCGGCCGAACAGCAGCCGTCATAGGCGGCCACCCAGCGGCCGGCATAGGCGGACGAACAGCAGCCGACATAGGCGGTTGAACAGCAGCCGGCATAGGCGGCCGAAAAACCAGCCGGCATAGGCGGCCAAAAAGAAGCCGACATAGGCGGCCTAAAAACCAGCCGGCATAGGCGGCCAAAAAGAAGCCGACATAGGCGGCCAAACAGCAGCCGGCAAAGGCCGCCAAAACAGCAGCCGGCATAGGCGGCCACCCAGCAGCCGGCATAGGCGACCACCCAGCAGACGTCATAGGCGGCCACCCAGCAGCCGTCAGAGGCGGCCAAACAGCAGCCGTCAGAGGCGGCCAAACAGCAGCCGACATTGGCGGCCAAACAGCAGCCGGCATAGGCGGCCACCCAGCAGCCGGCATAGGCGGCCAAACAGCAGCCGGCATTGGCGGCCAAACAGCAGCCGTCAGAGGCGGCCAAACAGCAGCCGGCATAGGCGGCCACCCAGCAGCCGGCATAGGCGGCCAAACAGCAGCCGGCATTGGCGGCCCAAACAGCAGCCGGCATAGGCGGCCACCCAGCAGCCGGCATTGGCGGCCAAACAGCAGCCGGCATAGGCGGCCACCCAGCAGCCGGCATAGGCGGCCACCCAGCAGCCGGCATAGGCGGCCACCCAGCAGCCGGCATAGGCGGCCAAAAAGAAGCCGACATAGGCGGCCAAACAGGAGCCGGCATAGGCGGCCGAACAGCAGCCGTCATACGCGGCCGAACAGCAGCCGACATAGGCGGCCGTTCTGCAGCCGACATAGGCGGCCGTCCAGCAGCCGACATAGGCGGCCAAACTGCAGCCGGCATAGGCGGCCGTTCAGCAGCCGACATAGGCGGCCCCCCAGCAGCCGGCATAGGCGGCCAAACAGCAGCCGGCATTGGCGGCCAAACAGCAGCCGGCATAGGCGGCCACCCAGCAGCCGGCATAGGCGGCCACCCAGCAGCCGTCATAGGCGGCCAACCAGCAGCCGGCATAGCCGGCCGTCCAGCAGCCGACATATGCGGCCGAACAGCAGCCGGCATAGGCGGCCCAACAGCAGCCGTCATAGGCGGCCGTCCAGCAGCTGTCATAGGCGTCCGTCCAGCAGCCGACATAGGCGTCCCAACAGCAGCCGACATAGACGACCCAACAGCAGCCGGCATAGGAGGCCACCCAGCAGTCGGCATAGTCGGCCACCCAGCAGCCGGGATAGTCGGCCACCCAGCAGCCGGCATAGGCGGCCACCCAGCAGCCGGCATAGGCGGCCACCCAGCTGCCGTCATAGGCGGCCAAACAGCAGCCGGCATAGGCGGCCACCCAGCAGCCGGCATAGGCGGCCAAACAGCAGCCGGCATAGGCGGCCAAACAGCAGCCGGCATAGGCGGCCAAACAGCAGCCGGCATAGGCGGCCACCCAGCAGCCATCATAGGCGACCGTCCAGCAGCCGACATAGGCGGCCCAACAGCAGCCGGCATAGACGGGCACCCAGCAGCTGACATAGGCGGCCAAAAAGCAGCCGGCATAGGCGGCCACCCAGCAGCCGGCATAGGCGACCGTCCAGCAGCCGACATAGGCGGCCGTCCAGCAGCCGACATAGGCGGCCAAACAGCAGCCGGCATAGGCGGCCTAAAGACCAGCCGGCATAGGCGGCCAAAAAGAAGCCGACATAGGCGGCCAAACAGCAGCCGGCATAGACCGCCAAAACAGCAGCCGGCTTGGGCGGCACCCAGCAGCCGGCAAAGGCGGCCACCCAAGAGCCGGCATAGGCGGCCACCCAGCAGACGTCATAGGCGGCAACCCAGCAGCCGTCAGAGGCGGCCAAAAAGCAGCCGTCAGAGGCGGCCAAACAGCAGCCGGCATACGCGGCCACCCAGCAGCCAGCATAGGCGGCCACCCAGCTGCCGGCATAAGCGGCCGCTCAGAAGCCAGAATAGGCGGCCGAACAGCAGCCGTCATAGGCGGTCACCCAGCGGCCGGCATAGGCGGCCGCTCAGCAGCCGGAATAGGCGGCCGAACAGCAGCCGTCATAGGCGGCCGAACAGCAGCCGACATAGGCGGCCGAACAGCAGCCGACATAGGCGGTTGAACAGCAGCCGGCATAGGCGGCCGAAAAACCAGCTGGCATAGTCGGCCAAAAAGAAGCCGACATAGGCGGCCAAACAGCAGCCAGCATAGTCGGCCAAACAGCAGCCGGCATAGGCGGCCACCCAGCAGCCGGCATATGCGGCCACCCAGTAGCCGGCTTAGGCGGCCACCCAGTAGCCGGCATAGGCGGCCACGCAGCAGCCGTCATAGGCGGCCAACCAGCAGCCGTCAGAGGTGGCCAAAAAGCAGCCGGAATAGGCGGCCGAACAGCAGCCAACATAGGCGGCCGAACAGCAGCCGGCATAGGCGGCACCCAGCAGCCGGCATATGCGGCCACCCAGTAGCCGGCTTAGGCGGCCACCCAGTAGCCGGCATAGGCAGCCACGCAGCAGCCGTCATAGGCGGCCAACCAGCAGCCGTCAGAGGCGGCCAAAAACCAGCTGGCATAGGCGGCCAAACAGCAGCCGGCATAGGCGGCCAACCAGCAGCCGTCAGAGGCGGCCAAACAGCAGCCGGCATAGGCGGCCAAACAGCAGGCGGCATAGGCGGCCACCCAGCAGCCGGCATAGGGGGCCGTCCAGCAGCCGTCATAGGCGGCCGTCCAGCAGCCGACATAGACGGCCCCCCAGCAGCCAGCATAGGCGGCCTTCAAGCAGCCGGCATATGCGGCCGAACAGCAGCCGGCATAGGCGTACACCCAGCAGCCGTCAGAGGCGGCCGAACAGCAGCCGGCATAGGTGGCCTAAAAACCAGCCAGCATAGGCGGCCAAAAAGAAGCCGACATAGGCGGCCAAACAGCAGCCGGCATAGGCGCCAAACAGCAGCTGGCATATGCGGCCAAAAAGAAGCCGACATAGGGGCCAAACAGCAGCCGGCATAGGCAGCCACCCAGCAGCCGGCATAGGCGGCCACCCAGTAGCCAGCATAGGCGGCCACGCAGCAGCCGTCATAGACGGCCACCCAGCAGCCGTCATAGGCGGCCAACCAGGAGCCGTCAGAGGCGGCCAAACAGCAGCCGGAATAGGCGGCCGAACAGCAGCCAACATAGGCGGGCCGAACAGCAGCCGACATAGGCGGCCGCCCAGCAGCCGTCAGAGGCGGCCGTCCAGCAGCCAGCATAGGCGGCCAAAAACCAGCCGGCATAGGCGGCCAAAAAGAAGCCGACATAGGCGGCCAACAGCAGCCCGCATTGGCGGCCAAACAGCAGCCGGCATAGGCGGCCAGGCCAGCAGCCGTCATAGGCGGCCAACCAGCAGCCGTCAGATGCGGCCAAACAGCAGCCGGCATAGGCGGCCAAACAGCAGCCGGCATAGGCGGCCAAAAGAAGCCGACATAGGCGGCCAACAGCAGCCCGCATTGGCGGCCAAACAGCAGCCGGCATAGGCGGCCAGCCAGCAGCCGTCATAGGCGGCCAACCAGCAGCCGTCAGAGGCGGCCAAACAGCAGCCGGCATAGGCGGCCAAACAGCAGCCGGCATAGGCGGCCAAACAGGCAAGCCGGCATAGGCGGCCACCCAGCAGCCGGCATAGGCGGCCACCCAGCTGCCGGCATAGGCGGCCACCCAGCTGCCGGCATAGGCGGCCACCCAGCTGCCGGCATAGGCGGCCACCCAGCAGCCCGCATAGGCGGCCAAAAAGAAGCCGACATAGGCGGCCAAAAAGAAGCCGACATAGGCGGCCAAACAGCAGCCGTCATAGGCGGCCGAACAGCAGCCGTCATAGGCGGCCGAACAGCAGCCGTCATAGACGGCCGAACAGCAGCCGTCATAGGCGGCCGAACAGCAGCCGACATAGGCGGCCGTCCAGCAGCCGACATAGGCGGCCCAACAGCAGCCGTCATAGGCGGCCACCCAGCAGCCGTCGTAGGCGGCCGAACAGCAGCCGTCATAGGCGGCCGAACAGCAGCCGACATAGGCGGCCGTCCAGCAGCCGACATATGCGGCCGAACAGCAGCCGTCATAGACGGCCGAACAGCAGCCGTCATAGGCGGCCGAACAGCAGCCGTCATAGGCGGCCGAACAGCAGCCGGCATAGGCGGCCGTCCAGCAGCCGGCATAGGCGGCCTCCCAGCAGCCGTCATAGACGGCCGAACAGCAGCCGTCATAGGCGGCCAAAAAGAAGCCGACATAGGCGGCCAAACAGCAGCCGGCATAGGCGGCCAAACAGCAGCCGTCATAGACGGCCGAACAGCAGCCGTCATAGGCGGCCAAACAGCAGCCGTCATAGGCGGCCAAACAGCAGCCGGCATAGGCGGCCGAACAGCAGCCATCATAGGCGGCCGAACAGCAGCCGGCATAGGCGGCCTCCCAGCAGCCGGCATAGGCGGCCAAAACGAAGCCGACATAGGCGGCCAAACAGCAGCCGGCATAGGCGGCCAAACAGCAGCCGTCATAGACGGCCGAACAGCAGCCGTCATAGGCGGCCGAACAGCAGCCGTCATAGGCGGCCGAACAGCAGCCGGCATAGGCTGCCGTCCAGCAGCCGGCATAGGCGGCCTCCCAGCAGCCGGCATGGGCGGCCAAAAAGAAGCCGACACAGGCGGCCAAACAGCAGCCGGCATAGGCAGCCACCCAGCAGCCGGCATAGGCGGCCACCCAGTAGCCAGCATAGGCGGCCACGCAGCAGCCGTCATAGACGGCCACCCAGCAGCCGTCATAGGCGGCCAACCAGGAGCCGTCAGAGGCGGCCAAACAGCAGCCGGAATAGGCGGCCGAACAGCAGCCAACATAGGCGGCCGAACAGTAGCCGACATAGGCGGCCGCCCAGCAGCCGTCAGAGGCGGCCGTCCAGCAGCCAGCATAGGCGGCCAAAAACCAGCCGGCATAGGCGGCCAAAAAGAAGCCGACATAGGCGGCCAACAGCAGCCCGCATTGGCGGCCAAACAGCAGCCGGCATAGGCGGCCAGCCAGCAGCCGTCATAGGCGGCCAACCAGCAGCCGTCAGATGCGGCCAAACAGCAGCCGGCATAGGCGGCCAAACAGCAGCCGGCATAGGCGGCCAAAAGAAGCCGACATAGGCGGCCAACAGCAGCCCGCATTGGCGGCCAAACAGCAGCCGGCATAGCCGGCCGTCCAGCAGCCGACATATGCGGCCGAACAGCAGCCGTCATAGACGGCCGAACAGCAGCCGTCATAGGCGGCCGAACAGCAGCCGTCATAGGCGGCCGAACAGCAGCCGTCATAGGCGGCCGAACAGCAGCCGGCATAGGCGGCCGTCCAGCAGCCGGCATAGGCGGCCTCCCAGCAGCCGGCATAGGCGGCCAAAAAGAAGCCGACATAGGCGGCCAAACAGCAGCCGGCATAGGCGGCCAAACAGCAGCCGTCATAGACGGCCGAACAGCAGCCGTCATAGGCGGCCAAACAGCAGCCGTCATAGGCGGCCAAACAGCAGCCGGCATAGGCGGCCGAACAGCAGCCGTCATAGGCGGCCGAAAAGCAGCCGGCATAGGCGGCCGTCCAGCAGCCGGCATAGGCGGCCTCCCAGCAGCCGGCATAGGCGGCCAAAAAGAAGCCGACATAGGCGGCCAAACAGCAGCCGGCATAGGCGGCCAAACAGCAGCCGGCATAGGCGGCCAAAAAGCAGCCGTCATAGGCGGCCGAACAGCAGCCGTCATAGGCGGCCGAACAGCAGCCGTCATAGGCGGCCGAACAGCAGCCGGCATAGGCTGCCGTCCAGCAGCCGGCATAGGCGGCCTCCCAGGAGCCGGCATGGGCGGCCAAAAAGAAGCCGACATAGGCGGCCAAACAGCAGCCGGCATAGGCGGCCACCCAGCAGACGTCATAGGCGGCCATCCAGCAGCCGACAAAGGCGGCCCCCCAGCAGCCGGCATAGGCGGCCTCCCAGCAGTCGGCATAGGCGGCCAAACAGCAGCCGTCATTGGCGGCCAAACAGAAGCCGGCATAGGCGGCCACCCAGCAGCCGGCATAGGCAGCCACCCAGCAGCCGGCATAGGAGGCAACCCAGCAGCCGGCATAGGCGGCCACCCAGCAGCCGGCATAGGCGGCCAAAAAGAAGCCGACATAGGCGGCCAAACAGCAGCCGGCATAGGCGGCCAAACAGCAGCCGTCATAGACGGCCGAACAGCAGCCGTCATAGGCGGCCAAACAGCAGCCGTCATAGGCGGCCAAACAGCAGCCTTCATAGGCGGCCGAACAGCAGCCGTCATAGGCGGCCGAACAGCAGCCGACATAGGCGGCCGTCCAGCAGCCGACAGAGGCAGCCAAACAGCAGCCGGCATAGGCGGCCAAACAGCAGCCGGCATAGGCGGCCGTCCAGCAGCCGACATAGGCGGCCAAACAGCAGCCGGAATAGGAGGCCGAACAGCAGCCAACATAGGCGGCCGAACAGCAGCCGACATAGGCGGCCGCCCAGCAGCCGTCAGAGGCGGCCGTCCAGCAGCCAGCATAGGCGGCCAAAAACCAGCCGGCATAGGCGGCCAAAAAGAAGCCGACATAGGCGGCCAACAGCAGCCCGCATTGGCGGCCAAACAGCAGCCGGCATAGGCGGCCAGCCAGCAGCCGTCATAGGCGGCCAACCAGCAGCCGTCAGATGCGGCCAAACAGCAGCCGGCATAGGCGGCCAATCAGCAGCCGGCATAGGCGGCCAAAAGAAGCCGACATAGGCGGCCAACAGCAGCCCGCATTGGCGGCCAAACAGCAGCCGGCATAGGCGGCCAGCCAGCAGCCGTCATAGGCGGCCAACCAGCAGCCGTCACAGGCGGCCAAACAGCAGCCGGCATAGGCGGCCAAACAGCAGCCGGCATAGGAGGCCTTCCAGCAGCCGGCATAGGCGGCCACCCAGCAGCCGGCATAGGCGGCCACCCAGCTGCCGGCATAGGCGGCCACCCAGCTGCCGGCATAGGCGGCCCAACAGCAGCCGTCATAGGCGGCCACCCAGCAGCCGTCATAGGCGGCCAACCAGCAGCCGGCATAGCCGGCCGTCCAGCAGCCGACATAGGCGGCCGAACAGCAGCAGTCATAGGCGGCCGAACAGCAGCCGGTATAGGCGGCCGTCCAGCAGCCGGCATAGGCGGCCTCCCAGCAGCCGGCATAGGCGGCCAAAAAGAAGCCGACATAGGCGGCCAAACAGCAGCCGGCATAGGCGGCCACCCAGCAGACGTCATAGGCGGCCATCCAGCAGCCGACAAAGGCGGCCCCCCCAGCAGCCGGCATAGGCGGCCTCCTAGCAGCCGGCATAGGCGGCCAAACAGCAGCCGTCATTGGCGGCCAAACAGCAGCCGGCATAGGCGGCCACCCAGCAGCCGGCATAGGCGGCCACCCAGCAGCCGGCATAGGCGGCCAAAAAGAAGCCGACATAGGCGGCCAAACAGCAGCCGGAATAGGCGGCCAAACAGCAGCCATCATAGGCGGCCGAACAGCAGCCGTCATAGGCGGCCGAACAGCAGCCGACATAGGCGGCCGTCCAGCAGCCGACAGAGGCGGCCTCCCAGCAGCCGGCATTGGCGGCCAAACAGCAGCCGGCATAGGCGGCCGTCCAGCAGCCGACATAGGCGGCCCCCCAGCAGCCGGCAGAGGCGGCCTCCCAGCAGCCGGCATAGGCGGCCAAACAGCAGCCGGCATTGGCGGCCAAACAGCAGCCGGCATAGGCGGCCACCCAGCAGCCGGCATAGGCGGCCACCCAGCAGCCGGCATAGGCGGCCACCCAGCAGCCGGCATAGGTGGCCACCCAGCAGCCGGCATAGGCGGCCAAACAGCAGCCGTCATAGGCGGCCGAACAGCAGCCGTCATAGGCGGCCGAACAGCAGCCGACATAGGCGGCCGAACAGCAGCCGTCATAGGCGGCCAAACAGCAGCCGTCATAGGCGGCCAAACAGCAGCCTTCATAGGCGGCCGAACAGCAGCCGTCATAGGCGGCCGAACAGCAGCCGACATAGGCGGCCGTCCAGCAGCCGACAGAGGCAGCCAAACAGCAGCCGGCATAGGCGGCCAAACAGCAGCCGGCATAGGCGGCCGTCCAGCAGCCGACATAGGCGGCCCCCCAGCAGCCGGCATAGGCGGCCTCCCAGCAGCCGGTATAGGCGGCCAAACAGCAGCCGGCATTGGCGGCCAAACAGCAGCCGGCATAGGCGGCCAAACAGCAGCCGGCATATGCGGCCAAAAAGAAGCCGACATAGGCGGCCAAACAGCAGCCGGCATAGGCAGCCACCCAGCAGCCGGCATAGGCGGCCACCCAGTAGCCAGCATAGGCGGCCAAACAGCAGCCGGCATAGGCGGCCAAACAGCAGCCGGAATAGGCGGCCGAACAGCAGCCAACATAGGCGGCCGAACAGCAGCCGACATAGGCGGCCGCCCAGCAGCCGTCAGAGGCGGCCGTCCAGCAGCCAGCATAGGTGGCCAAAAACCAGCCGGCATAGGCGGCCAAAAAGAAGCCGACATAGGCGGCCAACAGCAGCCCGCATTGGCGGCCAAACAGCAGCCGGCATAGGCGGCCAGCCAGCAGCCGTCATAGGCGGCCAACCAGCAGCCGTCAGATGCGGCCAAACAGCAGCCGGCATAGGCGGCCAATCAGCAGCCGGCATAGGCGGACAAAAGAAGCCGACATAGGCGGCCAACAGCAGCCCGCATTGGCGGCCAAACAGCAGCCGGCATAGGCGGCCAGCCAGCAGCCGTCAAAGGCGGCCAACCAGCAGCCGTCACAGGCGGCCAAACAGCAGCCGGCATAGGCGGCCAAACAGCAGCCGGCATAGGAGGCCTTCCAGCAGCCGGCATAGGCGGCCACCCAGCAGCCGGCATAGGCGGCCACCCAGCTGCCGGCATAGGCGGCCACCCAGCTGCCGGCATAGGCGGCCCAACAGCAGCCGTCATAGGCGGCCACCCAGCAGCCGTCATAGGCGGCCAACCAGCAGCCGGCATAGCCGGCCGTCCAGCAGCCGACATAGGCGGCCGAACAGCAGCCGTCATAGGCGGCCGAACAGCAGCCGGCATAGGCGGCCGTCCAGCAGCCGGCATAGGCGGCCTCCCAGCAGCCGGCATAGGCGGCCAAAAAGAAGCCGACATAGGCGGCCAAACAGCAGCCGGCATAGGCGGCCACCCAGCAGACGTCATAGGCGGCCATCCAGCAGCCGACAAAGGCGGCCCCCCCAGCAGCCGGCATAGGCGGCCTCCCAGCAGCCGGCATAGGCGGCCAAACAGCAGCCGTCATTGGCGGCCAAACAGCAGCCGGCATAGGCGGCCACCCAGCAGCCGGCATAGGCGGCCACCCAGCAGCCGGCATAGGCGGCCAAAAAGAAGCCGACATAGGCGGCCAAACAGCAGCCGGAAAAGGCGGCCAAACAGCAGCCATCATAGGCGGCCGAACAGCAGCCGTCATAGGCGGCCGAACAGCAGCCGACATAGGCGGCCGTCCAGCAGCCAACAGAGGCGGCCAAACAGCAGCCGGCATTGGCGGCCAAACAGCAGCCGGCATAGGCGGCCGTCCAGCAGCCGACATAGGCGGCCCCCCAGCAGCCGGCAGAGGCGGCCTCCCAGCAGCCGGCATAGGCGGCCAAACAGCAGCCGGCATTGGCGGCCAAACAGCAGCCGGCATAGGCGGCCACCCAGCAGCCGGCATAGGCGGCCACCAAGCAGCCGGCATAGGCGGCCACCCAGCAGCCGGCATAGGCGGCCACCCAGCAGCCGGCATAGGCGGCCAAAAAGAAGCCGACATAGGCGGCCAAACAGCAGCCGGCATAGGCGGCCAAACAGCAGCCGTCATAGGCGGCCGAACAGCAGCCGTCATAGGCGGCCGAACAGCAGCCGACATAGGCGGCCGAACAGCAGCCGTCATAGGCGGCCGAACAGCAGCCGGCATAGGCTGCCGTCCAGCAGCCGGCATAGGCGGCCTCCCAGGAGCCGGCATGGGCGGCCAAAAAGAAGCCGACATAGGCGGCCAAACAGCAGCCGGCATAGGCGGCCACCCAGCAGACGTCATAGGCGGCCATCCAGCAGCCGACAAAGGCGGCCCCCCAGCAGCCGGCATAGGCGGCCTCCCAGCAGTCGGCATAGGCGGCCAAACAGCAGCCGTCATTGGCGGCCAAACAGCAGCCGGCATAGGCAGCCACCCAGCAGCCGGCATAGGCAGCCACCCAGCAGCCGGCATAGGAGGCAACCCAGCAGCCGGCATAGGCGGCCACCCAGCAGCCGGCATAGGCGGCCAAAAAGAAGCCGACATAGGCGGCCAAACAGCAGCCGGCATAGGCGGCCAAACAGCAGCCGTCATAGACGGCCGAACAGCAGCCGTCATAGGCGGCCAAACAGCAGCCGTCATAGGCGGCCAAACAGCAGCCTTCATAGGCGGCCGAACAGCAGCCGTCATAGGCGGCCGAACAGCAGCCGACATAGGCGGCCGTCCAGCAGCCGACAGAGGCAGCCAAACAGCAGCCGGCATAGGCGGCCAAACAGCAGCCGGCATAGGCGGCCGTCCAGCAGCCGACATAGGCGGCCCCCCAGCAGCTGGCATAGGCGGCCTCCCAGCAGCCGGCATAGGCGGCCAAACAGCAGCCGGCATTGGCGGCCAAACAGCAGCCGGCATAGGCGGCCAAACAGCAGCCGGCAAATGCGGCCAAAAAGAAGCCGACATAGGCAGCCAAACAGCAGCCGGCATAGGCAGCCACCCAGCAGCCGGCATAGGCGGCCACCCAGTAGCCAGCATAGGCGGCCAAACAGCAGCCGGCATAGGCGGCCAAACAGCAGCAGGCATATGCGGCCAAAAAGAAGCCGACATAGGTGGCCAAACAGCAGCCAGCATAGGCGGCCACCCAGCAGCCGGCATAGGCGGCCACCCAGTAGCCAGCATAGGCGGCCACGCAGCAGCCGTCATAGACGGCCACCCAGCTGCCGTCATAGGCGGCCAACCAGGAGCCGTCAGAGGCGGCCAAACAGCAGCCGGAATAGGCGGCCGAACAGCAGCCAACATAGGCGGCCGAACAGCAGCCGACATAGGCAGCCACCCAGCAGCCGGCATAGGCAGCCACCCAGCAGCCGGCATAGGAGGCAACCCAGCAGCCGGCATAGGCGGCCACCCAGCAGCCGGCATAGGCGGCCAAAAAGAAGCCGACATAGGCGGCCAAACAGCAGCCGGCATAGGCGGCCAAACAGCAGCCGTCATAGACGGCCGAACAGCAGCCGTCATAGGCGGCCAAACAGCAGCCGGCATAGGCGGCCAACCAGCAGCCGTCAGAGGCGGCCAAACAGCAGCCGGCATAGGCGGCCAAACAGCAGGCGGCATAGGCGGCCACCCAGCAGCCGGCATAGAGGGCCGTCCAGCAGCCGTCATAGGCGGCCGTCCAGCAGCCGACATAGGCGGCCCCCCAGTAGCCGGCATAGGCGGCCTTCAAGCAGCCGGCATATGCGGCCGTCCAGCAGCCGGCATAGGCGTCCACCCAGCAGCCGTCAGAGGCGGCCGAACAGCAGCCGGCATAGGTGGCCTAAAAACCAGCCGGCATAGGCGGCCAAAAAGAAGCCGACATAGGCGGCCAAACAGCAGCCGGCATAGGCGGTCAAACAGCAGCTGGCATATGCGGCCACCCAGCAGACGTCATAGGCGGCCACCCAGCAGCCGTCAGAGGCGGCCAAACAGCAGCCGTCAGAGGCGGCCAAACAGCAGCCGTCAGAGGCGGCCAAACAGCAGCCGGCATAGGCGGCCACCCAGCGGCCGGGATAGGCGGCCGAACAGCAGCCGGCATAGGCGGCCAAACAGCAGCCGTCATAGACGGCCGAACAGCAGCCGTCATAGGCAGCTGAACAGCAGCCGACATAGGCGGCCGAACAGCAGCCGGCATAGGCGGCCAAAAAACCAGCCGGCATAGGCGGCCAAAAAGAAGCCGACATAGGGGGCCAAACAGCAGCCGGCATAGGCAGCCACCCAGCAGCCGGCATAGGCGGCCACCCAGCAGCCGTCATAGGCGGCCAACCAGCAGCCGTCAGAGGCGGCCAAACAGCAGCCGGAATAGGCGGCCGAACAGCAGCCAACATAGGCGGCCAAACAGCAGCCGGAATAGGCGGCCAAACAGCAGCCGGCATAGGAGGCCGCCCAGCAGCCGGCAAAGGCGACCGCTCAGCAGCAGGAATAGGCGGCCGAACAGCAGCCGGCATAGGCGGCCGAACAGCAGCCGGAATAGACGGCCGAACAGCAGCCGTCATAGGCGGCCGTCCAGCAGCAGACATAGGTGGCCGAACAGCAGCCGACATAGGTGGCGACCCAGCAGCCGGCATAGGCGGCCATCCAGCAGCCGACATAGGCGGCCGTCCAGCAGCCGACATAGGCGGCCGTCCAGCAGCCGACATAGGCGGCCGAACAGCAGCCGGCATAGGCGGCCAAAAAACCAGCCGGCATAGGCGGCCAAAAAGAAGCCGACATAGGGGGCAAAACAGCAGCCGGCATAGGCAGCCACCCAGCAGCCGGCATAGGCGGCCACCCAGTAGCCAGCATAGGCGGCCACCCAGCAGCCGTCATAGGCGGCCAACCAGCAGCCGTCAGAGGCGGCCAAACAGCAGCCGGAATAGGCGGCCGAACAGCAGCCAACATAGGCGGCCGAACAGCAGCCGACAAAGGCGGCCGCCCAGCAGCCGTCAGAGGCGGCCGTCCAGCAGCCAGCATAGGCGGCCAAAAACCAGCCGGCATAGGCGGCCAAAAAGAAGCCGACATAGGCGGCCAACAGCAGCCCGCATTGGCGGCCAAACAGCAGCCGGCATAGGCGGCCAGCCAGCAGCCGTCATAGGCGGCCAACCAGCAGCCGTCAGAGGCGGCCAAACAGCAGCCGTCAGAGGCGGCCAAACAGCAGCCATCAGAGGCGGCCAAACAGCAGCCGTCAGAGGCGGCCAAACAGCAGCCGTCATAGACGGCCGAACAGCAGCCGTCATAGGCGGCCGAACAGCAGCCGACATAGGCGGCCGAACAGCAGCCGGCATAGGCGGCCAAAAAAACAGCCAGTATAGGCGGCCAAAAAGAAGCCGACATAGGTGGCCAAACAGCAGCCGGCATAGGCAGCCACCCAGCAGCCGGCATAGGCGGCCAAACAGCAGCCGGAATAGGCGGCCGAACAGCAGCCAACATAGGCGGCCGAACAGCAGCCGACATAGGCGGCCGCCCAGCAGCCGTCAGAGGCGGCCGTCCAGCAGCCAGCATAGGCGGCCAAAAGCCAGCCGGCATAGGCGGCCAAAAAGAAGCCGACATAGGCAGCCAACAGCAGCCCGCATTGGCGGCCAAACAGCAGCCGGCATAGGCGGCCAGCCAGCAGCCGTCATAGGCGGCCAACCAGCAGCCGTCAGATGCGGCCAAACAGCAGCCGGCAAAGGCGGCCAAACAGCAGACGGCATAGGCGGCCAAAAGAAGCTGACATAGGCGGCCAACAGCAGCCCGCATTGGCGGCCAAACAGCAGCCGGCATAGGCGGCCAACCAACAGCCGGAATAGGCGGCCGAACAGCAGCCGTCATTGGCGGCCGAACAGCAGCCGACATAGGCGGCCGAACAGCAGCCGACATAGGCGGTTGAACAGCAGCCGGCATAGGCAGCCGAAAAACCAGCCGGCATAGGCGGCCAAAAAGAAGACGACATAGGCGGCCAAACAGCAGCCGGCATAGTCGGCCAAACAGCAGCCGGCATAGGCGGCCACACAGTAGCCGGCATAGGCAGCCACGCAGCAGCCGTCATAGACGGCCACTCAGCAGCCGTCATAGGCGGCCAACCAGCAGCCGTCAGAGGTGGCCAAAAAGCAGCCGGAATAGGCGGCCGAACAGCAGCCAACAAAGGCGGCCGAACAGCAGCCGCCATAGGCGGCAGCCCAGCAGCCGTCAGAGGCGGCCAAAAACCAGCTGGCATAGGCGGCCAAAAAGATGTCGACATAGGCGGCCAAACAGCAGCAGGCATAGGCGGCCAAATAGCAGCTGGCATAGGCGGCCACTCAGCAGACGTCATAGGCGGCCACCCAGCAGCCGTCATAGGCGGCCGTCCAGCAGCCGACATAGGCGGCTCCCCAGCAGCCGGCATAGGCGGCCTTCAAGCAGCTGGCATATGCGGCCGTCCAGCAGCCGGCATAGGCGTCCACCCAGCAGCCGGCAGAGGCGGCCGAACAGCAGCCGGCATAGGTGGCCTAAAAACCAGCCGGCATAGGCGGCCAAAAAGAAGCCGACATAGGCGGCCAAACAGCAGCCGGCATAGGCGGCCAAACAGCAGCTGGCATAGGCGGCCACCCAGCAGCAAGCCTAGGCAGCCACCCAGCGGCCGGCAAAAAGAAGCCAGAATAGGCGGCCGAACAGCAGCCGACATAGGCGGCCGAACAGCAGCCGGCATAGGCGGCCGAACTGCAGCCGGCATAGGCGGCCGAAAAGCAGCCGGCATAGGCGGCCGAACAGCAGCCGGCATAGGCGGCCGAACAGCAGCCGGCATAGGCGGCCAAAAAACCAGACGGCATTGGCGGCCAAAAAAAAGCCGACATAGGTGGCCAAATAGCAGCCGGCATAGGCGGTCAAACAGCAGCCGGTATAGGCGGCCACCCAGCAGCCGGCATAGGCGACCAAAAAGAAGCCGGCATAGGCGGCCAAAAAGAAGCCGGCATAGGCGGCCAAAAAGAAGCCGGCATAGGCGGCTAAACAGCAGCCGGCATAGGCGGCCAAACAGCAGCCGGCATAGGCGGCCAAACAGCAGCCGGCATAGGCGGCCACCCAGCAGCCGGCATAGTCGGCCACCCAGCAGCCGGCATAGGCGGCCACCCAGCAGCCGGCATAGGCGGCCAGCCAGCAGCCGTCATAGGCGGCCAACAAGCAGCCGTCAGAGGCGGCCAAACAGCAGCCGGCATAGGCGGCCACCCAGCAGCCGGCATAGGCGGCCGTCCAGCAGCCGGCATAGGCGGCGGTGCAGCAGCCGTCATAGGCGGCCGTCCAGCAGCTGACATAGGCGGCCCCCCAGCAGCCGGCATAGGCGGTCTCCTAGCAGCCGGCATAGGCGTCCACCCAGCAGCCGTCAGAGGCGGCCGTCCAGCAGCCGTCATAGGCGGCCGTCCAGCAGCCGACATAGGCGGCCACCCAGCAGCCGGCATAGGCGGCCTCCCAGCAGCCGTCAGAGGCGGAAAAACAGCAGCCGGCACAGGCGGCCAAACAGCAGTCGGCGTAGGCGGCCAAACAGCAGCCGGCATAGGCGGCCAAAAAGCAGCCGTCATAGGCGGCCACCCAGCAACCGGCATAGGCGGCCGGTCAGTAGCCGAAATAGGCGGCCGCTCAACAGCCAGCATAGGCGGCCGATCAGCAGCCGGCATAGGCAGCCACCCAGCAGCCGGCAAATGCGGCCTCCCAGCAGCCGGCATAGGCGACCTCCCAGCAGCCGGCATAGGCGGCCGTCCAGCAGCCGTCATAGGCGTCCGTCCAGAAGCCGACATAGGCGGCCGTCCAGCAGCCGACATAGGCGGCCAAACAGCAGCCGGAATAGGCGGCCAAACAGCAGCCGGCATAGGAGGCCGCCCAGCAGCCGGCAAAGGCGACCGCTCAGCAGCAGGAATAGGCGGCCGAACAGCAGCCGGCATAGGCGGCCGAACAGCAGCCGGAATAGACGGCCGAACAGCAGCCGTCATAGGCGGCCGTCCAGCAGCAGACATAGGTGGCCGAACAGCAGCCAACATAGGTGGCCACCCAGCAGCCGGCATAGGCGGCCATCCAGCAGCCGACATAGGCGGCCGTCCAGCAGCCGACATAGGCGGCCGTCCAGCAGCCGACATAGGCGGCCAAACAGCAGCCGGCATAGGCGGCAACCCAGCAGATGTCATAGGCGGCCACCCAGCAGCCGTCAGAGGCGGCCAAACAGTAGCCGGCAAAGGCGGCCGCTCAGCAGTTGTAATAGGCGGCCGAAAAGCAGCCGTCATAGGGGGTCGAACAGCAGCCGACATAGGCGGCCGAACAACAGCTGACATAGGCGGCCAAACAGCAGCCGTCATAGACGGCCGTCCAGCAGCCGTCATAGGCGGCCGTCCAGCAGCCGACATAGGCGGCACAACAGCAGCCGACATAGACGACCCAACAGCAGCCGGCATAGGCAGCCAAACAGCAGCCGGCATAGGCGGCCAAACAGCAGCCGGCATAGGCGGCCGTCCAGCAGCCGACATAGGCGGCCCCCCAGCAGCTGGCATAGGCGGCCTCCCAGCAGCCGGCATAGGCGGCCAAACAGCAGCCGGCATTGGCGGCCAAACAGCAGCCGGCATAGGCGGCCAAACAGCAGCCGGCATATGCGGCCAAAAAGAAGCCGACATAGGCAGCCAAACAGCAGCCGGCATAGGCAGCCACCCAGCAGCCGGCATAGGCGGCCACCCAGTAGCCAGCATAGGCGGCCAAACAGCAGCCGGCATAGGCGGCCAAACAGCAGCAGGCATATGCGGCCAAAAAGAAGCCGACATAGGTGGCCAAACAGCAGCCAGCATAGGCGGCCACCCAGCAGCCGGCATAGGCGGCCACCCAGTAGCCAGCATAGGCGGCCACGCAGCAGCCGTCATAGACGGCCACCCAGCTGCCGTCATAGGCGGCCAACCAGGAGCCGTCAGAGGCGGCCAAACAGCAGCCGGAATAGGCGGCCGAACAGCAGCCAACATAGGCGGCCGAACAGCAGCCGACATAGGCAGCCACCCAGCAGCCGGCATAGGCAGCCACCCAGCAGCCGGCATAGGAGGCAACCCAGCAGCCGGCATAGGCGGCCACCCAGCAGCCGGCATAGGCGGCCAAAAAGAAGCCGACATAGGCGGCCAAACAGCAGCCGGCATAGGCGGCCAAACAGCAGCCGTCATAGACGGCCGAACAGCAGCCGTCATAGGCGGCCAAACAGCAGCCGGCATAGGCGGCCAACCAGCAGCCGTCAGAGGCGGCCAAACAGCAGCCGGCATAGGCGGCCAAACAGCAGGCGGCATAGGCGGCCACCCAGCAGCCGGCATAGAGGGCCGTCCAGCAGCCGTCATAGGCGGCCGTCCAGCAGCCGACATAGGCGGCCCCCCAGTAGCCGGCATAGGCGGCCTTCAAGCAGCCGGCATATGCGGCCGTCCAGCAGCCGGCATAGGCGTCCACCCAGCAGCCGTCAGAGGCGGCCGAACAGCAGCCGGCATAGGTGGCCTAAAAACCAGCCGGCATAGGCGGCCAAAAAGAAGCCGACATAGGCGGCCAAACAGCAGCCGGCATAGGCGGTCAAACAGCAGCTGGCATATGCGGCCACCCAGCAGACGTCATAGGCGGCCACCCAGCAGCCGTCAGAGGCGGCCAAACAGCAGCCGTCAGAGGCGGCCAAACAGCAGCCGTCAGAGGCGGCCAAACAGCAGCCGGCATAGGCGGCCACCCAGCGGCCGGGATAGGCGGCCGAACAGCAGCCGGCATAGGCGGCCAAACAGCAGCCGTCATAGACGGCCGAACAGCAGCCGTCATAGGCAGCTGAACAGCAGCCGACATAGGCGGCCGAACAGCAGCCGGCATAGGCGGCCAAAAAACCAGCCGGCATAGGCGGCCAAAAAGAAGCCGACATAGGGGGCCAAACAGCAGCCGGCATAGGCAGCCACCCAGCAGCCGGCATAGGCGGCCACCCAGCAGCCGTCATAGGCGGCCAACCAGCAGCCGTCAGAGGCGGCCAAACAGCAGCCGGAATAGGCGGCCGAACAGCAGCCAACATAGGCGGCCAAACAGCAGCCGGAATAGGCGGCCAAACAGCAGCCGGCATAGGAGGCCGCCCAGCAGCCGGCAAAGGCGACCGCTCAGCAGCAGGAATAGGCGGCCGAACAGCAGCCGGCATAGGCGGCCGAACAGCAGCCGGAATAGACGGCCGAACAGCAGCCGTCATAGGCGGCCGTCCAGCAGCAGACATAGGTGGCCGAACAGCAGCCGACATAGGTGGCGACCCAGCAGCCGGCATAGGCGGCCATCCAGCAGCCGACATAGGCGGCCGTCCAGCAGCCGACATAGGCGGCCGTCCAGCAGCCGACATAGGCGGCCGAACAGCAGCCGGCATAGGCGGCCAAAAAACCAGCCGGCATAGGCGGCCAAAAAGAAGCCGACATAGGGGGCAAAACAGCAGCCGGCATAGGCAGCCACCCAGCAGCCGGCATAGGCGGCCACCCAGTAGCCAGCATAGGCGGCCACCCAGCAGCCGTCATAGGCGGCCAACCAGCAGCCGTCAGAGGCGGCCAAACAGCAGCCGGAATAGGCGGCCGAACAGCAGCCAACATAGGCGGCCGAACAGCAGCTGACAAAGGCGGCCGCCCAGCAGCCGTCAGAGGCGGCCGTCCAGCAGCCAGCATAGGCGGCCAAAAACCAGCCGGCATAGGCGGCCAAAAAGAAGCCGACATAGGCGGCCAACAGCAGCCCGCATTGGCGGCCAAACAGCAGCCGGCATAGGCGGCCAGCCAGCAGCCGTCATAGGCGGCCAACCAGCAGCCGTCAGAGGCGGCCAAACAGCAGCCGTCAGAGGCGGCCAAACAGCAGCCATCAGAGGCGGCCAAACAGCAGCCGTCAGAGGCGGCCAAACAGCAGCCGTCATAGACGGCCGAACAGCAGCCGTCATAGGCGGCCGAACAGCAGCCGACATAGGCGGCCGAACAGCAGCCGGCATAGGCGGCCAAAAAAACAGCCAGTATAGGCGGCCAAAAAGAAGCCGACATAGGCGGCCAAACAGCAGCCGGCATAGGCAGCCACCCAGCAGCCGGCATAGGCGGCCAAACAGCAGCCGGAATAGGCGGCCGAACAGCAGCCAACATAGGCGGCCGAACAGCAGCCGACATAGGCGGCCGCCCAGCAGCCGTCAGAGGCGGCCGTCCAGCAGCCAGCATAGGCGGCCAAAAGCCAGCCGGCATAGGCGGCCAAAAAGAAGCCGACATAGGCAGCCAACAGCAGCCCGCATTGGCGGCCAAACAGCAGCCGGCATAGGCGGCCAGCCAGCAGCCGTCATAGGCGGCCAACCAGCAGCCGTCAGATGCGGCCAAACAGCAGCCGGCAAAGGCGGCCAAACAGCAGACGGCATAGGCGGCCAAAAGAAGCTGACATAGGCGGCCAACAGCAGCCCGCATTGGCGGCCAAACAGCAGCCGGCATAGGCGGCCAACCAACAGCCGGAATAGGCGGCCGAACAGCAGCCGTCATTGGCGGCCGAACAGCAGCCGACATAGGCGGCCGAACAGCAGCCGACATAGGCGGTTGAACAGCAGCCGGCATAGGCAGCCGAAAAACCAGCCGGCATAGGCGGCCAAAAAGAAGACGACATAGGCGGCCAAACAGCAGCCGGCATAGTCGGCCAAACAGCAGCCGGCATAGGCGGCCGAACAGCAGCCGACATAGGCGGTTGAACAGCAGCCGGCATAGGCAGCCGAAAAACCAGCCGGCATAGGCGGCCAAAAAGAAGACGACATAGGCGGCCAAACAGCAGCCGGCATAGTCGGCCAAACAGCAGCCGGCATAGGCGGCCACACAGTAGCCGGCATAGGCAGCCACGCAGCAGCCGTCATAGACGGCCACTCAGCAGCCGTCATAGGCGGCCAACCAGCAGCCGTCAGAGGTGGCCAAAAAGCAGCCGGAATAGGCGGCCGAACAGCAGCCAACAAAGGCGGCCGAACAGCAGCCGCCATAGGCGGCAGCCCAGCAGCCGTCAGAGGCGGCCAAAAACCAGCTGGCATAGGCGGCTAAAAAGATGTCGACATAGGCGGCCAAACAGCAGCAGGCATAGGCGGCCAAATAGCAGCTGGCATAGGCGGCCACTCAGCAGACGTCATAGGCGGCCACCCAGCAGCCGTCATAGGCGGCCGTCCAGCAGCCGACATAGGCGGCTCCCCAGCAGCCGGCATAGGCGGCCTTCAAGCAGCTGGCATATGCGGCCGTCCAGCAGCCGGCATAGGCGTCCACCCAGCAGCCGGCAGAGGCGGCCAAACAGCAGCCGGCATAGGTGGCCTAAAAACCAGCCGGCATAGGAGGCCAAAAAGAAGCCGACATAGGCGGCCAAACAGCAGCCGGCATAGGCGGCCAAACAGCAGCTGGCATAGGCGGCCACCCAGCAGCAAGCATAGGCAGCCACCCAGCGGCCGGCAAAAAGAAGCCAGAATAGGCGGCCGAACAGCAGCCGACATAGGCGGCCGAACAGCAGCCGGCATAGGCGGCCGAACTGCAGCCGGCATAGGCGGCCGAAAAGCAGCCGGCATAGGCGGCCGAACAGCAGCCGGCATAGGCGGCCGAACAGCAGCCGGCATAGGCGGCCAAAAAACCAGACGGCATTGGCGGCCAAAAAAAAGCCGACATAGGTGGCCAAATAGCAGCCGGCATAGGCGGTCAAACAGCAGCCGGTATAGGCGGCCACCCAGCAGCCGGCATAGGCGACCAAAAAGAAGCCGGCATAGGCGGCCAAAAAGAAGCCGGCATAGGCGGCCAAAAAGAAGCCGGCATAGGCGGCTAAACAGCAGCCGGCATAGGCGGCCAAACAGCAGCCGGCATAGGCAGCCAAACAGCAGCCGGCATAGGCGGCCACCCAGCAGCCGGCATAGTCGGCCACCCAGCAGCCGGCATAGGCGGCCACCCAGCAGCCGGCATAGGCGGCCAGCCAGCAGCCGTCATAGGCGGCCAACAAGCAGCCGTCAGAGGCGGCCAAACAGCAGCCGGCATAGGCGGCCACCCAGCAGCCGGCATAGGCGGCCGTCCAGCAGCCGGCATAGGCGGCGGTGCAGCAGCCGTCATAGGCGGCCGTCCAGCAGCTGACATAGGCGGCCCCCCAGCAGCCGGCATAGGCGGTCTCCTAGCAGCCGGCATAGGCGTCCACCCAGCAGCCGTCAGAGGCGGCCGTCCAGCAGCCGTCATAGGCGGCCGTCCAGCAGCCGACATAGGCGGCCACCCAGCAGCCGGCATAGGCGGCCTCCCAGCAGCCGTCAGAGGCGGAAAAACAGCAGCCGGCACAGGCGGCCAAACAGCAGTCGGCGTAGGCGGCCAAACAGCAGCCGGCATAGGCGGCCGGTCAGCAGCCGAAATAGGCGGCCGCTCAACAGCCAGCATAGGCGGCCGATCAGCAGCCGGCATAGGCAGCCACCCAGCAGCCGGCAAATGCGGCCTCCCAGCAGCCGGCATAGGCGACCTCCCAGCAGCCGGCATAGGCGACCTCCCAGCAGCCGGCATAGGCGGCCGTCCAGCAGCCGTCATAGGCGTCCGTCCAGAAGCCGACATAGGCGGCCGTCCAGCAGCCGACATAGGCGGCCAAACAGCAGCCGGAATAGGCGGCCAAACAGCAGCCGGCATAGGAGGCCGCCCAGCAGCCGGCAAAGGCGACCGCTCAGCAGCAGGAATAGGCGGCCGAACAGCAGCCGGCATAGGCGGCCGAACAGCAGCCGGAATAGACGGACGAACAGCAGCCGTCATAGGCGGCCGTCCAGCAGCAGACATAGGTGGCCGAACAGCAGCCGACATAGGTGGCCACCCAGCAGCCGGCATAGGCGGCCATCCAGCAGCCGACATAGGCGGCCGTCCAGCAGCCGACATAGGCGGCCGTCCAGCAGCCGACATAGGCGGCCGTCCAGCAGCCGACATAGGCGGCCACCCTGCAGCCGTCATAGGCGGCCAAACAGCAGCCGGCATAGGCGGCAACCCAGCAGATGTCATAGGCGGCCACCCAGCAGCCGTCAGAGGCGGCCAAACAGTAGCCGGCAAAGGCGGCCGCTCAGCAGTTGTAATAGGCGGCCGAAAAGCAGCCGTCATAGGGGGTCGAACAGCAGCCGACATAGGCGGCCGAACAACAGCTGACATAGGCGGCCAAACAGCAGCCGTCATAGACGGCCGTCCAGCAGCCGTCATAGGCGGCCGTCCAGCAGCCGACATAGGCGGCACAACAGCAGCCGACATAGACGACCCAACAGCAGCCGGCATAGGCGGCCACCCAGCAGCCGGCATAGGCGGCCACCCAGCAGCCGGGATAGTCGGCCACCCAGCAGCAGGCATAGGCGGCCACCCAGCAGCCGTCATAGGCGGCCAAACAGCTGCCGGCATAGGCGGCCACCAAGCAGCCGGCATAGGCGGCCAAACAGCAGCCGGCATAGGCGGCCAAACAGCAGCCGGCATAGGCGGCCACCCAGCAGCCGTCATAGGCGACCATCCAGCAGCTGACATAGGCGGCCCAACAGCAGCCGGCATAGACGGGCACCCAGCAGCCGACATAGGCGGCCAAACAGCAGCCGGCATGGGAGGCCACCCAGCAGCCGGCATAGGCGGCCACCCAGCAGCCGGCATAGGCGACCGTCCAGCAGCCGACATAGGCGGCCGTCCAGCAGCCGACATAGGCGGCCGAACAGCAGCCGGCATAGGCGGCCTAAAAACCAGCCGGCATAGGCGGCCAAAAAGAAGACGACATAGGCGGCCAAATAGCAGCCGGCATAGGCGGCAACCCAGCAGACGTCATAGGCGGCTCCCCAGCAGCCGTCATAGGCGGCTAACCAGCAGCCGGCATAGCCGGCCGTCCAGCAGCCGACATATGCGGCCGAACAGCAGCCGTCATAGGCGGCCACCCAGCAGCCGGCATAGGCGGCAGCTCAGCAACCGGCAAAGGCGGGCACCCAGCAGCCGACATAGGCGGCCAAACAGCAGCCGGCATAGGCGGCCAAACAGCAGCCGGCATAGGCGGCCAAACAGCAGCCGGCATAGGCGGCCAAACAGCAGCCGGCATAGGCGGCCAAACAGCAGCCGGCATAGGCGGCCGCTCAGCAGCCGGAATAGGAGGCCCCTCAACAGCCGGCATAGGCGGCCGAACAGCAGCCGGCATAGGAGGCCACCCAGCAGCCGGCATAGGCGGCCACCCAGCAGCCGGCAGAGGCGGCCGACCAGCAGCCGACATAGGCGGCCTAACAGCAGCCGGCATAGGCGGCCAAACAGCAGCCGGCATAGGCGGCCAAACAGCAGCCGGCATAGGCGGCCAAACAGCAGCCGGGATAGGCGGCCAAACAGCAGCCGGCATAGGCGGCCGCCCAACAGCCGGCATAGGCAGCCGCTCAGCAGCCGTCATAGGCGGCCGAACAGCAGCCGTCATAAGCGGCCGAACAGCAGCCGACATAGGAAACTACACAGCAGTCGGCATAGGCGGCCAAACAGCAGCTGGCATAGGCGGCCAAACAGCAGCCGGCATCGGCGGCCTCCCAGCAGCCGGCATAGGCGGCCTCCCAGCAGCCGACATAGGCGGCCAAACAGCAGTTGGTATAGGCGGCCAAACAGCAGCCGGCATAGGCGGCCAAACAGCAGCCGGCATAGGCGGCCGCTCAGCAGCCGGAATAGGAGGCCCCTCAACAGCCAGCATAGGCGGCCGAACAGCAGCCGGCATAGGAACCCACCCGGCAGCCAGCATATGCGGCCACCCAGAAGCCGGCATAGGCGGCCGACCAGCAGCCGACATAGGCGACCTAACAGCAGCCGGCATAGGCGGCCAAACAGCAGCCTGCATAGGCGGCCAAACAGCAGCCGGCATAGGCGGCCAAACAGCAGCCAGCATAGGCGGCCAAACAGCAGCCGGGATAGGCGGCCAAACAGCAGCCGGGATAGGCGGCCAAACAGCAGCCGGCATAGGCAGCCGCTCAGCAGCCGTCATAGGCGGCCGAACAGCAGCCGTCATAGGCAGCCGAACAGCAGCCGACATAGGAAACCACACAGCAGTCGGCATAGCCGGCCAACCAGCAGCCGGCATAGGCGGCCAAACAGCAGCCGGCATCGGCGGCCTCCCAGCAGCCGGCATAGGCGGCATCCCAGCAGCCGACATAGGCGGCCAAACAGCAGTTGGCATAGGCGGCTAAACAGCAGCCGGCATAGGCGGCCAAACAGCAGCCGGCATAGGCGGCCAAACAGCAGCCGGCATAGGCGGCCACCCAGCAGCCGGCATAGGCGGCCAAACAGCAGCCGACATAGGAAACCACACAGCAGTCGGCATAGGCGGCCAAAAAGCAGCCGGCATAGGCGGCCAAACAGCAGCCGGCATAGGCGGCCAAACAGCAGCCGGCATAGGCGGCCGCTCAGCAGCCGGAATAGGAGGCCCCTCAGCAGCCGGCATAGGCGGCCGAACAGCAGCCGGCATAGGAGGCCACCCAGCAGCCGGCATAGGCGGCCACCCAGCAGCCGGCATAGGCGGCCACCCAGCAGCCGTCATAGCCGGCCGTCCAGCAGCCGACATATGCGGCCCAACAGCAGCCAGCATAGGCGGCCAAACAGCAGCCGGCATCTGCGGCCACCCAGCAGCCGGCATAGGCGGTCTCCCAGCAGTCGTCATAGGCGGCCGTCAAGCAGCCATCATAGGCGGCCAAACAGTAGCCGACATAGGCGGCCAAACAGCAGCCGGCATAGGCAGCCGCTCAGCAGCCGTCATAGGCGGCCGAACAGCAGTTGGCATACGCGGCCAAACAGCAGCCGGCATAGGCGGCCAAACAGCAGCCGGCATAGGCGGCCAAACAGCAGCCGGCATAGGCGGCCACCCAGCAGCCGGCATAGGCGGCCAAACAGCAGTTGGCATAGGCGGCCAAACAGCAGCCGGCATAGGCGGCCAAACAGCAGCCGGCATAGGCGGCCAAACAGCAGCCGGCATAGGCGGCCACCCAGCAGCCGGCATAGGCGGCCACCCAGCAGCCGGTATAGGCGGCCGCTCAGCAGCCGACATAGGAAACCAAACAGCAGCCGGCATAGGCGGCCAAACAGCTGCCGGCATAAGCGGCCACTCAGCAGCCGGCATAGGCGGCCACCCAGCAGCCGTCATAGCCGGCAGTCCAGCAACCGACATATGCGGCCAAACAGCAGCCGGCATAGGCGGCCAAACAGCAGCCGGCATCGGCGGCCACCCAGCAACCGGCATACGCGGCCTCCCAGCAGCCGGCATAGGCGGCCAAAAAGCAGCCAGCATAGGCGGCCAAAAAGCAGCCGGCATAGGCGGCCGCTCAGCAGCCGTCATAGGCGGCCGAACAGCAGCCGGCATAGGCGGCCAAACAGCAGCCGGCATAGGCGGCCGCTCAGCAGCCGGAATAGGAGGCCCCTCAACAGCCGGCATAGGCGGCCGAACAGCAGCCGGCATAGGAGGCCACCCAGCAGCCGGCATAGGCGGCCACCCAGCAGCCGGCATAGGCGGCCACCCAGCAGCCGGCATAGGCGGCCACCCAGCAGCCGGCATAGGCGGCCACCCAGAAGCCGTCATAGCCGGCCGTCCAGCAGCCGACATATGCGGCCCAACAGCAGCCGGCATAGGCGGCCAAACAGCAGCCGGCATCTGCGGCCACCCAGCAGCCGACATATGCGGCCTCCCAGCAGCCGGCATATGCGGCCGCCCAGCAGCCGGCACAGGCGGCCACCCAGCAGCCGGCACAGGCGGCCAAACAGCAGCCGGCATAGGCGGCCAAACAGCAGCCGGCATAGGCGGCCAAACAGCAGCCGGCATAGGCGGCCAAACAGCAGCCGGGATAGGCGGCCAAACAGCAGCCGGCATAGGCGGCCGCCCAACAGCCGGCATAGGCAGCCGCTCAGCAGCCGTCATAGGCGGCCGAACAGCAGCCGTCATAAGCGGCCGAACAGCAGCCGACATAGGAAACTACACAGCAGTCGGCATAGGCGGCCAAACAGCAGCCGGCATAGGCGGCCAAACAGCAGCCGGCATCGGCGGCCTCCCAGCAGCCGGCATAGGCGGCCTCCCAGCAGCCGACATAGGCGGCCAAACAGCAGTTGGCATAGGCGGCCAAACAGCAGCCGGCATAGGCGGCCAAACAGCAGCCGGCATAGGCGGCCGCTCAGCAGCCGGAATAGGAGGCCCCTCAACAGCCAGCATAGGCGGCCGAACAGCAGCCGGCATAGGAACCCACCCGGCAGCCGGCATATGCGGCCACCCAGAAGCCGGCATAGGCGGCCGACCAGCAGCCGACATAGGCGACCTAACAGCAGCCGGCATAGGCGGCCAAACAGCAGCCGGCATAGGCGGCCAAACAGCAGCCGGCATAGGCGGCCAAACAGCAGCCAGCATAGGCGGCCAAACAGCAGCCGGGATAGGCGGCCAAACAGCAGCCGGGATAGGCAGCCAAACAGCAGCCGGGATAGGCGGCCAAACAGCAGCCGGCATAGGCAGCCGCTCAGCAGCCGTCATAGGCGGCCGAACAGCAGCCGTCATAGGCAGCCGAACAGCAGCCGACATAGGAAACCACACAGCAGTCGGCATAGCCGGCCAACCAGCAGCCGGCATAGGCGGCCAAACAGCAGCCGGCATCGGCGGCCTCCCAGCAGCCGGCATAGGCGGCATCCCAGCAGCCGACATAGGCGGCCAAACAGCAGTTGGCATAGGCGGCTAAACAGCAGCCGGCATAGGCGGCCAAACAGCAGCCGGCATAGGCGGCCAAACAGCAGCCGGCATAGGCGGCCACCCAGCAGCCGGTATAGGCGGCCGCTCAGCAGCCGACATAGGAAACCAAACAGCAGCCGGCATAGGCGGCCAAACAGCAGCCGACATAGGCGGCCAAACAACAGCCGGCATAGGCGGCCGAACAGCAGCCGACATAGGAAACCACACAGCAGTCGGCATAGGCGGCCAAAAAGCAGCCGGCATAGGCGGCCAAACAGCAGCCGGCATAGGCGGCCAAACAGCAGCCGGCATAGGCGGCCGCTCAGCAGCCGGAATAGGAGGCCCCTCAGCAGCCGGCATAGGCGGCCGAACAGCAGCCGGCATAGGAGGCCACCCAGCAGCCGGCATAGGCGGCCACCCAGCAGCCGGCATAGGCGGCCAAACAGCAGCCGGCATAGGCGGCCAAACAGCAGCCGGCATAGGCGGCCAAACAGCAGCCGGGATAGGCGGCCAAACAGCAGCCGGCATAGGCGGCCGCCCAACAGCCGGCATAGGCAGCCGCTCAGCAGCCGTCATAGGCGGCCGAACAGCAGCCGTCATAAGCGGCCGAACAGCAGCCGACATAGGAAACTACACAGCAGTCGGCATAGGCGGCCAAATAGCAGCTGGCATAGGCGGCCAAACAGCAGCCGGCATCGGCGGCCTCCCAGCAGCCGGCATAGGCGGCCTCCCAGCAGCCGACATAGGCGGCCAAACAGCAGTTGGTATAGGCGGCCAAACAGCAGCCGGCATAGGCGGCCAAACAGCAGCCGGCATAGGCGGCCGCTCAGCAGCCGGAATAGGAGGCCCCTCAACAGCCAGCATAGGCGGCCGAACAGCAGCCGGCATAGGAACCCACCCGGCAGCCAGCATATGCGGCCACCCAGAAGCCGGCATAGGCGGCCGACCAGCAGCCGACATAGGCGACCTAACAGCAGCCGGCATAGGCGGCCAAACAGCAGCCTGCATAGGCGGCCAAACAGCAGCCGGCATAGGCGGCCAAACAGCAGCCAGCATAGGCGGCCAAACAGCAGCCGGGATAGGCGGCCAAACAGCAGCCGGGATAGGCGGCCAAACAGCAGCCGGCATAGGCAGCCGCTCAGCAGCCGTCATAGGCGGCCGAACAGCAGCCGTCATAGGCAGCCGAACAGCAGCCGACATAGGAAACCACACAGCAGTCGGCATAGCCGGCCAACCAGCAGCCGGCATAGGCGGCCAAACAGCAGCCGGCATCGGCGGCCTCCCAGCAGCCGGCATAGGCGGCATCCCAGCAGCCGACATAGGCGGCCAAACAGCAACCGGCATACGCGGCCTCCCAGCAGCCGGCATAGGCGGCCAAAAAGCAGCCAGCATAGGCGGCCAAAAAGCAGCCGGCATAGGCGGCCGCTCAGCAGCCGTCATAGGCGGCCGAACAGCAGCCGGCATAGGCGGCCAAACAGCAGCCGGCATAGGCGGCCGCTCAGCAGCCGGAATAGGAGGCCCCTCAACAGCCGGCATAGGCGGCCGAACAGCAGCCGGCATAGGAGGCCACCCAGCAGCCGGCATAGGCGGCCACCCAGCAGCCGGCATAGGCGGCCACCCAGCAGCCGGCATAGGCGGCCACCCAGCAGCCGGCATAGGCGGCCACCCAGAAGCCGTCATAGCCGGCCGTCCAGCAGCCGACATATGCGGCCCAACAGCAGCCGGCATAGGCGGCCAAACAGCAGCCGGCATCTGCGGCCACCCAGCAGCCGACATATGCGGCCTCCCAGCAGCCGGCATATGCGGCCGCCCAGCAGCCGGCACAGGCGGCCACCCAGCAGCCGGCATAGGCGGCCAAACAGCAGCCGGCATAGGCGGCCAAACAGCAGCCGGCATAGGCGGCCAAACAGCAGCCGGGATAGGCGGCCAAACAGCAGCCGGCATAGGCGGCCGCCCAACAGCCGGCATAGGCAGCCGCTCAGCAGCCGTCATAGGCGGCCGAACAGCAGCCGTCATAAGCGGCCGAACAGCAGCCGACATAGGAAACTACACAGCAGTCGGCATAGGCGGCCAAACAGCAGCCGGCATAGGCGGCCAAACAGCAGCCGGCATCGGCGGCCTCCCAGCAGCCGGCATAGGCGGCCTCCCAGCAGCCGACATAGGCGGCCAAACAGCAGTTGGCATAGGCGGCCAAACAGCAGCCGGCATAGGCGGCCAAACAGCAGCCGGCATAGGCGGCCGCTCAGCAGCCGGAATAGGAGGCCCCTCAACAGCCAGCATAGGCGGCCGAACAGCAGCCGGCATAGGAACCCACCCGGCAGCCGGCATATGCGGCCACCCAGAAGCCGGCATAGGCGGCCGACCAGCAGCCGACATAGGCGACCTAACAGCAGCCGGCATAGGCGGCCAAACAGCAGCCGGCATAGGCGGCCAAACAGCAGCCGGCATAGGCGGCCAAACAGCAGCCAGCATAGGCGGCCAAACAGCAGCCGGGATAGGCGGCCAAACAGCAGCCGGGATAGGCGGCCAAACAGCAGCCGGGATAGGCGGCCAAACAGCAGCCGGCATAGGCAGCCGCTCAGCAGCCGTCATAGGCGGCCGAACAGCAGCCGTCATAGGCAGCCGAACAGCAGCCGACATAGGAAACCACACAGCAGTCGGCATAGCCGGCCAACCAGCAGCCGGCATAGGCGGCCAAACAGCAGCCGGCATCGGCGGCCTCCCAGCAGCCGGCATAGGCGGCATCCCAGCAGCCGACATAGGCGGCCAAACAGCAGTTGGCATAGGCGGCTAAACAGCAGCCGGCATAGGCGGCCAAACAGCAGCCGGCATAGGCGGCCAAACAGCAGCCGGCATAGGCGGCCACCCAGCAGCCGGTATAGGCGGCCGCTCAGCAGCCGACATAGGAAACCAAACAGCAGCCGGCATAGGCGGCCAAACAGCAGCCGACATAGGCGGCCAAACAACAGCCGGCATAGGCGGCCGAACAGCAGCCGACATAGGAAACCACACAGCAGTCGGCATAGGCGGCCAAAAAGCAGCCGGCATAGGCGGCCAAACAGCAGCCGGCATAGGCGGCCAAACAGCAGCCGGCATAGGCGGCCGCTCAGCAGCCGGAATAGGAGGCCCCTCAGCAGCCGGCATAGGCGGCCGAACAGCAGCCGGCATAGGAGGCCACCCAGCAGCCGGCATAGGCGGCCACCCAGCAGCCGGCATAGGCGGCCACCCAGCAGCCGTCATAGCCGGCCGTCCAGCAGCCGACATATGCGGCCCAACAGCAGCCGGCATAGGCGGCCAAACAGCAGCCGGCATCTGCGGCCACCCAGCAGCCGGCATAGGCGGTCTCCCAGCAGCCGTCATAGGCGGCCGTCAAGCAGCCATCATAGGCGGCCAAACAGTAGCCGACATAGGCGGCCAAACAGCAGCCGGCATAGGCAGCCGCTCAGCAGCCGTCATAGGCGGCCGAACAGCAGTTGGCATACGCGGCCAAACAGCAGCCGGCATAGGCGGCCAAACAGCAGCCGGCATAGGCGGCCAAACAGCAGCCGGCATAGGCGGCCACCCAGCAGCCGGCATAGGCGGCCAAACAGCAGTTGGCATAGGCGGCCAAACAGCAGCCGGCATAGGCGGCCAAACAGCAGCCGGCATAGGCGGCCAAACAGCAGCCGGCATAGGCGGCCAAACAGCAGCCGGCATAGGCGGCCAAACAGCAGCCGGGATAGGCGGCCAAACAGCAGCCGGCATAGGCGGCCGCCCAACAGCCGGCATAGGCAGCCGCTCAGCAGCCGTCATAGGCGGCCGAACAGCAGCCGTCATAAGCGGCCGAACAGCAGCCGACATAGGAAACTACACAGCAGTCGGCATAGGCGGCCAAACAGCAGCTGGCATAGGCGGCCAAACAGCAGCCGGCATCGGCGGCCTCCCAGCAGCCGGCATAGGCGGCCTCCCAGCAGCCGACATAGGCGGCCAAACAGCAGTTGGTATAGGCGGCCAAACAGCAGCCGGCATAGGCGGCCAAACAGCAGCCGGCATAGGCGGCCAAACAGCAGCCGGAATAGGAGGCCCCTCAACAGCCAGCATAGGCGGCCGAACAGCAGCCGGCATAGGAACCCACCCGGCAGCCAGCATATGCGGCCACCCAGAAGCCGGCATAGGCGGCCGACCAGCAGCCGACATAGGCGACCTAACAGCAGCCGGCATAGGCGGCCAAACAGCAGCCTGCATAGGCGGCCAAACAGCAGCCGGCATAGGCGGCCAAACAGCAGCCAGCATAGGCGGCCAAACAGCAGCCGGGATAGGCGGCCAAACAGCAGCCGGGATAGGCGGCCAAACAGCAGCCGGCATAGGCAGCCGCTCAGCAGCCGTCATAGGCGGCCGAACAGCAGCCGTCATAGGCAGCCGAACAGCAGCCGACATAGGAAACCACACAGCAGTCGGCATAGCCGGCCAACCAGCAGCCGGCATAGGCGGCCAAACAGCAGCCGGCATCGGCGGCCTCCCAGCAGCCGGCATAGGCGGCATCCCAGCAGCCGACATAGGCGGCCAAACAGCAGTTGGCATAGGCGGCTAAACAGCAGCCGGCATAGGCGGCCAAACAGCAGCCGGCATAGGCGGCCAAACAGCAGCCGGCATAGGCGGCCACCCAGCAGCCGGCATAGGCGGCCAAACAGCAGCCGACATAGGAAACCACACAGCAGTCGGCATAGGCGGCCAAAAAGCAGCCGGCATAGGCGGCCAAACAGCAGCCGGCATAGGCGGCCAAACAGCAGCCGGCATAGGCGGCCGCTCAGCAGCCGGAATAGGAGGCCCCTCAGCAGCCGGCATAGGCGGCCGAACAGCAGCCGGCATAGGAGGCCACCCAGCAGCCGGCATAGGCGGCCACCCAGCAGCCGGCATAGGCGGCCACCCAGCAGCCGTCATAGTCGGCCGTCCAGCAGCCGACATATGCGGCCCAACAGCAGCCAGCATAGGCGGCCAAACAGCAGCCGGCATCTGCGGCCACCCAGCAGCCGGCATAGGCGGTCTCCCAGCAGCCGTCATAGGCGGCCGTCAAGCAGCCATCATAGGCGGCCAAACAGTAGCCGACATAGGCGGCCAAACAGCAGCCGGCATAGGCAGCCGCTCAGCAGCCGTCATAGGCGGCCGAACAGCAGTTGGCATACGCGGCCAAACAGCAGCCGGCATAGGCGGCCAAACAGCAGCCGGCATAGGCGGCCAAACAGCAGCCGGCATAGGCGGCCACCCAGCAGCCGGCATAGGCGGCCAAACAGCAGTTGGCATAGGCGGCCAAACAGCAGCCGGCATAGGCGGCCAAACAGCAGCCGGCATAGGCGGCCAAACAGCAGCCGGCATAGGCGGCCACCCAGCAGCCGGCATAGGCGGCCACCCAGCAGCCGGTATAGGCGGCCGCTCAGCAGCCGACATAGGAAACCAAACAGCAGCCGGCATAGGCGGCCAAACAGCTGCCGGCATAAGCGGCCACTCAGCAGCCGGCATAGGCGGCCACCCAGCAGCCGTCATAGCCGGCCGTCCAGCAACCGACATATGCGGCCAAACAGCAGCCGGCATAGGCGGCCAAACAGCAGCCGGCATCGGCGGCCACCCAGCAACCGGCATACGCGGCCTCCCAGCAGCCGGCATAGGCGGCCAAAAAGCAGCCAGCATAGGCGGCCAAAAAGCAGCCGGCATAGGCGGCCGCTCAGCAGCCGTCATAGGCGGCCGAACAGCAGCCGGCATAGGCGGCCAAACAGCAGCCGGCATAGGCGGCCGCTCAGCAGCCGGAATAGGAGGCCCCTCAACAGCCGGCATAGGCGGCCGAACAGCAGCCGGCATAGGAGGCCACCCAGCAGCCGGCATAGGCGGCCACCCAGCAGCCGGCATAGGCGGCCACCCAGCAGCCGGCATAGGCGGCCACCCAGCAGCCGGCATAGGCGGCCACCCAGAAGCCGTCATAGCCGGCCGTCCAGCAGCCGACATATGCGGCCCAACAGCAGCCGGCATAGGCGGCCAAACAGCAGCCGGCATCTGCGGCCACCCAGCAGCCGACATATGCGGCCTCCCAGCAGCCGGCATATGCGGCTGCCCAGCAGCCGGCACAGGCGGCCACCCAGCAGCCGGCATAGGCGGCCAAACAGCAGCCGGCATAGGCGGCCAAACAGCAGCCGGCATAGGCGGCCAAACAGCAGCCGGGATAGGCTGCCAAACAGCAGCCGGCATAGGCGGCCGCCCAACAGCCGGCATAGGCAGCCGCTCAGCAGCCGTCATAGGCGGCCGAACAGCAGCCGTCATAAGCGGCCGAACAGCAGCCGACATAGGAAACTACACAGCAGTCGGCATAGGCGGCCAAACAGCAGCCGGCATAGGCGGCCAAACAGCAGCCGGCATCGGCGGCCTCCCAGCAGCCGGCATAGGCGGCCTCCCAGCAGCCGACATAGGCGGCCAAACAGCAGTTGGCATAGGCGGCCAAACAGCAGCCGGCATAGGCGGCCAAACAGCAGCCGGCATAGGCGGCCGCTCAGCAGCCGGAATAGGAGGCCCCTCAACAGCCAGCATAGGCGGCCGAACAGCAGCCGGCATAGGAACCCACCCGGCAGCCGGCATATGCGGCCACCCAGAAGCCGGCATAGGCGGCCGACCAGCAGCCGACATAGGCGACCTAACAGCAGCCGGCATAGGCGGCCAAACAGCAGCCGGCATAGGCGGCCAAACAGCAGCCGGCATAGGCGGCCAAACAGCAGCCAGCATAGGCGGCCAAACAGCAGCCGGGATAGGCGGCCAAACAGCAGCCGGGATAGGCGGCCAAACAGCAGCCGGGATAGGCGGCCAAACAGCAGCCGGCATAGGCAGCCGCTCAGCAGCCGTCATAGGCGGCCGAACAGCAGCCGTCATAGGCAGCCGAACAGCAGCCGACATAGGAAACCACACAGCAGTCGGCATAGCCGGCCAACCAGCAGCCGGCATAGGCGGCCAAACAGCAGCCGGCATCGGCGGCCTCCCAGCAGCCGGCATAGGCGGCATCCCAGCAGCCGACATAGGCGGCCAAACAGCAGTTGGCATAGGCGGCTAAACAGCAGCCGGCATAGGCGGCCAAACAGCAGCCTGCATAGGCGGCCAAACAGCAGCCGGCATAGGCGGCCAAACAGCAGCCAGCATAGGCGGCCAAACAGCAGCCGGGATAGGCGGCCAAACAGCAGCCGGGATAGGCGGCCAAACAGCAGCCGGCATAGGCAGCCGCTCAGCAGCCGTCATAGGCGGCCGAACAGCAGCCGTCATAGGCAGCCGAACAGCAGCCGACATAGGAAACCACACAGCAGTCGGCATAGCCGGCCAACCAGCAGCCGGCATAGCCGGCCAACCAGCAGCCGGCATAGGCGGCCAAACAGCAGCCGGCATCGGCGGCCTCCCAGCAGCCGGCATAGGCGGCATCCCAGCAGCCGACATAGGCGGCCAAACAGCAGTTGGCATAGGCGGCTAAACAGCAGCCGGCATAGGCGGCCAAACAGCAGCCGGCATAGGCGGCCAAACAGCAGCCGGCATAGGCGGCCAAACAGCAGCCGGCATAGGCGGCCACCCAGCAGCCGGCATAGGCGGCCAAACAGCAGCCGACATAGGAAACCACACAGCAGTCGGCATAGGCGGCCAAAAAGCAGCCGGCATAGGCGGCCAAACAGCAGCCGGCATAGGCGGCCAAACAGCAGCCGGCATAGGCGGCCGCTCAGCAGCCGGAATAGGAGGCCCCTCAGCAGCCGGCATAGGCGGCCGAACAGCAGCCGGCATAGGAGGCCACCCAGCAGCCGGCATAGGCGGCCACCCAGCAGCCGGCATAGGCGGCCACCCAGCAGCCGTCATAGCCGGCCGTCCAGCAGCCGACATATGCGGCCCAACAGCAGCCAGCATAGGCGGCCAAACAGCAGCCGGCATCTGCGGCCACCCAGCAGCCGGCATAGGCGGTCTCCCAGCAGCCGTCATAGGCGGCCGTCAAGCAGCCATCATAGGCGGCCAAACAGTAGCCGACATAGGCGGCCAAACAGCAGCCGGCATAGGCAGCCGCTCAGCAGCCGTCATAGGCGGCCGAACAGCAGTTGGCATACGCGGCCAAACAGCAGCCGGCATAGGCGGCCAAACAGCAGCCGGCATAGGCGGCCAAACAGCAGCCGGCATAGGCGGCCACCCAGCAGCCGGCATAGGCGGCCAAACAGCAGTTGGCATAGGCGGCCAAACAGCAGCCGGCATAGGCGGCCAAACAGCAGCCGGCATAGGCGGCCAAACAGCAGCCGGCATAGGCGGCCACCCAGCAGCCGGCATAGGCGGCCACCCAGCAGCCGGTATAGGCGGCCGCTCAGCAGCCGACATAGGAAACCAAACAGCAGCCGGCATAGGCGGCCAAACAGCTGCCGGCATAAGCGGCCACTCAGCAGCCGGCATAGGCGGCCACCCAGCAGCCGTCATAGCCGGCCGTCCAGCAACCGACATATGCGGCCAAACAGCAGCCGGCATAGGCGGCCAAACAGCAGCCGGCATCGGCGGCCACCCAGCAACCGGCATACGCGGCCTCCCAGCAGCCGGCATAGGCGGCCAAAAAGCAGCCAGCATAGGCGGCCAAAAAGCAGCCGGCATAGGCGGCCGCTCAGCAGCCGTCATAGGCGGCCGAACAGCAGCCGGCATAGGCGGCCAAACAGCAGCCGGCATAGGCGGCCGCTCAGCAGCCGGAATAGGAGGCCCCTCAACAGCCGGCATAGGCGGCCGAACAGCAGCCGGCATAGGAGGCCACCCAGCAGCCGGCATAGGCGGCCACCCAGCAGCCGGCATAGGCGGCCACCCAGCAGCCGGCATAGGCGGCCACCCAGCAGCCGGCATAGGCGGCCACCCAGAAGCCGTCATAGCCGGCCGTCCAGCAGCCGACATATGCGGCCCAACAGCAGCCGGCATAGGCGGCCAAACAGCAGCCGGCATCTGCGGCCACCCAGCAGCCGACATATGCGGCCTCCCAGCAGCCGGCATATGCGGCCGCCCAGCAGCCGGCACAGGCGGCCACCCAGCAGCCGGCATAGGCGGCCAAACAGCAGCCGGCATAGGCGGCCAAACAGCAGCCGGCATAGGCGGCCAAACAGCAGCCGGGATAGGCGGCCAAACAGCAGCCGGCATAGGCGGCCGCCCAACAGCCGGCATAGGCGGCCGCTCAGCAGCCGTCATAGGCGGCCGAACAGCAGCCGTCATAAGCGGCCGAACAGCAGCCGACATAGGAAACTACACAGCAGTCGGCATAGGCGGCCAAACAGCAGCCGGCATAGGCGGCCAAACAGCAGCCGGCATCGGCGGCCTCCCAGCAGCCGGCATAGGCGGCCTCCCAGCAGCCGACATAGGCGGCCAAACAGCAGTTGGCATAGGCGGCCAAACAGCAGCCGGCATAGGCGGCCAAACAGCAGCCGGCATAGGCGGCCGCTCAGCAGCCGGAATAGGAGGCCCCTCAACAGCCAGCATAGGCGGCCGAACAGCAGCCGGCATAGGAACCCACCCGGCAGCCGGCATATGCGGCCACCCAGAAGCCGGAATAGGCGGCCGACCAGCAGCCGACATAGGCGACCTAACAGCAGCCGGCATAGGCGGCCAAACAGCAGCCGGCATAGGCGGCCAAACAGCAGCCGGCATAGGCGGCCAAACAGCAGCCAGCATAGGCGGCCAAACAGCAGCCGGGATAGGCGGCCAAACAGCAGCCGGGATAGGCGGCCAAACAGCAGCCGGGATAGGCGGCCAAACAGCAGCCGGCATAGGCAGCCGCTCAGCAGCCGGCATAGGCGGCCGAACAGCAGCCGTCATAAGCGGCCGAACAGCAGCCGACATAGGAAACTACACAGCAGTCGGCATAGGCGGCCAAACAGCAGCCGGCATAGGCGGCCAAACAGCAGCCGTCATCGGCGGCCTCCCAGCAGCCGGCATAGGCGGCCTCCCAGCAGCCGACATAGGCGGCCAAACAGCAGTTGGCATAGGCGGCCAAACAGCAGCCGGCATAGGCGGCCAAACAGCAGCCGGCATAGGCGGCCGCTCAGCAGCCGGAATAGGAGGCCCCTCAACAGCCAGCATAGGCGGCCGAACAGCAGCCGGCATAGGAACCCACCCGGCAGCCGGCATATGCGGCCACCCAGAAGCCGGCATAGGCGGCCGACCAGCAGCCGACATAGGCGACCTAACAGCAGCCGGCATAGGCGGCCAAACAGCAGCCGGCATAGGCGGCCAAACAGCAGCCGGCATAGGCGGCCAAACAGCAGCCAGCATAGGCGGCCAAACAGCAGCCGGGATAGGCGGCCAAACAGCAGCCGGGATAGGCGGCCAAACAGCAGCCGGGATAGGCGGCCAAACAGCAGCCGGCATAGGCAGCCGCTCAGCAGCCGTCATAGGCGGCCGAACAGCAGCCGTCATAGGCAGCCGAACAGCAGCCGACATAGGAAACCACACAGCAGTCGGCATAGCCGGCCAACCAGCAGCCGGCATAGGCGGCCAAACAGCAGCCGGCATCGGCGGCCTCCCAGCAGCCGGCATAGGCGGCATCCCAGCAGCCGACATAGGCGGCCAAACAGCAGTTGGCATAGGCGGCTAAACAGCAGCCGGCATAGGCGGCCAAACAGCAGCCGGCATAGGCGGCCAAACAGCAGCCGGCATAGGCGGCCACCCAGCAGCCGGTATAGGCGGCCGCTCAGCAGCCGACATAGGAAACCAAACAGCAGCCGGCATAGGCGGCCAAACAGCAGCCGACATAGGCGGCCAAACAACAGCCGGCATAGGCGGCCGAACAGCAGCCGACATAGGAAACCACACAGCAGTCGGCATAGGCGGCCAAAAAGCAGCCGGCATAGGCGGCCAAACAGCAGCCGGCATAGGCGGCCAAACAGCAGCCGGCATAGGCGGCCGCTCAGCAGCCGGAATAGGAGGCCCCTCAGCAGCCGGCATAGGCGGCCGAACAGCAGCCGGCATAGGAGGCCACCCAGCAGCCGGCATAGGCGGCCACCCAGCAGCCGGCATAGGCGGCCACCCAGCAGCCGTCATAGCCGGCCGTCCAGCAGCCGACATATGCGGCCCAACAGCAGCCGGCATAGGCGGCCAAACAGCAGCCAGCATCTGCGGCCACCCAGCAGCCGGCATAGGCGGTCTCCCAGCAGCCGTCATAGGCGGCCGTCAAGCAGCCATCATAGGCGGCCAAACAGTAGCCGACATAGGCGGCCAAACAGCAGCCGGCATAGGCAGCCGCTCAGCAGCCGTCATAGGCGGCCGAACAGCAGTTGGCATACGCGGCCAAACAGCAGCCGGCATAGGCGGCCAAACAGCAGCCGGCATAGGCGGCCAAACAGCAGCCGGCATAGGCGGCCACCCAGCAGCCGGCATAGGCGGCCAAACAGCAGTTGGCATAGGCGGCCAAACAGCAGCCGGCATAGGCGGCCAAACAGCAGCCGGCATAGGCGGCCAAACAGCAGCCGGCATAGGCGGCCACCCAGCAGCCGGCATAGGCGGCCACCCAGCAGCCGGTATAGGCGGCCGCTCAGCAGCCGACATAGGAAACCAAACAGCAGCCGGCATAGGCGGCCAAACAGCTGCCGGCATAAGCGGCCACTCAGCAGCCGGCATAGGCGGCCACCCAGCAGCCGTCATAGCCGGCCGTCCAGCAACCGACATATGCGGCCAAACAGCAGCCGGCATAGGCGGCCAAACAGCAGCCGGCATCGGCGGCCACCCAGCAACCGGCATACGCGGCCTCCCAGCAGCCGGCATAGGCGGCCAAAAAGCAGCCGGCATAGGCGGCCAAAAAGCAGCCGGCATAGGCGGCCGCTCAGCAGCCGTCATAGGCGGCCGAACAGCAGCCGGCATAGGCGGCCAAACAGCAGCCGGCATAGGCGGCCGCTCAGCAGCCGGAATAGGAGGCCCCTCAACAGCCGGCATAGGCGGCCGAACAGCAGCCGGCATAGGAGGCCACCCAGCAGCCGGCATAGGCGGCCACCCAGCAGCCGGCATAGGCGGCCACCCAGCAGCCGGCATAGGCGGCCACCCAGCAGCCGGCATAGGCGGCCACCCAGAAGCCGTCATAGCCGGCCGTCCAGCAGCCGACATATGCGGCCCAACAGCAGCCGGCATAGGCGGTCTCCCAGCAGCCGTCATAGGCGGCCGTCAAGCAGCCATCATAGGCGGCCAAACAGCAGCCGACATAGGCGGTTAAACAGCAGCCGACATAGGCGGCCAAACAACAGCCGGCATAGGCGGCCAAAAAGCAGCCGGCATAGGCGGCTACCCAGCAGCCGTCATAGGCGGCCACAGAGCACCCGGCATAGGCGGCCAAACAGCAGCCGACATAAGCGGCCAAACAGCAGCCGGCATAGGCGGTTAAACATCAGCCGGCATAGGCGGCCGAACAGCAGCCGGCATAGGAGGCCACCCAGAAGCCGGCATAGGCGGCCACCCAGCAGCCGGCATAGGCGGCCAAACAGCAGCCGGCATAGGCGGCCACCCAGCAGCCGGCATAGGCGGCCACCCAGCAGCCGACATAGGCGGCCACCCAGCAGCCGGCATAAACAGCAGCCGACATAGGCGGCCACCCAGCAGCCGGCATAGGCAGGAGCCGGCATAGGCGGCCACCCAGCAGCCGTCATAGCCGGCCGTCCAGCAGCCGACATAGGCGGCCAAACCGCATCTGGCATAGGCGGCCACCCAGCAACCGGCATACGCGGCCTCTCAGCAGCTGGCATACGCGGCATCCCAGCAGCCGGCATAGGCGGCCAAACAGCAGCCGGCATAGGCGGCCAAACAGCAGCTGGCATAGGCGGCCAAACAGCAGCCGGCATAGGCGGCCGCTCAACAGCCGGCATAGGCGTCCGAACAGCAGCCGGCATAGGAAGCCGGCATAGGCGGCCACCCAGCAGCCGGCATAGGCGGCCACCCAGCAGCCGGCATAGGCGGCCACCCAGCAGCCGGCATAGCCGGCCGTCCAGCAGCCGACATATGCGGCCCAACAGCAGCCGGCATAGGCGGCCAAACAGCAGCCGGCATCTGCGGCCACCCAGCAGCCGGCATAGGCGGTCTCCCAGCAGCCGGCATAGGCGGCCAAACAGCAGCCGGGATAGGCGGCCGAACAGCAGCCGGCATAGGCAGCCGCCCAACAGCCGGCATAGGCGGCCGAACAGCAGCCGACATAGGAAACCAAACAGCAGCCGGCATAGGCGGCCAAACAGCAGCCGGCATAGGCGGCCAAACAGCAGCCGGCATCTGCGGCCACCCAGCAGCCGGCATAGGCGGTCTCCCAGCAGCCGTCATAGGCGGCCGTCCAGCAGCCGTCATAGGCGGCCAAACAGCAGCCGACATAGGCGGTTATACAGCAGCCGACATAGGCGGCCAAACAGCAGCCGACATAAGCGGCCAAACAGCAGCCGGCATAGGCGGTTAAACATCAGCCATCATAGGCGGCCAAACAGCAGCCGTCATAGGCGGCCACAGAGCAGCGGGCATAGGCGGCCAAACAGCAGCCGACATAAGCGGCCAAACAGCAGCCGGCATAGGCGGTTAAACATCAGCCGGCATAGGCGGCCGAACAGCAGCCGGCATAGGAGGCCACCCAGCAGCCGGCATAGGCGGCCACCCAGCAGCCAGCATAGGCGGCCACCCAGAAGCCGGCATAGGCGGCCAACCAGCAGCCGGCATAGGCGGCCACAGAGCAGCCGGCATAGGCGGCCAAACAGCAGCCGACATAAGCGGCCGAACAGCAGCCGGCATAGGAGGCCACCCAGCAGCCGGCATAGGCGGCCACCCAGCAGCCGGCATTGGCGGCCACCCAGCAGCAGGCATAGGCGGCCACCCAGCAGCCGGCATAGGCGGCCACCCAGCAGCCGGCATAGGCGGCCAAACAGCAGCCGGCATAGGCGGCCACCCAGCAGCCGGCATAGGCGGCCACCCAGCAGCTGGCATAGGCGGCCACCCAGCAGCCGTCATAGCCGGCCGTCCAGCAGCCGACATATGCGGACAAAACGCAGCCGGCATAGGCGGCCAAACAGCAGCCGGCATAGGCGGCCACCCAGCAGCCGGCATAGGCGGCCACCCAGCAGCCGTCCCACCCAGCAGCCGTCATAGGCGGCCGTCCAGCAGCCGTAATAGGCGGCCGTCCAGCAGCCGACATAGGCGGCCAAACAGCAGCCAGCACAGGTGGCCGCTCAACAGCCGGCATAGGCGGCCACCCAGCAGCCGGCATAGGCGTCCGTCCAGCAGCCGACATAGGCGGCCAAACGGCAGCCGGCATAGGCGGCCAAACAACAGCCGGCATAGGCAGACGCTCAGCAGCCAGAATAGGAGGCCTCTAAACAGCCGGCATAGGCGGCCACCCAGCAGCCGGCATAGGCGGCCACCAAGCAGCCGGCATAGGCGGCCGTCCAGCAGCCGTCATAGGCGGCCGTCCAGCAGCCGACATAGGCAGAAAAACGGCAGCCTGCATAGGCGGCCAAACAGCAGCCGGCATCGGCGGCCACCCACCAACCGGCATACGCGGCTTCCCACCAGCCGGCATAGGCGGCCGAACAGCAGACGGCATAGGCGGCCCAACAGCAGCCGGCATAGGCAGCCCAACAGCAGCCGGCATAGACGGCCAAACAGCAGCCGGCATAGGCGGCCAAACAGCAGCCGGCATAGGCGGCCAAACAGCAGCCGGCATAGGCGGTTAAACAGCAGCCGGCATAGGCGGCCAAACAGCAGCCGGCATAGGCGGCCGCCCAGCAGCCGGCATAGGAGGCCGCCCAGCAGCCGTCATAGGCGGCCGTCAAGCAGCCATCATAGGCGGCCAAACAGTAGCCGACATAGGCGGCCAAACAGCAGCCGGCATAGGCAGCCGCTCAGCAGCCGTCATAGGCGGCCGAACAGCAGTTGGCATAGGCGGCCAAACAGCAGCCGGCATAGGCGGCCAAACAGCAGCCGGCATAGGCGGCCAAAAAGCAGCCGGCATAGGCGGCCACCCAGCAGCCGGCATAGGCGGCCAAACAGCAGGTGGCATAGGCGGCCAAACAGCAGCCGGCATAGGCGGCCAAACAGCAGCCGGCATAGGCGGCCACCCAGCAGCCGGCATAGGCGGCCACCCAGCAGCCGGTATAGGCGGCCGCTCAGCAGCCGACATAGGAAACCAAACAGCAGCCGGCATAGGCGGCCAAACAGCAGCCGGCATAGGCGGCCAAACAGCTGCCGGCATAAGCGGCCACTCAGCAGCCGGCATAGGCGGCCACCCAGCAGCCGTCATAGCCGGCCGTCCAGCAACCGACATATGCGGCCAAACAGCAGCCGGCATAGGCGGCCAAACAGCAGCCGGCATCGGCGGCCACCCAGCAACCGGCATACGCGGCCTCCCAGCAGCCGGCATAGGCGGCCAAAAAGCAGCCGGCATAGGCGGCCGCTCAGCAGCCGTCATAGGCGGCCGAACAGCAGCCGGCATAGGCGGCCAAACAGCAGCCGGCATAGGCGGCCGCTCAGCAGCCGGAATAGGAGGCCCCTCAACAGCCGGCATAGGCGGCCGAACAGCAGCCGGCATAGGAGGCCACCCAGCAGCCGGCATAGGAGGCCACCCAGCAGCCGGCATAGGCGGCCACCCAGCAGCCGGCATAGGCGGCCACCCAGCAGCCGGCATAGGCGGCCACCCAGAAGCCGTCATAGCCGGCCGTCCAGCAGCCGACATATGCGGCCCAACAGCAGCCGGCATAGGCGGCCAAACAGCAGCCGGCATCTGCGGCCACCCAGCAGCCGACATATGCGGCCTCCCAGCAGCCGGCATAGGCGGCATCCCAGCAGACGACATAGCCGGTCAAACAGCAGTTGGCATAGGCGGCTAAACTGCAGCCGGCATAGGCGGCCAAACAGCAGCCGGCATAGGCGGCCAAACAGCAGCCGGCATCTGGGGCCACCCAGCAGCCGGCAAAGCCGGTCTCCCAGCAGCCGTCATAGGCGGCCGCTCAGCAGCCGACATAGGAAACCAAACAGCAGCCGGCATAGGCGGCCAAACAGCAGCCGACATAGGCGGCCAAACAACAGCCGGCATAGGCGTCCGCTCAGCAGCCGTCATAGGCGGCCGAACAGCAGCCGTCATAGGCGGCCGAACAGCAGCCGACATAGGAAACCACACAGCAGTCGGCATAGGCGGCCAAAAAGCAGCCGGCATAGGCGGCCAAACAGCAGCCGGCATAGGCGGCCAAACAGCAGCCGGCATAGGCGGCCGCTCAGCAGCCGGAATAGGAGGCCCCTCAGCAGCCGGCATAGGCGGCCGAACAGCAGCCGGCATAGGAGGCCACCCAGCAGTCGGCATAGGCGGGCACCCAGCAGCCGGCATAGGCGGCCACCCAGCAGCCGGCATAGGCGGCCACCCAGCAGCCGTCATAGCCGGCCGTCCAGCAGCCGACATATGCGGCCCAACAGCAGCCGGCATAGGCGGCCAAACAGCAGCCGGCATCTGCGGCCACCCAGCAGCCGGCATAGGCGGTCTTCCAGCAGCTGTCATAGGCGGCCGTCAAGCAGCCATCATAGACGGCCAAACAGCAGCCGACATAGGCGGCCAAACAGCAGCCGGCATAGGCAGCCGCTCAGCAGCCGTCATAGGCGGCCGAACAGCAGTCGTCATAGGCGACCGAACAGCAGCCGACATAGGAAACCACACAGCAGTCGGCATAGGCGGCCAAACAGCAGCCGGCATCGGCGGCCTCCCAGCAGCCGACATAGGCGGCCAAACAGCAGTTGGCATAGGCGGCCAAACAGCAGCCGGCATAGGCGGCCAAACAGCAGCCGGCATAGGCGGCCAAACAGCAGCCGGCATAGGCGGCCACCCAGCAGCCGGCATAGGCGGCCACCCAGCAGCCGGTATAGGCGGCCGCTCAGCAGCCGACATAGGAAACCAAACAGCAGCCGGCATAGGCGGCCAAACAGCAGCCGGCATAGGCGGCCAAACAGCTGCTGGCATAAGCGGCCACTCAGCAGCCGGCATAGGCGGCCACCCAGCAGCCGTCATAGCCGGCCGTCCAGCAACCGACATATGCGGCCAAACAGCAGCCGGCATAGGCGGCCAAACAGCAGCCGGCATCGGCGGCCACCCAGCAACCGGCATACGCGGCCTCCCAGCAGCCGGCATAGGCGGCCAAAAAGCAGCCGGCATAGGCGGCCAAAAAGCAGCCGGCATAGGCGGCCGCTCAGCAGCCGTCATAGGCGGCCGAACAGCAGCCGGCATAGGCGGCCAAACAGCAGCCGGCATAGGCGGCCGCTCAGCAGCCGGAATAGGAGGCCCCTCAACAGCCGGCATAGGCGGCCGAAAAGCAGCCGGCATAGGAGGCCACCCAGCAGCCGGCATAGGCGGCCACTCAGCAGCCGGCATAGGCGGCCACCCAGCAGCCGGCATAGGCGGCCACCCAGCAGCCGGCATAGGCGGGCACTCAGAAGCCGTCATAGCCGGCCGTCCAGCAGCCGACATATGCGGCCCAACAGCAGCCGGCATAGGCGGCCAAACAGCAGCCGGCATCTGCGGCCACCCAGCAGCCGACATATGCGGCCTCCCAGCAGCCGGCATATGCGGCCGCCCAGCAGCCGGCATAGGCGGCCTTCCAGCAGCCGGCATAGGCGGCCACCCAGCAGCCGTCATAGCCGGCCGTCCAGCAGCCGACATATGCGGCCCAACAGCAGCCGGCATAGGCGGCCAAACAGCAGCCGGCATCTGCGGCCACCCAGCAGCCGGCATAGGCGGTCTCCCAGCAGCCGTCATAGACGGCCGTCAAGCAGCCATCATAGGCGGCCAAACAGCAGCCGACATAGGCGGTTAAACAGCAGCCGACATAGGCGGCCGAACAACAGCCGGCATAGGCAGCCGCTCAGCAGCCGTCATAGGCGGCCGAACAGCAGCCGTCATAGGCGGCCACCCAGCAACCGGCATACGCGGCCTCCCAGCAGCCGGCATAGGCGGCCAAAAAGCAGCCGGCATAGGCGGCCGCTCAGCAGCCGTCATAGGCGGCCGAACAGCAGCCGGCATAGGCGGCCAAACAGCAGCCGGCATAGGCGGCCGCTCAGCAGCCGGAATAGGAGGCCCCTCAACAGCCGGCATAGGCGGCCGAACAGCAGCCGGCATAGGAGGCCACCCAGCAGCCGGCATAGGAGGCCACCCAGCAGCCGGCATAGGCGGCCACCCAGCAGCCGGCATAGGCGGCCACCCAGCAGCCGGCATAGGCGGCCACCCAGAAGCCGTCATAGCCGGCCGTCCAGCAGCCGACATATGCGGCCCAACAGCAGCCGGCATAGGCGGCCAAACAGCAGCCGGCATCTGCGGCCACCCAGCAGCCGACATATGCGGCCTCCCAGCAGCCGGCATAGGCGGCATCCCAGCAGACGACATAGGCGGTCAAACAGCAGTTGGCATAGGCGGCTAAACTGCAGCCGGCATAGGCGGCCAAACAGCAGCCGGCATAGGCGGCCAAACAGCAGCCGGCATCTGGGGCCACCCAGCAGCCGGCAAAGCCGGTCTCCCAGCAGCCGTCATAGGCGGCCGCTCAGCAGCCGACATAGGAAACCAAACAGCAGCCGGCATAGGCGGCCAAACAGCAGCCGACATAGGCGGCCAAACAACAGCCGGCATAGGCGTCCGCCTCAGCAGCCGTCATAGGCGGCCGAACAGCAGCCGTCATAGGCGGCCGAACAGCAGCCGACATAGGAAACCACACAGCAGTCGGCATAGGCGGCCAAAAAGCAGCCGGCATAGGCGGCCAAACAGCAGCCGGCATAGGCGGCCAAACAGCAGCCGGCATAGGCGGCCGCTCAGCAGCCGGAATAGGAGGCCCCTCAGCAGCCGGCATAGGCGGCCGAACAGCAGCCGGCATAGGAGGCCACCCAGCAGTCGGCATAGGCGGGCACCCAGCAGCCGGCATAGGCGGCCACCCAGCAGCCGGCATAGGCGGCCACCCAGCAGCCGTCATAGCCGGCCGTCCAGCAGCCGACATATGCGGCCCAACAGCAGCCGGCATAGGCGGCCAAACAGCAGCCGGCATCTGCGGCCACCCAGCAGCCGGCATAGGCGGTCTTCCAGCAGCTGTCATAGGCGGCCGTCAAGCAGCCATCATAGACGGCCAAACAGCAGCCGACATAGGCGGCCAAACAGCAGCCGGCATAGGCAGCCGCTCAGCAGCCGTCATAGGCGGCCGAACAGCAGTCGTCATAGGCGACCGAACAGCAGCCGACATAGGAAACCACACAGCAGTCGGCATAGGCGGCCAAACAGCAGCCGGCATCGGCGGCCTCCCAGCAGCCGACATAGGCGGCCAAACAGCAGTTGGCATAGGCGGCCAAACAGCAGCCGGCATAGGCGGCCAAACAGCAGCCGGCATAGGCGGCCAAACAGCAGCCGGCATAGGCGGCCACCCAGCAGCCGGCATAGGCGGCCACCCAGCAGCCGGTATAGGCGGCCGCTCAGCAGCCGACATAGGAAACCAAACAGCAGCCGGCATAGGCGGCCAAACAGCAGCCGGCATAGGCGGCCAAACAGCTGCTGGCATAAGCGGCCACTCAGCAGCCGGCATAGGCGGCCACCCAGCAGCCGTCATAGCCGGCCGTCCAGCAACCGACATATGCGGCCAAACAGCAGCCGGCATAGGCGGCCAAACAGCAGCCGGCATCGGCGGCCACCCAGCAACCGGCATACGCGGCCTCCCAGCAGCCGGCATAGGCGGCCAAAAAGCAGCCGGCATAGGCGGCCAAAAAGCAGCCGGCATAGGCGGCCGCTCAGCAGCCGTCATAGGCGGCCGAACAGCAGCCGGCATAGGCGGCCAAACAGCAGCCGGCATAGGCGGCCGCTCAGCAGCCGGAATAGGAGGCCCCTCAACAGCCGGCATAGGCGGCCGAAAAGCAGCCGGCATAGGAGGCCACCCAGCAGCCGGCATAGGCGGCCACTCAGCAGCCGGCATAGGCGGCCACCCAGCAGCCGGCATAGGCGGCCACCCAGCAGCCGGCATAGGCGGGCACCCAGAAGCCGTCATAGCCGGCCGTCCAGCAGCCGACATATGCGGCCCAACAGCAGCCGGCATAGGCGGCCAAACAGCAGCCGGCATCTGCGGCCACCCAGCAGCCGACATATGCGGCCTCCCAGCAGCCGGCATATGCGGCCGCCCAGCAGCCGGCATAGGCGGCCTTCCAGCAGCCGGCATAGGCGGCCACCCAGCAGCCGTCATAGCCGGCCGTCCAGCAGCCGACATATGCGGCCCAACAGCAGCCGGCATAGGCGGCCAAACAGCAGCCGGCATCTGCGGCCACCCAGCAGCCGGCATAGGCGGTCTCCCAGCAGCCGTCATAGGCGGCCGTCAAGCAGCCATCATAGGCGGCCAAACAGCAGCCGACATAGGCGGTTAAACAGCAGCCGACATAGGCGGCCGAACAACAGCCGGCATAGGCAGCCGCTCAGCAGCCGTCATAGGCGGCCGAACAGCAGCCGTCATAGGCGGCTGAAAAGCAGCCGACATAGGAAACCACACAGCAGTCGGCATAGGCGGCCAAACAGCAGCCGGCATAGGCGGCCAAACAGCAGCCGGCATCGGCGGCCTCCCAGCAGCCGGCATAGGCGGCCTCCCAGCAGCCGACATAGGCGGCCAAACAGCAATTGGCATAGGCGGCCAAACAGCAGCCGGCATAGGCAGCCAAACAGCAGCCGGCATAGGCGGCCAAACAGCAGCCGGCATAGGCGGCCACCTAGCAGCCGGTATAGGCGGCCGCTCAGCAGCCGACATAGGAAACCAAACAGCAGCCAGCATAGGCGGCCAAACAGCAGCCGGCATAGGCGGCCACCCAGCAGCGGTCATAGCCGGCCGTCCAGCAACCAACATATGCGGCCAAACAGCAGCCGGCATAGGCGGCCAAACAGCAGCCGGCATCGGCGGCCACCCAGCAACCGGCATACGCGGCCTCCCAGCAGCTGGCATACGTGGCCTCCCAGCAGCCGGCATAGGCGGCCAAAAAGCAGCCGGCATAGGCGGCCGCTCAGCAGCCGTCATAGGCGGCCGAACAGCAGCCGGCATAGGCGGCCGAACAGCAGCCGGCATATGCGGCCCAACAGCAGCCGGCATAGGCGGCCAAACAGCAGGCGACATAGGCGGCCAAACAGCAGCCGGCATAGGCGGCCAAACAGCAGCCAGCATAGGCGGCCAAACAGCAGCCGGCATAGGCGGCCGCTCAGCAGCCGGAAAAGGAGGCCACCCAGCAGCCGGCATATGCGGCCACCCAGCAGACGGCATAGGCAGCCACCCAGCAGCCGGCATAGGCGGCCACCCAGAAGCCGTCATAGCCAGCCGTCCAGCAGCCGACATATCCGGCCCAACAACAGCCGGCATAGGCGGCCAAACAGCAGCCGGCATCTGCGGCCACAAAGCAGCCGACATATGCGGCCACCAGGCAGCCGGCAAAGGCGGCCACCCAGCAGCCGGCATAGGCGGCCACCCAGCAGCCGGCACAGGCGGCCACCCAGCAGCCGGCATAGGCGGCCACCCAGCAGCCGGCATAGCCGTCCGTCCAGCTGTCGACATATGCGGCCGCCGAGCAGCCGACATATGCGGCCGCCCAGCAGCCGGCATAGGCGGCCAAACAGCAGCCGGATTCGGCGGCCACCCAGCAGCCGGCATAGGCGGCCTCCCAGCAGCCGGCATACGCGGCCTCCCAGCAGCCGGCATAGTCGGCCGTCCAGCAGCCGTCATAGGCGACCGACCAGCAGCCGACAAAGGCGGCCAAACAGCAGCCGGCATAGGCGGCCACCCAGCAGCCGGCATAGGCAGCCATCCAGCAGCCGGCATAGGCGGCCACCCAGCAGCCGTCATAGCCGGCCGTCCAGCAGCCGACATATGCGGCCCAACAGCAGCCGGCATAGGCGGCCAAACAGCAGCCGGCATCTGCGGCCACCCAGCAGCCGGCATAGGCGGTCTCCCAGCAGCCGTCATAGGCGGCCGTCAAGCAGCCATCATAGGCGGCCAAACAGCAGCCGACATAGGCGGTTAAACAGCAGCCGACATAGGCGGCCAAACAACAGCTGGCATAGGCGGCCAAAAAGCAGCCGGCATAGGCGGCCAAACAGCAGCCGAAATAAGCGGCCAAACAGCAGCCGGCATAGGCGGTTAAACATCAGCCGGCATAGGCGGCCGAACAGCAGCCGGCATAGGAGGCCACCCAGAAGCCGGCATAGGCGGCCACCCAGCAGCCGGCATAGGCGGCCAAACAGCAGCCGGCATAGGTGGCCACCCAGCAGCCGGCATAGGCGGCCACCCAGCAGCCGACATAGGCGGCCACCCAGCAGCCGGCATAGGCAGCAGCCGACATAGGCGGCCACCCAGCAGCCGGCATAGGCAGGAGCCGGCATAGGCGGCCACCCAGCAGCCGTCATAGCCGGCCGTCCAGCAGCCGACATAGGCGGCCAAACCGCATCTGGCATAGGCGGCCACCCAGCAACCGGCATACGCGGCCTCTCAGCAGCTGGCATACGCGGCATCCCAGCAGCCGGCATAGGCGGCCAAACAGCAGCCGGCATAGGCGGCCAAACAGCAGCTGGCATAGGCGGCCGAACAGCAGCCGGCATAGGAAGCCGGCATAGGTGGCCACCCAGCAGCCGCATAGGCGGCCACCCAGCAGCCGGCATAGGCGGCCACCCAGCAGCCGGCATAGGCGGCCACCCAGCAGCCGTCCCACCCAGCAGCCGTCATAGGCGGCCGTCCAGCAGCCGTAATAGGCGGCCGTCCAGCAGCCGACATAGGCGGCCAAACAGCAGCCAGCACAGGCGGCCGCTCAACAGCCGGCATAGGCGGCCACCCAGCAGCCTGCATAGGCGTCCGTCCAGCAGCCGACATAGGCGGCCAAACGACAGCCGGCATAGGCGGCCAAACAACAGCCGGCATAGGCGGACGCTCAGCAGCCAGAATAGGAGGCCTCTAAACAGCCGGCATAGGCGGCCACCCAGCAGCCGGCATAGGCGGCCACCAAGCAGCCGGCATAGGCGGCCGTCCAGCAGCCGTCATAGGCGGCCGTCCAGCAGCCGACATAGGCAGAAAAACGGCAGCCTGCATAGGCGGCCAAACAGCAGCCGGCATCGGCGGCCACCCACCAACCGGCATACGCGGCTTCCCACCAGCCGGCATAGGCGGCCGAACAGCAGCCGGCATAGGCGGCCCAACAGCAGCCGGCATAGGCGGCCAAACAGCAGCCGGCATAGGCGGCCAAACAGCAGCCGGCATAGGCGGTTAAACAGCAGCCGGCATAGGCGGCCAAACAGCAGCCGGCATAGGCGGCCGCCCAGCAGCCGGCATAGGAGGCCGCCCAGCAGCCGGCATAGGCGGCCACCCAGCAGCCGGCATAGGCGGCCACCCAGCAGCCGGCATAGGCGGCCACCCAGCAGCCGGCATAGGCGGCCACCCATCAGCCGTCAAAGCCGGCCGTCCAGCAGCCGACATATGCGGCCGCCCAGCAGCCGACATATGCGGCCGCCCAGCAGCCGGCATAAGCGGCCAAACAGCAGCCGGCATCGGCGACCACCCAGCAGCCGGCATAGGCGGCGTCCCAGCAGCCGGCATAGGCGGCCACCCAGCAGCCGACATAGGCGGCCACCCAGCAGCCGGCATAGGCGGCCACCCAGCAGCCGGCATAGGCGGCCACCCAGCAGCCGTCATAGCCGGCCGTCCAGCAGCTGGCATAGGCGGCCAAACAGCAGCCGGGATAGGCGGCCAAACAGCAGCCGGCATAGGCAGCCGCCCAACAGCCGGCATAGGCGGCCGAACAGCAGCCGACATAGGAAACCAAACAGCAGCCGGCATAGGCGGCCAAACAGCAGCCGGCATAGGCGGCAAAACAGCAGTCGGCATCTGCGGCCACCCAGCAGCCGGCATAGGCGGTCTCCCAGCAGCCGTCATAGGCGGCCCAACAGCAGCCGACATAGGCGGTTATACAGCAGCCGACATAGGCGGCCAAACAGCAGCCGGCATAGGCGGCCAAAAAGCAGCCGGCATAGGCGGCTACCCAGCAGCCGTCATAGGCGGCCACAGAGCAGCGGGCATAGGCGGACAAACAGCAGCCGACATAAGCGGCCAAACAGCAGCCGGCATAGGCGGTTAAACATCAGCCGGCATAGGCGGCCGAACAGCAGCCGGCATAGGAGGCCACCCAGCAGCCGGCATAGGCGGCCACCCAGCAGCCAGCATAGGCGGCCACCCAGAAGCCGGCATAGGCGGCCACCCAGCAGCCGGCATAGGCGGCCACAGAGCAGCCGGCATAGGCGGCCAAACAGCAGCCAACATAAGCGGCCGAACAGTAGCCGGCATAGGAGGCCACCCAGCAGCCGGCATAGGCGGCCACCCAGCAGCCAGCATAGGCGGCCACCCAGCAGCCGGCATTGGCGGCCACCCAGCAGCAGGCATAGGCGGCCACCCAGCAGCCGGCATAGGCGGCCACCCAGCAGCCGGCATAGGCGGCCACCCAGCAGCCGGCATAGGCGGCCAAACAGCAGCCGGCATAGGCGGCCAAACAGCAGCCGGCATAGGCGGCCACCCAGAAGTCGGCATAGGCGGCCACCCAGCAGCCGGCATAGGCGGCCACCCAGCAGCCAGCATAGGTGGCCACCCAGCAGCCGTCCCACCCAGCAGCCATCATAGGCGGCCGTCCAGCAGCCGTAATAGGCGGCCGTCCAGCAGCCGACATAGGCGGCCAAACAGCAGCCAGCACAGGCGGCCGCTCAACAGCCGGCATAGGCGGCCACCCAGAAGCCGGCATATGCGGCCGTCCAGCAGCCGACATAGGCGGCCAAACGGCAGCCGGCATAGGCGGCCAAACAACAGCCGGCATAGGCGGACGCTCAGCAGCCAGAATAGGAGGCCTCTAAACAGCCGGCATAGGCGGCCACCCAGCAGCCGGCATAGGCGGCCACCAAGCAGCCGGCATAGGCGGCCGTCCAGCAGCCGTCATAGGCGGCCGTCCAGCAGCCGACATAGGCAGAAAAACGGCAGCCTGCATAGGCGGCCAAACAGCAGCCGGCATCGGCGGCCACCCACCAACCGGCATACGCGGCTTCCCACCAGCCGGCATAGGCGGCCGAACAGCAGCCGGCATAGGTGGCCCAACAGCAGCCGGCATAGGCGGCCCAACAGCAGCCGGCATAGACGGCCAAACAGCAGCCGGCATAGGCGGCCAAACAGCAGCCGGCATAGGCGGCCAAACAGCAGCCGGCATAGGCGGCCAAACAGCAGCCGGCATAGGCGGCCGCCCAGCAGCCGGCATAGGAGGCCGCCCAGCAGCCGGCATAGGCGGCCGCCCAGCAGCCGGCATAGGCGGCCACCCAGCAGCCGGCATAGGCGGCCACCCAGCAGCCGTCATAGGCGGCCAACCAGCAGCCGTCAGAGGTGGCCAAAAAGCAGCCGGAATAGGCGGCCGTCCAGCAGCCGGCATAGGCGGACCAAAACCAGCCGGCATAGGCGGCCAAAAAGAAGCCGACATTAGCGGCCAAACAGCAGCCGGCATTGGCGGCCAAACAGCAGCCGGTATAGGCCGCCACCCAGCAGCCGGCATAGGCGGCCACCCAGCAGCCGGCATAGGCGGCCAGCCAGCAGCCGGCATAGGCGGCAACCCAGCAGCCGGCATAGGCGGCCAAAAAGAAGCCGACATAGGCGGCCAAACAGCAGCCGTCATAGGCGGCCGAACAGCAGCCGGCATTGGCGGCAAAACAGCAGCGGGAATTGGCGGCCAAACAGCAGCCGGCATAGGCGGCCAAACAGCAGCCGGCATAGGCGGCCACCCAGCAGCCGTCATAGGCGGCCACCCAGCAGCCGTCATAGGCGGCCACCCAGCAGCCGTCATAGGCGGCCAACCAGCAGCCGGCATAGGCGGCCAAACAGCAGCCGGCATAGGCGGCCAAACAGTAGCCGGCATAGGCGGCCAAACAGCAGCCGGCATAGGCGGCTGTCCAGCAGCCGGCATAGGCGGACCAAAACCAGCCGGCATGGGCGGCCAAAAAGAAGCCGACATAGGCGGCCAAACAGCAGCCGGCATAGGCGGCCAAACAGCAGCCGGCATAGGCCGCCACCCAGCAGCCGGCATAGGCGGCCACCCAGCAGCCGGCATAGGCGGCCAGCCGGCAGCCGTCATAGGCGGCCAACCGGCAGCCGGCATAGGCGGCCACCCAGCAGGCGGCATAGGCGGCCATCCAGCAGCCGGCCTAGGCGGCCAAACAGCAGCCGGCATTGGCGGCCAAACAGCAGCCGGCATAGGCGGCAACCCAGCAGCCGGCATAGGCGTCCACCCAGCAGCCGGCATAGGCGGCCACCCAGCAGCCGGCATAGGCGGCCACCCAGCAGCCGGCATAGGCGGCCACCCAGCAGTCGGCATAGGCGGCCACCCAGCAGCCGGCATAGGCGGCCACCCAGCAGTCGGCATAGGCGGCCAAAAAGAAGCCGACATAGGCGGCCAAACAGCAGCCGTCATAGGCGGCCGAACAGCAGCCGTCATAGGCGGCCGAACAGCAGCCGACATAGGCGGCCGTCCAGCAGCCGACATAGGCGGCCCAACAGCAGCCGGCATAGGCGGCCAAACAGCAGCCGGCATAGGCGGCCGTCCAGCAGCCGACATAGGCGGCCCCCCAGCAGCCGGCATAGGCGGCCTCCCAGCAGTCGGGATAGGCGGCCAAACAGCAGCCGGCATTGGCGGCCAATTAGCAGCCGGCATAGGCGGCCACCCAGCAGCCGGCATAGGCGGCCACCCAGCAGCCGGCATAGGCGGCCAGCCAGCAGCCGAAATAGGCGGCCAACCAGCAGCCGTCAGAGGCGGCCAAACAGCAGCCGGCATAGGCGGCCAAACAGCAGCCGGCATAGGCGGCCACCCAGCAGCCGGCATAGGCGGCCACCCAGCAGCCGGCATGGGCGGCCACCCAGCAGCCGTCATAGGCGGCCAAACAGCAGCCGGCATAGGCGGCCAAACAGCAGCCGTCATAGGCGGCCAAAAAGAAGCCGACATAGGCGGCCAAACAGCAGCCGTCATGGGCGGCCATCCAGCAGCCGTCAGAGGCGGCCAAACAGCAGCCGGAATAGGCGGCCGAACAGCAGCCGTCATAGGCGGCCGAACAGCAGCCGACATAGGCGGCCCAACAGCAGCCGACATAGGCGGCCGTACTGCAGCCGACATAGGCGGCCCAACAGCAGCCGGCATAGGCGGCCCCCCAGCAGCCGGCATAGGCGGCCTCCCAGCAGCCGGCATAGGCGGCCAAACAGCAGCCGGCATTGGTGGCCAAATAGCAGCCGGCATTGGTGGCCAAACAGCAGCCGGCATAGGCGGCCACCCAGCAGCCGGCATAGGCAGCCACCCAGCAGCCGGCATAGGTGGCCACCCAGCAGTCGGCATAGGCGGCCACCCAGCAGCCGGCATGGGCGGCCACCCAGCAGCCAGCATAGGCGACCAAAAAGAAGCCGCCATAGGCGGCCAAACAGCAGCCGTCAGAGGCGGCCAAACAGCAGCCGGAATAGGCGGCCGAACAACAGCCGTCAGAGGCGGCCACCCAGCAGCCGTCATAGGCGGCCAACCAGCAGCCGTCAGAGGTGGCCAAAAAGCAGCCGGAATAGGCGGCCGTCCAGCAGCCGGCATAGGCGGACCAAAACCAGCCGGCATAGGCGGCCAAAAAGAAGCCGACATTAGCGGCCAAACAGCAGCCGGCATTGGCGGCCAAACAGCAGCCGGTATAGGCCGCCACCCAGCAGCCGGCATAGGCGGCCACCCAGCAGCCGGCATAGGCGGCCAGCCAGCAGCCGGCATAGGCGGCAACCCAGCAGCCGGCATAGGCGGCCAAAAAGAAGCCGACATAGGCGGCCAAACAGCAGCTGGCATAGGCGGCCAAACAGCAGCCGTCATAGGCGGCCGAACAGCAGCCGGCATTGGCGGCAAAACAGCAGCGGGAATTGGCGGCCAAACAGCAGCCGGCATAGGCGGCCACCCAGCAGCCGTCATAGGCGGCCACCCAGCAGCCGTCATAGGCGGCCACCCAGCAGCCGTCATAGGCGGCCAACCAGCAGCCGGCATAGGCGGCCAAACAGCAGCCGGCATAGGCGGCCAAACAGCAGCCGGCATAGGCGGCCACCCAGCAGCCGGCATAGTCGGCCACCCAGCAGCCGGCATAGGCGGCCACCCAGCAGCCGGCATAGGCGGCCAGCCAGCAGCCGTCATAGGCGGCCAACAAGCAGCCGTCAGAGGCGGCCAAACAGCAGCCGGCATAGGCGGCCACCCAGCAGCCGGCATAGGCGGCCGTCCAGCAGCCGGCATAGGCAGCCACCCAGCAGCCGGCAAATGCGGCCTCCCAGCAGCCGGCATAGGCGACCTCCCAGCAGCCGGCATAGGCGACCTCCCAGCAGCCGGCATAGGCGGCCGTCCAGCAGCCGTCATAGGCGTCCGTCCAGAAGCCGACATAGGCGGCCGTCCAGCAGCCGACATAGGCGGCCAAACAGCAGCCGGAATAGGCGGCCAAACAGCAGCCGGCATAGGAGGCCGCCCAGCAGCCGGCAAAGGCGACCGCTCAGCAGCAGGAATAGGCGGCCGAACAGCAGCCGGCATAGGCGGCCGAACAGCAGCCGGAATAGACGGCCGAACAGCAGCCGTCATAGGCGGCCGTCCAGCAGCAGACATAGGTGGCCGAACAGCAGCCGACATAGGTGGCCACCCAGCAGCCGGCATAGGTGGCCATCCAGCAGCCGACATAGGCGGCCAAAAAGAAGCCGACATAGGCGGCCAAACAGCAGCCGACATAGGCGGCCACCCTGCAGCCGTCATAGGCGGCCAAACAGCAGCCGGCATAGGCGGCAACCCAGCAGATGTCATAGGCGGCCACCCAGCAGCCGTCAGAGGCGGCCAAACAGTAGCCGGCATAGGAGGCCGCCCAGCAGCCGGCATAGGCGGCCGCCCAGCAGCCGGCATAGGCGGCCACCCAGCAGCCGGCATAGGCGGCCACCCAGCAGCCGTCATAGGCGGCCAAACAGCAGCCGTCAGAGGTGGCCAAAAAGCAGCCGGAATAGGCGGCCGTCCAGCAGCCGGCATAGGCGGACCAAAACCAGCCGGCATAGGCGGCCAACCAGCAGCCGGCATAGGCGGCCAAACAGCAGCCGGCATAGGCGGCTGTCCAGCAGCCGGCATAGGCGGACCAAAACCAGCCGGCATGGGCGGCCAAAAAGAAGCCGACATAGGCGGCCAAACAGCAGCCGGCATAGGCGGCCAAACAGCAGCCGGCATAGGCCGCCACCCAGCAGCCGGCATAGGCGGCCACCCAGCAGCCGGCATAGGCGGCCAGCCGGCAGCCGTCATAGGCGGCCAACCGGCAGCCGGCATAGGCGGCCACCCAGCAGGCGGCATAGGCGGCCATCCAGCAGCCGGCCTAGGCGGCCAAACAGCAGCCGGCATTGGCGGCCAAACAGCAGCCGGCATAGGCGGCAACCCAGCAGCCGGCATAGGCGTCCACCCAGCAGCCGGCATAGGCGGCCACCCAGCAGCCGGCATAGGCGGCCACCCAGCAGCCGGCATAGGCGGCCACCCAGCAGTCGGCATAGGCGGCCACCCAGCAGCCGGCATAGGAGGCCACCCAGCAGTCGGAATAGGCGGCCAAAAAGAAGCCGACATAGGCGGCCAAACAGCAGCCGTCATAGGCGGCCGAACAGCAGCCGTCATAGGCGGCCGAACAGCAGCCGACATAGGCGGCCGTCCAGCAGCCGACATAGGCGGCCCAACAGCAGCCGGCATAGGCGGCCAAACAGCAGCCGGCATAGGCGGCCGTCCAGCAGCCGACATAGGCGGCCCCCCAGCAGCCGGCATAGGCGGCCTCCCAGCAGTCGGGATAGGCGGCCAAACAGCAGCCGGCATTGGCGGCCAATTAGCAGCCGGCATAGGCGGCCACCCAGCAGCCGGCATAGGCGGCCACCCAGCAGCCGGCATAGGCGGCCAGCCAGCAGCCGAAATAGGCGGCCAACCAGCAGCCGTCAGAGGCGGCCAAACAGCAGCCGGCATAGGCGGCCAAACAGCAGCCGGCATAGGCGGCCACCCAGCAGCCGGCATAGGCGGCCACCCAGCAGCCGGCATGGGCGGCCACCAAGCAGCCATCGTAGGCGGCCAAACAGCAGCCGGCATAGGCGGCCAAATAGCAGCCGTCATAGGCGGCCAAAAAGAAGCCGACATAGGCGGCCAAACAGCAGCCGTCATGGGCGGCCATCCAGCAGCCGTCAGAGGCGGCCAAACAGCAGCCGGAATAGGCGGCCGAACAGCAGCCGTCATAGGCGGCCGAACAGCAGCCGACATAGGCGGCCCAACAGCAGCCGACATAGGCGGCCGTACTGCAGCCGACATAGGCGGCCCAACAGCAGCCGGCATAGGCGGCCCCCCAGCAGCCGGCATAGGCGGCCTCCCAGCAGCCGGCATAGGCGGCCAAACAGCAGCCGGCATTGGTGGCCAAATAGCAGCCGGCATTGGTGGCCAAACAGCAGCCGGCATAGGCGGCCACCCAGCAGCCGGCATAGGCAGCCACCCAGCAGCCGGCATAGGTGGCCACCCAGCAGTCGGCATAGGCGGCCACCCAGCAGCCGGCATGGGCGGCCACCCAGCAGCCAGCATAGGCGACCAAAAAGAAGCCGCCATAGGCGGCCAAACAGCAGCCGTCAGAGGCGGCCAAACAGCAGCCGGAATAGGCGGCCGAACAACAGCCGTCAGAGGCGGCCACCCAGCAGCCGTCATAGGCGGCCAACCAGCAGCCGTCAGAGGTGGCCAAAAAGCAGCCGGAATAGGCGGCCGTCCAGCAGCCGGCATAGGCGGACCAAAACCAGCCGGCATAGGCGGCCAAAAAGAAGCCGACATTAGCGACCAAACAGCAGCCGGCATTGGCGGCCAAACAGCAGCCGGTATAGGCCGCCACCCAGCAGCCGGCATAGGCGGCCACCCAGCAGCCGGCATAGGCGGCCAGCCAGCAGCCGGCATAGGCGGCAACCCAGCAGCCGGCATAGGCGGCCAAAAAGAAGCCGACATAGGCGGCCAAACAGCAGCCGGCATAGGCGGCCAAACAGCAGCCGTCATAGGCGGCTGAACAGCAGCCGGCATTGGCGGCAAAACAGCAGCGGGAATTGGCGGCCAAACAGCAGCCGGCATAGGCGGCCAAACAGCAGCCGGCATAGGCGGCCACCCAGCAGCCGTCATAGGCGGCCACCCAGCAGCCGTCATAGGCGGCCACCCAGCAGCCGTCATAGGCGGCCAACCAGCAGCCGGCATAGGCGGCCAAACAGCAGCCGGCATAGGCGGCCAAACAGCAGCCGGCATAGGCGGCCACCCAGCAGCCGGCATAGTCGGCCACCCAGCAGCCGGCATAGGCGGCCACCCAGCAGCCGGCATAGGCGGCCAGCCAGCAGCCGTCATAGGCGGCCAACAAGCAGCCGTCAGAGGCGGCCAAACAGCAGCCGGCATAGGCGGCCACCCAGCAGCCGGCATAGGCGGCCGTCCAGCAGCCGGCATAGGCGGCGGTGCAGCAGCCGTCATAGGCGGCTGTCCAGCAGCTGACATAGGCGGCCCCCCAGCAGCCGGCATAGGCGGTCTCCTAGCAGCCGGCATAGGCGTCCACCCAGCAGCCGTCAGAGGCGGCCGTCCAGCAGCCGTCATAGGCGGCCGTCCAGCAGCCGACATAGGCGGCCACCCAGCAGCCGGCATAGGCGGCCTCCCAGCAGCCGTCAGAGGCGGAAAAACAGCAGCCGGCACAGGCGGCCAAACAGCAGTCGGCGTAGGCGGCCAAACAGCAGCCGGCATAGGCGGCCAAAAAGCAGCCGTCATAGGCGGCCACCCAGCAACCGGCATAGGCGGCCGGTCAGCAGCCGAAATAGGCGGCCGCTCAACAGCCAGCATAGGCGGCCGATCAGCAGCCGGCATAGGCAGCCACCCAGCAGCCGGCAAATGCGGCCTCCCAGCAGCCGGCATAGGCGACCTCCCAGCAGCCGGCATAGGCGACCTCCCAGCAGCCGGCATAGGCGGCCGTCCAGCAGCCGTCATAGGCGTCCGTCCAGAAGCCGACATAGGCGGCCGTCCAGCAGCCGACATAGGCGGCCAAACAGCAGCCGGAATAGGCGGCCAAACAGCAGCCGGCATAGGAGGCCGCCCAGCAGCCGGCAAAGGCGACCGCTCAGCAGCAGGAATAGGCGGCCGAACAGCAGCCGGCATAGGCGGCCGAACAGCAGCCGGAATAGACGGCCGAACAGCAGCCGTCATAGGCGGCCGTCCAGCAGCAGACATAGGTGGCCACCCAGCAGCCGGCATAGGCGGCCATCCAGCAGCCGACATAGGCGGCCGTCCAGCAGCCGACATAGGCGGCCGTCCAGCAGCCGACATAGGCGGCCACCCTGCAGCCGTCATAGGCGGCCAAACAGCAGCCGGCATAGGCGGCAACCCAGCAGATGTCATAGGCGGCCACCCAGCAGCCGTCAGAGGCGGCCAAACAGTAGCCGGCAAAGGCGGCCGCTCAGCAGTTGTAATAGGCGGCCGAAAAGCAGCCGTCATAGGGGGCCGAACAGCAGCCGACATAGGCGGCCGAACAACAGCTGACATAGGCGGCCAAACAGCAGCCGTCATAGACGGCCGTCCAGCAGCCGTCATAGGCGGCCGTCCAGCAGCCGACATAGGCGGCACAACAGCAGCCGACATAGACGACCCAACAGCAGCCGGCATAGGCGGCCACCCAGCAGCCGGCATAGGCGGCCACCCAGCAGCCGGGATAGTCGGCCACCCAGCAGCAGGCATAGGCGGCCACCCAGCAGCCGTCATAGGCGGCCAAACAGCTGCCGGCATAGGCGGCCACCAAGCAGCCGGCATAGGCGGCCAAACAGCAGCCGGCATAGGCGGCCAAACAGCAGCCGGCATAGGCGGCCACCCAGCAGCCGTCATAGGCGACCATCCAGCAGCTGACATAGGCGGCCCAACAGCAGCCGGCATAGACGGGCACCCAGCAGCCGACATAGGCGGCCAAACAGCAGCCGGCATGGGAGGCCACCCAGCAGCCGGCATAGGCGGCCACCCAGCAGCCGGCATAGGCGACCGTCCAGCAGCCGACATAGGCGGCCGTCCAGCAGCCGACATAGGCGGCCGAACAGCAGCCGGCATAGGCGGCCTAAAAACCAGCCGGCATAGGCGGCCACCCAGCAGCCGGCATAGGCGACCGTCCAGCAGCCGACATAGGCGGCCGTCCAGCAGCCGACATAGGCGGCCAAAAAGAAGCCGACATAGGCGGCCAAATAGCAGCCGGCATAGGCGGCAACCCAGCAGACGTCATAGGCGGCTCCCCAGCAGCCGTCATAGGCGGCTAACCAGCAGCCGGCATAGCCGGCCGTCCAGCAGCCGACATATGCGGCCGAACAGCAGCCGTCATAGGCGGCCACCCAGCAGCCGGCATAGGCGGCAGCTCAGCAACCGGCAAAGGCGGGCACCCAGCAGCCGACATAGGCGGCCAAACAGCAGCCGGCATAGGCGGCCAAACAGCAGCCGGCATAGGCGGCCAAACAGCAGCCGGCATAGGCGGCCAAACAGCAGCCGGCATAGGCGGCCAAACAGCAGCCGGCATAGGCGGCCGCTCAGCAGCCGGAATAGGAGGCCCCTCAACAGCCGGCATAGGCGGCCGAACAGCAGCCGGCATAGGAGGCCACCCAGCAGCCGGCAAAGGCGGCCACCCAGCAGCCGGCATAGGCGGCCAAACAGCAGCCGGCATAGGCGGCCAAACAGCAGCCGGCATAGGCGGCCAAACAGCAGCCGGGATAGGCGGCCAAACAGCAGCCGGCATAGGCGGCCGCCCAACAGCCGGCATAGGCAGCCGCTCAGCAGCCGTCATAGGCGGCCGAACAGCAGCCGTCATAAGCGGCCGAACAGCAGCCGACATAGGAAACTACACAGCAGTCGGCATAGGCGGCCAAACAGCAGCCGGCATAGGCGGCCAAACAGCAGCCGGCATCGGCGGCCTCCCAGCAGCCGGCATAGGCGGCCTCCCAGCAGCCGACATAGGCGGCCAAACAGCAGTTGGCATAGGTGGCCAAACAGCAGCCGGCATAGGCGGCCAAACAGCAGCCGGCATAGGCGGCCGCTCAGCAGCCGGAATAGGAGGCCCCTCAACAGCCAGCATAGGCGGCCGAACAGCAGCCGGCATAGGAACCCACCCGGCAGCCAGCATATGCGGCCACCCAGAAGCCGGCATAGGCGGCCGACCAGCAGCCGACATAGGCGACCTAACAGCAGCCGGCATAGGCGGCCAAACAGCAGCCTGCATAGGCGGCCAAACAGCAGCCGGCATAGGCGGCCAAACAGCAGCCGGCATAGGCGGCAACCCAGCAGCCGGCATAGGCGGCCACCCAGCAGCCGGCATAGGCGGCCACCCAGCAGCCGGCATAGGCGGCCAAAAAGAAGCCGACATAGGCGTCCAAACAGCAGCCGGCATAGGATGCCAAACAGCAGCCGTCATAGGCGGCCGAACAGCAGCCGTCATAGGCGGCCGATCAGCAGCCGACATAGGCGGCCGTCAAGCAGCCGACATAGGCGGCCCAACAGCAGCCGGCATAGGCGGCCAAACAGCAGCCGGCATAGGCGGCCGTTCAGCAGCCGGCATAGGCGGCCACCCAGCAGCCGGCATAGACGGCCACCCAGCAGCAGGCATAGGCGGCCACCCAGCAGCCGGCATAGGCGGCCTCCCAGCAGCCGGCATAGGCGGCCAAACAGCAGCCGGCATAGGCGGCCAAATAGCAGCCGGCATAGGCGGCCAAACAGCAGCCGGCATAGGCGGCCACCCAGCAGACGTCATAGGCGGCCACCCAGCAGCCGTCATAGGCGGCCAACCAGCAGCCGTCATAAACGGCCAACCAGCAGCCGGCATAGGCGGCCAAACAGCAGCCGGCATAGGCGGCCAAACAGCAGCCGGCATAGGCGGCCAAACAGCAGCCGGCATAGGCGGCCAAACAGCAACCGGCATAGGCCGCCACCCAGCAGCCGGCATAGGCGGCCACCCAGCAGCCGGCATAGGCGGCCACCCAGCAGCCGGCATAGGCGGCCAGCCAGCAGCCGTCATAGGCGGCCAACCGGCAGCCGGCATAGGCGGCCACCCTGCAGCCGGCATAGGCGGCCATCCAGCAGCCTCCAAAGGCGGCCCCCCAGCAGCCGGCCTAGGCGGCCAAACAGCAGCCGACATTGGCGGCCAAACAGCAGCCGGCATAGGCGGCAACCCAGCAGCCGGCATACGCGTCCACCCAGCAGCCGGCATATGCGGCCATACAGCAGCCGGCATAGGCGGACACCCAGCAGACGGCATAGGCGGCCAAAAAGAAGCCGACATAGGCGTCCAAACAGCAGCCGGCATAGGATGCCAAACAGCAGCCGTCATAGGCGGCCGAACAGCAGCCGACATAGGCGGCCGTCCAGCAGCCGACATAGGCGGCCCAACAGCAGCCGGCATAGGCGGCCAAACAGCAGCCGGCATAGGCGGCCGTCCAGCAGCCGACATAGGCGGCCCCCCAGCAGCCGGCATAGGCGGCCTCCCAGCAGCCGGCATAGGCGGCCTCCCAGCAGCAGGCATAGGCGGCCAAACAGCAGCCGGCATTGGCGGCCAATTAGCAGCCGGCATAGGCGGCCACCCAGCAGCCGGCATAGGCGGCCACCCAGCAGCCGGCATAGGCGGCCACCCAGCAGCCGGCATTGGCGTCCAATTAGCAGCCGGCATAGGCGGCCACCCAGCAGCCGGCATAGGCGGCCACCCAGCAGCAGGCATAGGCGGCCACCCAGCAGCCGGCATAGGCGGCCACCCAGCAGCCGGCATAGGCGGCCAAAAAGAAGCCGACATAGGCGGCCAAACAGCAGCCGGCATAGGCGGCCAAACAGCAGCCGGCATTGGCGGCCAAACAGCAGCCGGCATAGGCGGCCAAACAGCAGCTGGCATAGGCGGCCTCCCAGCAGCCGGCATAGGCGGCAAACCAGCAGCCGTCAGAGGCGGCCAAACAGCATCCGGCATAGGCGGCCAAAAAGCAGCCGGCATAGGCGGCCGTCCAGCAGCCGTCATAGGCGGCCCCCCAGCAGCCGGCATAGGCGGCCTCCCAGCAGCCGGCATAGGCGGCCAAACAGCAGCTGGCATTGGCGGCCAAACAGCAGCCGGCATAGGCGGCCAAACAGCAGCCGGCATAGGCGGCCACCCAGCAGCCGGCATAGGCGGCCACCCAGCAGCCGTCATAGGCGGCCACCCAGCAGCCGTCATAGGCGGCCAAAAAGAAGCCGACATAGGCGGCCAAACAGCAGCCGGCATAGGCGGCCAAACAGAAGCCGTCATAGGCGGCCGAACAGCAGTCGACATAGGCGGCCGTCCAGCAGCCGACATAGGCGGCCGTCCAGCAGCCGACATAGGCGGCCCAACAGCAGCCGGCATAGGCGGCCAAACAGCAGCCGGCATAGGCTGCCGTCCAGCAGCCGGCATAGGCGGCCAAACAGCAGCCGGCATTGGCGGCCAAACAGCAGCCGGCATAGGCGGCCTCACAGCAGCCGGCATAGGAACCAAACAGCAGCCGGCATAGGCGGCCACCCAGCAGCCGGCATAGGCGGCCGTCCAGCAGCCGTCATAGGCGGCCATCCAGCAGCCGGCATAGCCGGCCGTCCAGCAGCCGACATATGCGGCCCAACAGCAGCCGGCATAGGCGGCCGAACAGCAGCCTGCATAGGCGGCCACCCAGCGGCCGTCATAGGCGGCCACCCAGCTGCCGTCATAGGCGGCCGTCCAGCAGCCGGCATAGGCGGCCGTCCAGCAGCCGGCATAGCCGGCCGTTGAGCAGCCGGCATAGGCGGCCGAACAACAGCCGTCATAGGCGGCCGTCCAGCAGCCGACATAGGCGGCCACCCAGCAGCCGGCATAGGCGGCCACCCAGCAGCCGTCATAGCCGGCCGTCCAGCAGCCGACATATGCGGCCAAAACGCAGCCGGCATAGGCGGCCAAACAGCAGCCGGCATAGGCGGCCACCCAACAGCCGGCATAGGCGGCCACCCAGCAGCCGGCATAGGCGGCCACCCAGCAGCCGTCATAGCCGGCCGTCCAGCAGCCGACATATGCGGCCTAACAGAAGCCGGCATAGGCGGCCAACCAGCAGCCGGCATCGGCGGCCTCCCAGCAGCCGGCATAGGCGGCCAAAAAGCAGCCGGCATAGGCGGCCACCCAGAAGCCGTCATAGGTGGCCACCCACCAGCCGGCATAGGCGGCCGCTCAGCAGCCGGAATAGGCGGCCGCTCACCAGCCGGCATAGGCGGCCGAACAGCAGCCGGCATAGGCGGCCAAACAGCTGCCGGCATAGGCGGCCACCCAGCAGCCGGCATAGGCGGCCACCCAGCAGCCGGCATAGGCGGCCACCCAGCAGCCGGCATAGGCGGCCACCCAGCAGCCGGCATAGGCGGCCGCCCAGCAGCCGGCATAGCCGGCCGTCCAGCAGCCGACATATGCGGCCCAACAGCAGCCGGCATAGGCGGCCGAACAGCAGCCTGCATAGGCGGCCACCCAGCGGCCGTCATAGGCGGCCACCCAGCTGCCGTCATAGGCGGCCGTCCAGCAGCCGGCATAGGCGGTCGAACAGCAGCCGGCATAGGCGGCCACTCAGCAGCCAGCATAGCCGGCCGTCCAGCAGCCGACATATGCAGCCCAACAGCAGCCGGCATAGGCGGCCGAACAGCAGCCTGCATAGGCGGCCACCCAGCTGCCGTCATAGGCGGCCACCCAGCAGCCGTCATAGGCGGCCGTCCAGCAGCCGGCATAGGCGGCCAAACACCAGCCGGCATAGGCGGCCACCCAGCAGCCGTCATAGGCGGCCGTCCAGCAGCCGGCATAGGCGGCCAAACAGCAGCCGTCATAAGCGGCCGTCCAGCAGCCGGCATAGGCGGCCACCCAGCAGCCGGCATAGGCGGCCACCCAGCAGCCGGCATAGGCGGCCACCCAGCAGCCGGCATAAGCGGCCACCCAGCAGCCGGCATAGGCGGCCACCCAGCAGCCGGCATAGCCGGCCGTCCAGCAGCCGACATATGCGGCCCAACAGCAGCCGGCATAGGCGGCCGAACAGCAGCCTGCATAGGCGGCCACCCAGCGGCCGTCATAGGCGGCCACCCAGCTGCCGTCATAGGCGGCCGTCCAGCAGCCGGCATAGGCGGTCAAACAGCAGCCGGCATAGGCGGCCACTCAGCAGCCAGCATAGCCGGCCGTCCAGCAGCCGACATATGCAGCCCAACAGCAGCCGGCATAGGCGGCCGAACAGCAGCCTGCATAGGCGGCCACCTAGCTGCCGTCATAGGCGGCCACCCAGCAGCCGTCATAGGTGGCCGTCCAGCAGCCGGCATAGGCGGCCAAACACCAGCCGGCATAGGCGGCCACCCAGCAGCCGTCATAGGCGGCCGTCCAGCAGCCGGCATAGGCGGCCAAACAGCAGCCGTCATAAGCGGCCGTCCAGCAGGCGGCATAGGCGGCCAAACAGCAGCCGGCATAGGCGGCCACCCAGCAGCCGACATATGCGGCCCAACAGCAGCCGGCATAGGCGGCCGAACAGCAGCCGGCATAGGCGGCCGAACAGCAGCCTGCATAGGCGGCCACCCAGCGGCCGTCATAGGCGGCCACCCAGCTGCCGTCATAAGCGGCCGTCCAGCAGCCGGCATAGGCGGCCGAACAGCAGCCGGCATAGGCGGCCACCCAGCAGCCGGCATAGCCGGCCGTCCAGCAGCCGACATATGCAGCCCAACAGCAGCCGGCATAGGCGGCCGAACAGCAGCCTGCATAGGCGGCCACCCAGCTGCCGTCATAGGCGGCCACCCAGCAGCCGTCATAGGCGGCCGTCCAGCAGCCGTCATAGGCGGCCGAACAGCAGCCGGCATAGGCGGCCAAACACCAGCCGGCATAGGCGGCCAAAAAGCAGCCGGCATAGGCGGCCACCCAGAAGCCGGCATAGGCGGCCGCTCACCAGCCGGCATAGGCGGCCGAACAGCAGCCGGCATAGGCGGCCAAACAGCTGCCGGCATAGGCGGCCACCCAGCAGCCGGCATAGGCGGCCACCCAGCAGCCGGCATAGGCGGCCACCCAGCAGCCGGCATAGGCGGCCACCCAGCAGCCGGCATAGGCGGCCACCCAGCAGCCGGCATAGGCGGCCACCCAGCAGCCGGCATAGCCGGCCGTCCAGCAGCCGACATATGCGGCCCAACAGCAGCCGGCATAGGCGGCCGAACAGCAGCCTGCATAGGCGGCCACCCAGCGGCCGTCATAGGCGGCCACCCAGCTGCCGTCATAGGCGGCCGTCCAGCAGCCGGCATAGGCGGTCAAACAGCAGCCGGCATAGGCGGCCACTCAGCAGCCAGCATAGCCGGCCGTCCAGCAGCCGACATATGCAGCCCAACAGCAGCCGGCATAGGCGGCCGAACAGCAGCCTGCATAGGCGGCCACCCAGCTGCCGTCATAGGCGGCCACCCAGCAGCCGTCATAGGTGGCCGTCCAGCAGCCGGCATAGGCGGCCAAACACCAGCCGGCATAGGCGGCCACCCAGCAGCCGTCATAGGCGGCCATCCAGCAGCCGGCATAGGCGGCCAAACAGCAGCCGTCATAAGCGGCCGTCCAGCAGGCGGCATAGGCGGCCAAACAGCAGCCGGCATAGGCGGCCACCCAGCAGCCGACATATGCGGCCCAACAGCAGCCGGCATAGGCGGCCGAACAGCAGCCGGCATAGGCGGCCGAACAGCAGCCTGCATAGGCGGCCACCCAGCGGCCGTCATAGGCGGCCACCCAGCTGCCGTCATAGGCGGCCGTCCAGCAGCCGGCATAGGCGGCCGAACAGCAGCCGGCATAGGCGGCCACCCAGCAGCCGGCATAGCCGGCCGTCCAGCAGCCGACATATGCAGCCCAACAGCAGCCGGCATAGGCGGCCGAACAGCAGCCTGCATAGGCGGCCACCCAGCTGCCGTCATAGGCGGCCACCCAGCAGCCGTCATAGGCGGCCGTCCAGCAGCCGTCATAGGCGGCCGAACAGCAGCCGGCATAGGCGGCCAAACACCAGCCGGCATAGGCGGCCGTCCAGCAGCCGGCATAGGCGGCCAAACAGCAGCCGGCATAGGCGGCCAAACAGCAGCCGCATAGGCGGCCACCCAGCAGCCGTCATAAGCGGCCGTCCAGCAGGCGGCATAGGCGGCCAAACAGCAGCCGGCATAGGCGGCCACCCAGCAGCCGGCATAGGCGGCCGACCAGCAGCCGTCATAGGCGACCGACCAGCAGCCGTCAGAGGCGGCCGAACAACAGCCGGCATAGGCGGCCAAACAGAAGCCGGCATAGGCGGCCAAACAGCGCCGGCATAGGCGGCCACCCAGCGGCCGGCATAGGCGGCCACCCAGCGGCCGGCATAGGCGGCCACCCAGCTGCCGGCATAGGCGGCCACCCAGCAGCCGGCATAGCCGGCCGTCCAGCAGCCGACATATGCGGCCCAACAGCAGCCGGCATAGGCGGCCGAACAGCAGCCTGCATAGGCGGCCACCCAGCGGCCGTCATAGGCGGCCACCCAGCTGCCGTCATAGGCGGCCACCCAGCTGCCGTCATAGGCGGCCGTCCAGCAGCCGGCATAGGCGGTCAAACAGCAGCCGGCATAGGCGGCCACTCAGCAGCCAGCATAGCCGGCCGTCCAGCAGCCGACATATGCAGCCCAACAGCAGCCGGCATAGGCGGCCGAACAGCAGCCTGCATAGGCGGCCACCCAGCTGCCGTCATAGGCGGCCACCCAGCAGCCGTCATAGGCGGCCGTCCAGCAGCCGGCATAGGCGGCCAAACACCAGCCGGCATAGGCGGCCACCCAGCAGCCGTCATAGGCGGCCGTCCAGCAGCCGGCATAGGCGGCCAAACAGCAGCCGTCATAAGCGGCCGTCCAGCAGCCGGCATAGGCGGCCGAACAGCAGCCTGCATAGGCGGCCGCCCAGCTGCCGTCATAGGCGGCCCCCCAGCAGCCGTCATAAGCGGCCGTCCAGCAGGCGGCATAGGCGGCCAAACAGCAGCCGCCATAGGCGGCCACCCAGCAGCCGGCATAGGCGGCCGACCAGCAGCCGTCATAGGCGACCGACCAGCAGCCGTCAGAGGCGGCCGAACAACAGCCGGCATAGGCGGCCAAACAGCAGCCGGCATAGGCGGCCACCCAGCGGCCGGCATAGGCGGCCACCCAGCGGCCGGCATAGGCGGCCACCCAGCGGCCGGCATAGGCGGCCACCCAGCAGCCGGCATAGGCGGCCACCCAGCAGCCGGCATAGCCGGCCGTCCAGCAGCCGGCATAGGCGGCCGAACAGCAGCCTGCATAGGCGGCCACCAAGCGGCCGTCATAGGCGGCCACCCAGCTGCCGTCATAGGCGGCCGTCCAGCAGCCGGCATAGGCGGCCGTCCAGCAGCCGGCATAGCCGGCCGTTGAGCAGCCGGCATAGGCGGCCGAACAACAGCCGTCATAGGCGGCCGTCCAGCAGCCGACATAGCCGGCCGTCCAGCAGCCGACATATGCGGCCAAAACGCAGCCGGCATAGGCGGCCAAACAGCAGCCGGCATAGGCGGCCACCCAACAGCCGGCATAGGCGGCCACCCAGCAGCCGGCATAGGCGGCCACCCAGCAGCCGTCATAGCCGGCCGTCCAGCAGCCGACATATGCGGCCTAACAGAAGCCGGCTTAGGCGGCCAACCAGCAGCCGGCATCGGCGGCCTCCCAGCAGCCGGCATAGGCGGCCAAAAAGCAGCCGGCATAGGCGGCCACCCAGAAGCCGTCATAGGTGGCCACCCACCAGCCGGCATAGGCGGCCGCTCAGCAGCCGGAATAGGCGGCCGCTCACCAGCCGGCATAGGCGGCCGAACAGCAGCCGGCATAGGCGGCCAAACAGCTGCCGGCATAGGCGGCCACCCAGCAGCCGGCATAGGCGGCCACCCAGCAGCCGGCATAGGCGGCCACCCAGCAGCCGGCATAGGCGGCCACCCAGCAGCCGGCATAGGCGGCCACCCAGCAGCCGGCATAGCCGGCCGTCCAGCAGCCGACATATGCGGCCCAACAGCAGCCGGCATAGGCGGCCGAACAGCAGCCTGCATAGGCGGCCACCCAGCGGCCGTCATAGGCGGCCAACCAGCTGCCGTCATAGGCGGCCGTCCAGCAGCCGGCATAGGCGGTCGAACAGCAGCCGGCATAGGCGGCCACTCAGCAGCCAGCATAGCCGGCCGTCCAGCAGCCGACATATGCAGCCCAACAGCAGCCGGCATAGGCGGCCGAACAGCAGCCTGCATAGGCGGCCACCCAGCTGCCGTCATAGGCGGCCACCCAGCAGCCGTCATTGGCGGCCGTCCACCAGCCGGCATAGGCGGCCAAACACCAGCCGGCATAGGCGGCCACCCAGCAGCCGTCATAGGCGGCCGTCCAGCAGCCGGCATAGGCGGCCAAACAGCAGCCGTCATAAGCGGCCGTCCAGCAGGCGGCATAGGCGGCCAAACAGCAGCCGGCATAGGCGGCCACCCAGCAGCCGACATATGCGGCCCAAAAGCAGCCGGCATAGGCGGCCGAACAGCAGCCTGCATAGGCGGCCACCCAGCAGCCGGCATAGGCGGCCACCCAGCAGCCGTCATAGCCGGCCGTCCAGCAGCCGACATATGCGGCCAAAACGCAGCCGGCATAGGCGGCCAAACAGCAGCCGGCATAGGCGGCCTCCCAGCAGCCGGCATAGGCGGCCAAAAAGCAGCCGGCATAGGCAACCACCCAGCGGCCGTCATAGGCGGCCACCCAGCTGCCGTCATAGGCGGCCGTCCAGCAGCCGGCATAGGCGGCCGTCCAGCAGCCGGCATAGCCGGCCGTTGAGCAGCCGGCATAGGCGGCCGAACAACAGCCGTCATAGGCGGCCGTCCAGCAGCCGACATAGGCGGCCACCCAGCAGCCGGCATAGGCGGCCACCCAGCAGCCGTCATAGCCGGCCGTCCAGCAGCCGACATATGCGGCCTAACAGAAGCCGGCATAGGCGGCCAACCAGCAGCCGGCATCGGCGGCCTCCCAGCAGCCGGCATAGGCGGCCAAAAAGCAGCCGGCATAGGCGGCCACCCAGAAGCCGTCATAGGTGGCCACCCACCAGCCGGCATAGGCGGCCGCTCAGCAGCCGGAATAGGCGGCCGCTCACCAGCCGGCATAGGCGGCCGAACAGCAGACGGCATAGGCGGCCAAACAGCTGCCGGCATAGGCGGCCACCCAGCAGCCGGCATAGGCGGCCACCCAGCAGCCGGCATAGGCGGCCACCCAGCAGCCGGCATAGGCGGCCACCCAGCAGCCGGCATAGGCGGCCACCCAGCAGCCGGCATAGCCGGCCGTCCAGCAGCCGACATAGGCGGGCGAACAGCAGCCGGCATAGGCGGCCACCCAGCAGCCAGCATAGCCGGCCGTCCAGCAGCCGCCATATGCAGCCAAACAGCAGCCGGCATAGGCGGCCACCCAGCAGCCGACATATGCGGCCGAACAGCAGCCTGCATAGGCGGCCACCCAGCGGCCGTCATAGGCGGCCACCCAGCGGCCGTCATAGGCGGCCACCCAGCGGCCGGCATAGGCGGCCACCCAGCGGCCGTCATAGGCGGCCACCCAGCGGCCGGCATAGGCGGCCTCCCAGCTGCCGGCATAGGCGGCCAAACAGCAGCCGGCATTGGTGGCCAAACAGCAGCCGGCATAAGCGGCCACCCAACAGCCGGCATAGGCGGCCACCCAGCAGCCGGCATAGGTGGCCACCCAGTAGCCGGCATAGGCGGCCACCCAGCAGCCGGCATGGGCGGCCACCCAGCAGCCGACATAGGCGGCCAAACAGCAGCCGGCATAGGCGGCCAAACAGCAGCCGGCATAGGCGGCCACCCAGCAGCCGGCATAGGCGGCCACCTAGTAGCCGGCATAGGCGGCCACCCAGTAGCCGGCATAGGCGGCCACCCAGCAGCTGTCATAGACGGCCACCCAACAGCCGTCATAAGCGGCCAACCAGCAGCCGTCAGAGGTGGCCAAAAAGCAGCCGGAATAGGCGGCCGTCCAGCAGCCGGCATAGGCGGACCAAAACCAGCCGGCATAGGAGGCCAAAAAGAAGCCGACATAGGCGGCCAAACAGCAGCCGGCATTGGCGGCCAAACAGCAGCCGGCATAGGCGGCCAAACAGCAGCCGTCATAGGCGGCCTAACAGCAGCCGTCATAGGCGGCCGAACAGCAGCCGACATAGGCGGCCCAACAGCAGCCGACATAGGCGGCCCAACAGCAGCCGGCATAGGCGGCCAAACAGAAGCCGGCATAGGCGGCCACCCAGCAGCCGTCATAGGCGACCGACCAGCAGCCGTCAGAGGCGGCCGAACAACAGCCGGCATAGGCGGCCAAACAGCAGCCGGCATAGGCGGCCACCCAGCGGCCGGCATAGGCGGCCACCCAGCGGCCGGCATAGGCGGCCACCCAGCGGCCGGCATAGGCGGCCACCCAGCGGCCGGCATAGGCGGCCACCCAGCCGCCGGCTTAGCCGGCCGTCCAGCAGCCGACATATGCGGCCCAACAGCAGCCGGCATAGGCGGCCGAACAGCAGCCTGCATAGGCGGCCACCCAGCGGCCGTCATAGGCGGCCACCCAGCTGCCGTCATAGGCGGCCGTCCAGCAGCCGGCATAGGCGGCCGAACAGCAGCCGGCATAGGCGGCCACCCAGCAGCCGGCATAGCCGGCCGTCCAGCAGCCGACATATGCAGCCCAACAGCAGCCGGCATAGGCGGCCGAACAGCAGCCTGCATAGGCGGCCGCCTAGCTGCCGTCATAGGCGGCCCTTCAGCAGCCGTCATAAGCGGCCGTCCAGCAGGCGGCATAGGCGGCCAAACAGCAGCCGCCATAGGCGGCCACCCAGCAGCCGGCATAGGCGGCCGACCAGCAGCCGTCATAGGCGACCGACCAGCAGCCGTCAGAGGCGGCCGAACAACAGCCGGCATAGGCGGCCGAACAGCAGCCGGCATAGGCGGCCACCCAGCGGCCGGCATAGGCGGCCACCCAGCGGCCGGCATAGGCGGCCACCCAGCCGCCGGCATAGGCGGCCACCCAGCAGCCGGCATAGGCGGCCACCCAGCAGCCGGCATAGCCGGCCGTCCAGCAGCCGGCATAGGCGGCCGAACAGCAGCCTGCATAGGCGGCCACCCAGCGGCCGTCATAGGCGGCCACCCAGCTGCCGTCATAGGCGGCCGTCCAGCAGCCGGCATAGGCGGCCGTCCAGCAGCCGGCATAGCCGGCCGTTGAGCAGCCGGCATAGGCGGCCGAACAACAGCCGTCATAGGCGGCCGTCCAGCAGCCGACATAGCCGGCCGTCCAGCAGCCGACATATGCGGCCAAAACGCAGCCGGCATAGGCGGCCAAACAGCAGCCGGCATAGGCGGCCACCCAACAGCCGGCATAGGCGGCCACCCAGCAGCCGGCATAGGCGGCCACCCAGCAGCCGTCATAGCCGGCCGTCCAGCAGCCGACATATGCGGCCTAACAGAAGCCGGCATAGGCGGCCAACCAGCAGCCGGCATCGGCGGCCTCCCAGCAGCCGGCATAGGCGGCCAAAAAGCAGCCGGCATAGGCGGCCACCCAGAAGCCGTCATAGGTGGCCACCCACCAGCCGGCATAGGCGGCCGCTCAGCAGCCGGAATAGGCGGCCGCTCACCAGCCGGCATAGGCGGCCGAACAGCAGCCGGCATAGGCGGCCAAACAGCTGCCGGCATAGGCGGCCACCCAGCAGCCGGCATAGGCGGCCACCCAGCAGCCGGCATAGGCGGCCACCCAGCAGCCGGCATAGGCGGCCACCCAGCAGCCGGCATAGGCGGCCACCCAGCAGCCGGCATAGCCGGCCATCCAGCAGCCGACATATGCGGCCCAACAGCAGCCGGCATAGGCGGCCGAACAGCAGCTTGCATAGGCGGCCACCCAGCGGCCGTCATAGGCGGCCACCCAGCTGCCGTCATAGGCGGCCGTCCAGCAGCCGGCATAGGCGGTCGAACAGCAGCCGGCATAGGCGGCCACTCAGCAGCCAGCATAGCCGGCCGTCCAGCAGCCGACATATGCAGCCCAACAGCAGCCGGCATAGGCGGCCGAACAGCAGCCTGCATAGGCGGCCACCCAGCTGCCGTCATAGGCGGCCACCCAGCAGCCGTCATTGGCGGCCGTCCACCAGCCGGCATAGGCGGCCAAACACCAGCCGGCATAGGCGGCCACCCAGCAGCCGTCATAGGCGGCCGTCCAGCAGCCGGCATAGGCGGCCAAACAGCAGCCGTCATAAGCGGCCGTCCAGCAGGCGGCATAGGCGGCCAAACAGCAGCCGGCATAGGCGGCCACCCAGCAGCCGACATATGCGGCCCAAAAGCAGCCGGCATAGGCGGCCGAACAGCAGCCTGCATAGGCGGCCACCCAGCAGCCGTCATAGCCGGCCGTCCAGCAGCAGACATATGCGGCCAAAACGCAGCCGGCATAGGCGGCCAAACAGCAGCCGGCATAGGCGGCCTCCCAGCAGCCGGCATAGGCGGCCAAAAAGCAGCCGGCATAGGCGGCCACCCAGCGGCCGTCATAGGCGGCCACCCAGCTGCCGTCATAGGCGGCCGTCCAGCAGCCGGCATAGGCGGCCGTCCAGCAGCCGGCATAGCCGGCCGTTGAGCAGCCGGCATAGGCGGCCGAACAACAGCCGTCATAGGCGGCCGTCCAGCAGCCGACATAGGCGGCCACCCAGCAGCCGGCATAGGCGGCCACCCAGCAGCCGTCATAGCCGGCCGTCCAGCAGCCGACATATGCGGCCTAACAGAAGCCGGCATAGGCGGCCAACCAGCAGCCGGCATCGGCGGCCTCCCAGCAGCCGGCATAGGCGGCCAAAAAGCAGCCGGCATAGGCGGCCACCCAGAAGCCGTCATAGGTGGCCACCCACCAGCCGGCATAGGCGGCCGCTCAGCAGCCGGAATAGGCGGCCGCTCACCAGCCGGCATAGGCGGCCGAACAGCAGCCGGCATAGGCGGCCACCCAGCAGCCGGCATAGGCGGCCACCCAGCAGCCGGCATAGGCGGCCACCCAGCAGCCGGCATAGCCGGCCAAACAGCAGCCGGCATAGGCGGGCGAACAGCAGCCGGCATAGGCGGCCACCCAGCAGCCAGCATAGGCGGCTGTCCAGCAGCCGGCATAGGCGGACCAAAACCAGCCGGCATGGGCGGCCATCCAGCAGCCGGCCTAGGCGGTTAAACAGCAGCCGGCATAGGCGGCTGTCCAGCAGCCGGCATAGGCGGACCAAAACCAGCCGGCATAGGCGGCAACCCAGCAGCCGGCATAGCCGTCCAGCCAGCAGCCGGCATAGGCGGCCACCCAGCAGCCGGCATAAGCGGCCACCCAGCAGACGGCATAGGCGGCCAAAAAGAAGCCGACATAGGTGGCCAAACAGCAGCCGTCATAGGCGGCCACCCAGCAGCCGGCATAGGCGGCCACCCAGCAGACGGCATAGGCGGCCAAAAAGAAGCCGACATAGGCGTCCAAACAGCAGCCGGCATAGGATGCCAAACAGCAGCCGTCATAGGCGGCCGTCCAGCAGCCGACATAGGCGGCCCAACAGCAGCCGGCATAGGCGGCCAAACAGCAGCCGGCATAGGCGGCCGTCCAGCAGCCGACATAGGCGGCCCCCCAGCAGCCGGCATAGGCGGCCTCCCAGCAGCCGGCATAGGCGGCCAAACAGCAGTCGGCATTGGCGGCCAATTAGCAGCCGGCATAGGCGGCCACCCAGCAGCCGGCATAGGCGGCCACCCAGCAGCCGGCATAGGCGGCAACCCAGCAGCCGGCATAGGCGGCCAAACAGCAGCCGGCATTGGCGGCCAAACAGCAGCCGGCATAGGCGGCCACCCAGCAGCCGGCATAGGCGGCCACCCAGCAGCCGGCATAGGCGGCCACCCAGCAGCCGGCATAGGCGGCCAAAAAGAAGCCGACATAGGCGGCCAAACAGCAGCCGGCATAGGCGGCCAAACAGCAGCCGGCATATGCGGCCAAACAGCAGCCGGCATAGGCGGCCAAACAGCAGCCGGCATAGGCGGCCAAACAGCAGCCGGCATAGGCGGCCAAACAGCAGCCGGCATAGGCGGCCACCCAGCAGACGTCATAGGCGGCCACCCAGCAGCCGTCAGAGGCGGCCAAACAGCAGCCGGCATAGGCGGCCGCCCAGCGGCCGGCATAGGCGGCCGCCCAGCGGCCGGCATAGGCGGCAGCCCAGCGGCCAGCATAGGCGGCCAAAAAGAAGCCGACATAGGCGGCCAAACAGCAGCCGGCATAGGCGGCCACCCAGCAGACGTCATAGGCGGCCACCCAGCAGCCGTCAGAGGCGGCCAAACAGCAGCCGGCATAGGCGGCCGCCCAGCGGCCGGCATAGGCGGCCGCCCAGCGGCCGGCATAGGCGGCAGCCCAGCGGCCAGCATAGGCGGCCAAAAAGAAGCCGACATAGGCGGCCAAACAGCAGCCGGCATAGGAGGCCGAACTGCAGCCGTCATAGGCGGCCGAACAGCAGCCGACATAGGCGGCCGTCCAGCAGCCGACATAGGCGGCCCAACAGCAGCCGGCATAGGCGGCCGTCCAGCAGCCGACATAGGCGGCCGTCCAGCAGCCGACATAGGCGGCCCCCCAGCAGCCGTCATAGGCGGCCTCCCAGCAGCCGGCATAGGCGGCCAAACAGCAGCCGGCATTGGCGGCCAAACAGCAGCCGGCATAGGCGGCCACCCAGCAGCCGGCATAGGCGGCCACCCAGCAGCCGGCATAGGCGGCAAAACAGCAGCCGGCATAGGCGGCCAAACAGCAGCCGTCATAGGCGGCCGAACAACAGCCGGCATAGGCGGCCAAACAGCAGCCGGCATAGGCGGCCAAACAGCAGCCGGCATAGGCGGCCACCCAGCAGACATCATAGGCGGCCAAAAAGAAGCCGACATAGGCGGCAAAACAGCAGCCGGCATAGGCGGCCAAACAGCAGCCGTCATAGGCGGCCGAACAGCAGCCGTCATAGGCGGCCGAACAGCAGCCGACATAGGCGGCCGTCCAGCAACCGACATAGGCGGCCCAACAGCAGCCGGCATAGGCGGCCAGCCAGCAGCCGTCATAGGCGGCCAACCAGCAGCCGGCATAGGCGGCCAAACAGCAGCCGGCATAGGCGGCCACCCAGCAGCCGGCATAGGCGGCCATCCAGCAGCCTACAAAGGCGGCCCCCCCGCAGCCGGCATAGCGCCAAACAGCAGCCGGCATTGGCGGCCAAACAGCAGCCGGCATAGGCGGCCACCCAGCAGCCGGCATAGGCGGCCACCCAGCAGCCGGCATAGGCGGCCACCCAGCAGCCGGCATAGGCGGCCACCCAGCAGCCGGCATAGGCGACCAAAAAGAAGCCGACATAGGCGGCCAAACAGCAGCCGGCATAGGAGGCCAAACAGCAGCCGTCATAGGCGGCTGAACAGCAGCCGTCATAGGCGGCCGAAACGCAGCCGACATAGGCGGCCGTCCAGCAGCCGACATAGGCGGCCAAACAGCAGCCGGCATAGGCGGCCGTCCAGCAGCCGACATAGGCGGCCCCCCAGCAGAGGGCATAGGCGGCCTCCCAGCAGCCGGCATAGGCGGCCAAACAGCAGCCGGCATTGGCGGCTAAAAAGCAGCCGGCATAGGCGGCCACCCAGCAGCCGGCATAGGCGGCCACCCAGCAGCTGGCATAGGCGGCCACCCAGCAGCCGGCATAGGCGGCAAAACAGCAGCCGGCATAGGCGGCCAAAGAGCAGCCGTCATAGGCGGCCGAACAGCAGCCGGAATTGGCGGCCAAACAGCAGCCGGCATTGACGGCCAAACAGCAGCCGGCATAGGCGGCCAAACAGCAGCCGACATAGGCGGCCACCCAGCAGACATCATAGGCGGCCACCCAGCAGCCGTCATAGGCGGCCAACCAGCAGCCGTCATAGGCGGCCAACCAGCAGCCGTCATAGGTGGCCAAACAGCAGCCGGCATAGGCGGCCAAACAACAGCCGGCATAGGCGGCCGTCCAGCAGCCGGCATAGGCGGACCAAAATCAGCCGGCATGGGCGGCCAAAAAGAAGCCGACATAGGCGGCCGAACAGCAGCCGGCATAGGCGGCCGAACAGCAGCCGGCATAGGCCGCCACCCAGCAGCCGGCATAGGCGGCCACCCAGCAGCCGGCATAGGCGGCCACCCAGCAGCCGGCATAGGCGGCCACTCAGCAGCCGGCATAGGCGGCCAGCCAGCAGCCGGCATAGGCGGCCGTCCAGCAGCCGTCATAGGCGGCCATCCAGCAGCCTACAAAGGCGGCCCCCCAGTATCCGGCCTAGGCGGCCAAACAGCAGCCGGCATTGGCGGCCAAACAGCAGCCGGCATAGGCGGCCACCCAGCAGCCGGCATAGGCGGCCACCCAGCAGCCGGCATAGGCGGCCACCCAGCAGCCGGCATAGGCGTCCAAACAACAGCCGGCATAGGATGCCAAACAGCAGCCGTCATAGGCCACCACCCAGCAGCCGGCATAGGCAGCCACCCAGCAGCCGGCATAGGCGGCCACCCAGCAGCCGGCATAGGCGGCCAGCCAGCAGCCGGCATAGGCGGCCGTCCAGCAGCCGTCATAGGCGGCCATCCAGCAGCCTACAAAGGCGGCCCCCCAGTATCCGGCCTAGGCGGCCAAACAGCAGCCGGCATTGGCGGCCAAACAGCAGCCGGCATAGGCGGCCAAACAGCAGCCGGCATTGGCGTCCAATTAGCAGCCGGCATAGGCGGCCACCCAGCAGCCGGCATAGACGGCCACCCAGCAGCAGGCATAGGCGGCCACCCAGCAGCCGGCATAGGCGGCCACCCAGCAGCCGGCATAGGCGGCCAAAAAGAAGCCGACATAGGCGGCCAAACAGCAGCCGGCATAGGCGGCCAAACAGCAGCCGGCATAGGCAGCCCAACAGCAGCCGGCATAGGCGGCCACCCAGCAGACGTCATAGGCGGCCACCCAGCAGCCGTCATAGGCGGCCAACCAGCAGCTGTCATAAACGGCCAACCAGCAGCCGGCATAGGCGGCCAAACAGCAGCCGGCATAGGCGGCCAAAAAGCAGCCAGCATAGGCGGCCAAACAGCAGCCGGCAAAGGCGGCCAAACAGCAGCCGGCATAGGCCGCCACCCAGCAGCCGGCATAGGCGGCCACCCAGCAGCCGGCATAGGCGGCCACCCAGCAGCCGGCATAGGCGGCCAGCCAGCAGCCGTCATAGGCGGCCAACCGGCAGCCGGCATAGGCGGCCACCCAGCAGCCGGCATAGGCGGCCATCCAGCAGCCTCCAAAGGCGGCCACCCAGCAGACGGCATAGTCGGCCAAAAAGAAGCCGACATAGGCGTCCAAACAGCAGCCGGCATAGGATGCCAAACAGCAGCCGTCATAGGCGGCCGAACAGCAGCCGACATAGGCAGCCACCCAGCAGCCGGCATAGGCGGCAACCCAGCAGCCGGCATAGGCGGCCAGCCAGCAGCCGGCATAGGCGGCCGTCCAGCAGCCGTCATAGGCGGCCATCCAGCAGCCTACAAAGGCGGCCCCCCAGTATCCGGCCTAGGCGGCCAAACAGCAGCCGGCATTGGCGGCCAAACAGCAGCCGGCATAGGCGGCCAAACAGCAGCCGGCATAGGCCGCCACCCAGCAGCCGGCATAGGCGGCCAAAAAGAAGCCGACATAGGCGGCCAAACAGCAGCCGGCATAGGCGGCCAAACAGCAGCCGGCATAGGCGGCCAAATAGCAGCCGGCATAGGCGGCCACCCAGCAGACGTCAAAGGCGGCCACCCAGCAGCCGTCATAGGCAGCCAACCAGCAGCCGTCATAAACGACCAACCAGCAGCCGGCATAGGCGGCCAAACAGCAGCCGGCATACGCGGCCAAACAGCAGCCGGCATAGGCGGCCAAACAGCAGCCGGCATAGGCGGCCAAACAGCAGCCGGCAAAGGCGGCCAAACAGCAGCCGGCATAGGCCGCCACCCAGCAGCCGGCATAGGCGGCCAAACAGCAGCCGGCATAGGCGGCCACCCAGCAGCCGGCATAGGCGGCCAGCCAGCAGCCGGCATAGGCGGCCGTCCAGCAGCCGTCATAGGCGGCCATCCAGCAGCCTACAAAGGCGGCCACCCAGTATCCGGCCTAGGCGGCCAAACAGCAGCCGGCATTGGCGGCCAAACAGCAGCCGGCAAAGGCGGCCAAACAGCAGCCGGCATAGGCCGCCACCCAGCAGCCGGCATAGGCGGCCAAAAAGAAGCCGACATAGGCGGCCAAACAGCAGCCGGCATAGGCGGCCAAACAGCAGCCGGCATAGGCGGCCAAATAGCAGCCGGCATAGGCGGCCACCCAGCAGACGTCAAAGGCGGCCACCCAGCAGCCGTCATAGGCAGCCAACCAGCAGCCGTCATAAACGACCAACCAGCAGCCGGCATAGGCGGCCAAACAGCAGCCGGCATACGCGGCCAAACAGCAGCCGGCATAGGCGGCCAAACAGCAGCCGGCATAGGCGGCCAAACAGCAGCCGGCAAAGGCGGCCAAACAGCAGCCGGCATAGGCCGCCACCCAGCAGCCGGCATAGGCGGCCAAACAGCAGCCGGCATTGGCGGCCAAACAGCAGCCGGCATAGGCGGCCGAACAACAGCCGGCATAGGCGGCCAAACAGTAGCCGGCATAGGCGGCCAAACAGCAGCCGGCATAGGCGGCCACCCAGCAGACATCATAGGCGGCCAAAAAGAAGCCGACATAGGCGGCAAAACAGCAGCCGGCATAGGCGGCCAAACAGCAGCCGTCATAGGCGGCCGAACAGCAGCCGTCATAGGCGGCCGAACAGCAGCCGACATAGGCGGCCGTCCAGCAACCGACATAGGCGGCCCAACAGCAGCCGGCATAGGCGGCCAGCCAGCAGCCGTCATAGGCGGCCAACCAGCAGCCGGCATAGGCGGCCAAACAGCAGCCGGCATAGGCGGCCACCCAGCAGCCTACAAAGGCGGCCCCCCCGCAGCCGGCATAGCGCCAAACAGCAGCCGGCATTGGCGGCCAAACAGCAGCCGGCATAGGCGGCCACCCAGCAGCCGGCATAGGCGGCCACCCAGCAGCCGGCATAGGCGGCCACCCAGCAGCCGGCATAGGCGGCCACCCAGCAGCCGGCATAGGCGACCAAAAAGAAGCCGACATAGGCGGCCAAACAGCAGCCGGCATAGGAGGCCAAACAGCAGCCGTCATAGGCGGCTGAACAGCAGCCGTCATAGGCGGCCGAAACGCAGCCGACATAGGCGGCCGTCCAGCAGCCGACATAGGCGGCCCAACAGCAGCCGGCATAGGCGGCCAAACAGCAGCCGGCATAGGCGGCCGTCCAGCAGCCGACATAGGCGGCCCCCCAGCAGCGGGCATAGGCGGCCTCCCAGCAGCCGGCATAGGCGGCCAAACACCAGCCGGCATTGGCGGCTAAACAGCAGCCGGCATAGGCGGCCACCCAGCAGCCGGCATAGGCGGCCACCCAGCAGCTGGCATAGGCGGCCACCCAGCAGCCGGCATAGGCGGCAAAACAGCAGCCGGCATAGGCGGCCAAAGAGCAGCCGTCATAGGCGGCCGAACAGCAGCCGGAATTGGCGGCCAAACAGCAGCCGGCATTGGCGGCCAAACAGCAGCCGGCATAGGCGGCCAAACAGCAGCCGGCATAGGCGGCCACCCAGCAGACATCATAGGCGGCCACCCAGCAGCCGTCATAGGCGGCCAACCAGCAGCCGTCATAGGCGGCCAACCAGCAGCCGTCATAGGTGGCCAAACAGCAGCCGGCATAGGCGGCCAAACAACAGCCGGCATAGGCGGCCGTCCAGCAGCCGGCATAGGCGGACCAAAATCAGCCGGCATGGGCGGCCAAAAAGAAGCCGACATGGGCGGCCGAACAGCAGCCGGCATAGGCGGCCGAACAGCAGCCGGCATAGGCCGCCACCCAGCAGCCGGCATAGGCGGCCACCCAGCAGCCGGCATAGGCGGCCACCCAGCAGCCGGCATAGGCGGCCACTCAGCAGCCGGCATAGGCGGCCAGCCAGCAGCCGGCATAGGCGGCCGTCCAGCAGCCGTCATAGGCGGCCGTCCAGCAGCCTACAAGGGCGGCCCCCCAGTATCCGGCCTAGGCGGCCAAACAGCAGCCGGCATTGGCGGCCAAACAGCAGCCGGCATAGGCGGCCACCCAGCAGCCGGCATAGGCGGCCACCCAGCAGCCGGCATAGGCGGCCACCCAGCAGCCGGCATAGGCGTCCAAACAACAGCCGGCATAGGATGCCAAACAGCAGCCGTCATAGGCCGCCACCCAGCAGCCGGCATAGGCAGCCACCCAGCAGCCGGCATAGGCGGCCACCCAGCAGCCGGCATAGGCGGCCAGCCAGCAGCCGGCATAGGCGGCCGTCCAGCAGCCGTCATAGGCGGCCATCCAGCAGCCTACAAAGGCGGCCCCCCAGTATCCGGCCTAGGCGGCCAAACAGCAGCCGGCATAGGCGGCCAAACAGCAGCCGGCATTGGCGTCCAATTAGCAGCCGGCATAGGCGGCCACCCAGCAGCCGGCATAGACGGCCACCCAGCAGCAGGCATAGGCGGCCACCCAGCAGCCGGCATAGGCGGCCACCCAGCAGCCGGCATAGGCGGCCAAAAAGAAGCCGACATAGGCGGCCAAACAGCAGCCGGCATAGGCGGCCAAACAGCAGCCGGCATAGGCGGCCCAACAGCAGCCGGCATAGGCGGCCACCCAGCAGACGTCATAGGCGGCCACCCAGCAGCCGTCATAGGCGGCCAACCAGCAGCTGTCATAAACGGCCAACCAGCAGCCGGCATAGGCGGCCAAACAGCAGCCGGCATAGGCGGCCAAAAAGCAGCCAGCATAGGCGGCCAAACAGCAGCCGGCAAAGGCGGCCAAACAGCAGCCGGCATAGGCCGCCACCCAGCAGCCGGCATAGGCGGCCACCCAGCAGCCGGCATAGGCGGCCAGCCAGCAGCCGTCATAGGCGGCCAACCGGCAGCCGGCATAGGCGGCCACCCAGCAGCCGGCATAGGCGGCCATCCAGCAGCCTCCAAAGGCGGCCACCCAGCAGACGGCATAGTCGGCCAAAAAGAAGCCGACATAGGCGTCCAAACAGCAGCCGGCATAGGATGCCAAACAGCAGCCGTCATAGGCGGCCGAACAGCAGCCGGCATAGGCGGCAACCCAGCAGCCGGCATAGGCGGCCAGCCAGCAGCCGGCATAGGCGGCCGTCCAGCAGCCGTCATAGGCGGCCATCCAGCAGCCTACAAAGGCGGCCCCCCAGTATCCGGCCTAGGCGGCCAAACAGCAGCCGGCAAAGGCGGCCAAACAGCAGCCAGCATAGGCCGCCACCCAGCAGCCGGCATAGGCGGCCAAAAAGAAGCCGACATAGGCGGCCAAACAGCAGCCGGCATAGGCGGCCAAACAGCAGCCGGCATAGGCGGCCAAATAGCAGCCGGCATAGGCGGCCACCCAGCAGACGTCAAAGGCGGCCACCCAGCAGCCGTCATAGGCAGCCAACCAGCAGCCGTCATAAACGACCAACCAGCAGCCGGCATAGGCGGCCAAACAGCAGCCGGCATACGCGGCCAAACAGCAGCCGGCATAGGCGGCCAAACAGCAGCCGGCATAGGCGGCCAAACAGCAGCCGGCAAAGGCGGCCAAACAGCAGCCGGCATAGGCCGCCACCCAGCAGCCGGCATAGGCGGCCAAACAGCAGCCGGCATAGGCGGCCACCCAGCAGCCGGCATAGGCGGCCAGCCAGCAGCCGGCATAGGCGGCCGTCCAGCAGCCGTCATAGGCGGCCATCCAGCAGCCTACAAAGGCGGCCCCCCAGTATCCGGCCTAGGCGGCCAAACAGCAGCCGGCATTGGCGGCCAAACAGCAGCCGGCAAAGGCGGCCAAACAGCAGCCGGCATAGGCCGCCACCCAGCAGCCGGCATAGGCGGCCAAAAAGAAGCCGACATAGGCGGCCAAACAGCAGCCGGCATAGGCGGCCAAACAGCAGCCGGCATAGGCGGCCAAATAGCAGCCGGCATAGGCGGCCACCCAGCAGACGTCAAAGGCGGCCACCCAGCAGCCGTCATAGGCAGCCAACCAGCAGCCGTCATAAACGACCAACCAGCAGCCGGCATAGGCGGCCAAACAGCAGCCGGCATACGCGGCCAAACAGCAGCCGGCATAGGCGGCCAAACAGCAGCCGGCATAGGCGGCCAAACAGCAGCCGGCAAAGGCGGCCAAACAGCAGCCGGCATAGGCCGCCACCCAGCAGCCGGCATAGGCGGCCAAACAGCAGCCGGCATTGGCGGCCAAACAGCAGCCGGCATAGGCGGCAACCCAGCAGCCGGCATAGGCGTCCACCCAGCAGCCGGCATAGGCGGCCACCCAGCAGCCGGCATAGGCGGCAACATAGCAGCCGGCATAGGCGTCCACCCAGCAGCCGGCATAGGCGGCCACCCAGCAGCCGGCATAGGCGGCCACCCAGCAGACGGCATAGGCGGCCAAAAAGAAGCCGACATAGGCGTCCAAACAGCAGCCGGCATAGGATGCCAAACAGCAGCCGTCATAGGCGGCCGTCCAGCAGCCGACATAGGCGGCCGTCCAGCAGCCGACATAGGCGGCCCAACAACAGCCGGCATAGGCGGCCAAACAGCAGCCGGCATAGGCGGCCGTCCAGCTGCCGACATAGGCGGCCCCCCAGCAGCCGGCATAGGCGGCCTCCCAGCAGCCGGCATAGGCGGCCACCCAGCAGCCGGCATAGGCGGCCAAAAAGAAGCCGACATAGGCGGCCAAACAGCAGCCGGCATAGGCGGCCAAACAGCAGCCGGCATAGGCGGCCAAACAGCAGCCGGCATAGGCGGCCACCCAGCAGACATCATAGGCGGCCACCCAGCAGCCGTCATAGGCGGCCAACCAGCAGCCGTCATAGGCGGCCAACCAGCAGCCGTCATAGGTGGCCAAACAGCAGCCGGCATAGGCGGCCAAACAACAGCCGGCATAGGCGGCCGTCCAGCAGCCGGCATAGGCGGACCAAAATCAGCCGGCATGGGCGGCCAAAAAGAAGCCGACATAGGCGGCCGAACAGCAGCCGGCATAGGCGGCCGAACAGCAGCCGGCATAGGCCGCCACCCAGCAGCCGGCATAGGCGGCCACCCAGCAGCCGGCATAGGCGGCCACCCAGCAGCCGGCATAGGCGGCCACTCAGCAGCCGGCATAGGCGGCCAGCCAGCAGCCGGCATAGGCGGCCGTCCAGCAGCCGTCATAGGCGGCCTTCCAGCAGCCTACAAAGGCGGCCCCCCAGTATCCGGCCTAGGCGGCCAAACAGCAGCCGGCATTGGCGGCCAAACAGCAGCCGTCATAGGCGGCCATCCAGCAGCCTACAAAGGCGGCCCCCCAGTATCCGGCCTAGGCGGCCAAACAGCAGCCGGCATTGGCGGCCAAACAGCAGCCGGCAAAGGCGGCCAAACAGCAGCCGGCATAGGCCGCCACCCAGCAGCCGGCATAGGCGGCCAAAAAGAAGCCGACATAGGCGGCCAAACAGCAGCCGGCATAGGCGGCCAAACAGCAGCCGGCATAGGCGGCCAAATAGCAGCCGGCATAGGCGGCCACCCAGCAGACGTCAAAGGCGGCCACCCAGCAGCCGTCATAGGCAGCCAACCAGCAGCCGTCATAAACGACCAACCAGCAGCCGGCATAGGCGGCCAAACAGCAGCCGGCATACGCGGCCAAACAGCAGCCGGCATAGGCGGCCAAACAGCAGCCGGCATAGGCGGCCAAACAGCAGCCGGCAAAGGCGGCCAAACAGCAGCCGGCATAGGCCGCCACCCAGCAGCCGGCATAGGCGGCCAAACAGCAGCCGGCATTGGCGGCCAAACAGCAGCCGGCATAGGCGGCAACCCAGCAGCCGGCATAGGCGTCCACCCAGCAGCCGGCATAGGCGGCCACCCAGCAGCCGGCATAGGCGGCAACATAGCAGCCGGCATAGGCGTCCACCCAGCAGCCGGCATAGGCGGCCACCCAGCAGCCGGCATAGGCGGCCACCCAGCAGCCGGCATAGGCGGCCACCCAGCAGACGGCATAGGCGGCCAAAAAGAAGCCGACATAGGCGTCCAAACAGCAGCCGGCATAGGATGCCAAACAGCAGCCGGCATAGGCGGCCGTCCAGCAGCCGACATAGGCGGCCGTCCAGCAGCCGACATAGGCGGCCCAACAACAGCCGGCATAGGCGGCCAAACAGCAGCCGGCATAGGCGGCCGTCCAGCAGCCGACATAGGCGGCCCCCCAGCAGCCGGCATAGGCGGCCTCCCAGCAGCCGGCATAGGCGGCCACCCAGCAGCCGGCATAGGCGGCCAAAAAGAAGCCGACATAGGCGGCCAAACAGCAGCCGGCATAGGCGGCCAAACAGCAGCCGGCATAGGCGGCCAAACAGCAGCCGGCATAGGCGGCCACCCAGCAGACATCATAGGCGGCCACCCAGCAGCCGTCATAGGCGGCCAACCAGCAGCCGTCATAGGCGGCCAACCAGCAGCCGTCATAGGTGGCCAAACAGCAGCCGGCATAGGCGGCCAAACAACAGCCGGCATAGGCGGCCGTCCAGCAGCCGGCATAGGCGGACCAAAATCAGCCGGCATGGGCGGCCAAAAAGAAGCCGACATAGGCGGCCGAACAGAAGCCGGCATAGGCGGCCGAACAGCAGCCGGCATAGGCCGCCACCCAGCAGCCGGCATAGGCGGCCACCCAGCAGCCGGCATAGGCGGCCACCCAGCAGCCGGCATAGGACTCCACTCAGCAGCCGGCATAGGCGGCCAGCCAGCAGCCGGCATAGGCGGCCGTCCAGCAGCCGTCATAGGCGGCCATCCAGCAGCCTACAAAGGCGGCCCCCCAGTATCCGGCCTAGGCGGCCAAACAGCAGCCGGCATTGGCGGCCAAACAGCAGCCGGCATAGGCGGCCACCCAGCAGCCGGCATAGGCGTCCACCCAGCAGCCGGCATAGGCGGCCACCCAGCAGCCGGCATAGGCGGCCACCCAGCAGCCGGCATAGGCGGCCACCCAGCAGCCGGCATAGGCGTCCAAACAGCAGCCGGCATAGGATGCCAAACAGCAGCCGTCATAGGCCGCCACCCAGCAGCCGGCATAGGCAGCCACCCAGCAGCCGGCATAGGCGGCCACCCAGCAGCCGGCATAGGCGGCCAGCCAGCAGCCGGCATAGGCGGCCGTCCAGCAGCCTACAAAGGCGGCCCCCCAGTATCCGGCCTAGGCGGCCAAACAGCAGCCGGCATTGGCGGCCAAACAGCAGCCGGCATAGGCGGCCAAACAGCAGCCGGCATTGGCGTCCAATTAGCAGCCGGCATAGGCGGCCACCCAGCAGCCGGCATAGACGGCCACCCAGCAGCAGGCATAGGCGGCCACCCAGCAGCCGGCATAGGCGGCCACCCAGCAGCCGGCATAGGCGGCCAAAAAGAAGCCGACATAGGCGGCCAAACAGCAGCCGGCAGAGGCGGCCAAACAGCAGCCGGCATAGGCGGCCCAACAGCAGCCGGCATAGGCGGCCACCCAGCAGACGTCATAGGCGGCCACCCAGCAGCCGTCATAGGCGGCCAACCAGCAGCCGTCATAAACGGCCAACCTGCAGCCGGCATAGGCGGCCAAACAGCAGCCGGCATAGGCGGCCAAAAAGCAGCCAGCATAGGCGGCCAAACAGCAGCCGGCATAGGCGGCCAAACAGCAGCCGGCAAAGGCGGCCAAACAGCAGCCGGCATAGGCCGCCACCCAGCAGCCGGCATAGGCGGCCACCCAGCAGCCGGCATAGGCGGCCACCCAGCAGCCGGCATAGGCGGCCAGCCAGCAGCCGTCATAGGCGGCCAACCGGCAGCCGGCATAGGCGGCCACCCAGCAGTCGGCATAGGCGGCCATCCAGCAGCCTCCAAAGGCGGCCACCCAGCAGACGGCATAGGCGGCCAAAAAGAAGCCGACATAGGCGTCCAAACAGCAGCCGGCATAGGATGCCAAACAGCAGCCGTCATAGGCGGCCGAACAGCAGCCGGCATAGGCAGCCACCCAGCAGCCGGCATAGGCGGCCAGCCAGCAGCCGGCATAGGCGGCCAGCCAGCAGCCGGCATAGGCGGCCGTCCAGCAGCCGTCATAGGCGGCCGTCCAGCAGCCTACAAAGGCGGCCCCCCAGTATCCGGCCTAGGCGGCCAAACAGCAGCCGGCATTGGCGGCCAAACAGCAGCCGGCAAAGGCGGCCAAACAGCAGCCGGCATAGGCCGCCACCCAGCAGCCGGCATAGGCGGCCAAAAAGAAGCCGACATAGGCGGCCAAACAGCAGCCGGCATAGGCGGCCAAACAGCAGCCGGCATAGGCGGCCAAATAGCAGCCGGCATAGGCGGCCACCCAGCAGACGTCAAAGGCGGCCACCCAGCAGCCGTCATAGGCAGCCAACCAGCAGCCGTCATAAACGACCAACCAGCAGCCGGCATAGGCGGCCAAACAGCAGCCGGCATAGGCGGCCAAACAGCAGCCGGCATAGGCGGCCAAACAGCAGCCGGCATAGGCGGCCAAACAGCAGCCGGCAAAGGCGGCCAAACAGCAGCCGGCATAGGCCGCCACCCAGCAGCCGGCATAGGCGGCCAAACAGCAGCCGGCATTGGCGGCCAAACAGCAGCCGGCATAGGCGGCAACCCAGCAGCCGGCATAGGCGTCCACCCAGCAGCCGGCATAGGCGGCCACCCAGCAGCCAGCATAGGCGGCAACCCAGCAGCCGGCATAGGCGTCCACCCAGCAGCCGGCATAGGCGGCCACCCAGCAGCCGGCATAGGCGGCCACCCAGCAGACGGCATAGGCGGCCAAAAAGAAGCCGACATAGGCGGCCCAACAACAGCCGGCATAGGCGGCCAAACAGCAGCCGGCATAGGCGGCCGTCCAGCAGCCGACATAGGCGGCCCCCCAGCAGCCGGCATAGGCGGCCTCCCAGCAGCCGGCATAGGCGGCCATCCAGCAGCCGGCATAGGCGGCCAAAAAGAAGCCGACATAGGCGGCCAAACAGCAGCCGGCATAGGCGGCCAAACAGCAGCCGGCATAGGCGGCCAAACAGCAGCCGGCATATGCGGCCCAACAGCAGCCGGCATAGGCGGCCACCCAGCAGACGTCATAGGCGGCCACCCAGCAGCCGTCATAGGCGGCCAACCAGCAGCTGTCATAAACGGCCAACCAGCAGCCGGCATAGGCGGCCAAACAGCAGCCGGCATAGGCGGCCAAACAGCAGCCAGCATAGGCGGCCAAACAGCAGCCGGCATAGGCGGCCAAACAGCAGCCGGCAAAGGCGGCCAAACAGCAGCCGGCATAGGCCGCCACCCAGCAGCCGGCATAGGCGGCCACCCAGCAGCTGGCATAGGCGGCCACCCAGCAGCCGGCATAGGCGGCCAGCCAGCAGCCGTCATAGGCGGCCAATCGGCAGCCGGCATAGGCGGCCATCCAGCAGCCTCCAAGGCGGCCACCCAGCAGACGGCATAGGCGGCCAAAAAGAAGCCGACATAGGCGTCCAAACAGCAGCCGGCATAGGATGCCAAACAGCAGCCGTCATAGGCGGCCGAACAGCAGCCGACATAGGCAGCCACCCAGCAGCCGGCATAGGCGGCCACCCAGCAGCCGGCATAGGCGGCCAGACAGCAGCCGGCATAGGCGGCCGTCCAGCAGCCGTCATAGGCGGCCATCCAGCAGCCTACAAAGGCGGCCCCCCAGTATCCGGCCTAGGCGGCCAAACAGCAGCCGGCATTGGCGGCCAAACAGCAGCCGGCATAGGCGGCCAAACAGCAGCCGGCATAGGCGGCCAAACAGCAGCCGGCAAAGGCGGCCAAACAGCAGCCGGCATAGGCCGCCACCCAGCAGCCGCATAGGCGGCCAAAAAGAAGCCGACATAGGCGGCCAAACAGCAGCCGGCATAGGCGGCCAAACAGCAGCCGTCATAGGCAGCCAACCAGCAGCCGTCATAAACGGCCAACCAGCAGCCGGCATAGGCGGCCAAACAGCAGCCGGCATAGGCGGCCACCCAGCAGCCGGCATAGGCGGCCACCCAGCAGCCGGCATAGGCGGCCACCCAGCAGCCGTCATAGCCGGCCGTCCAGCAGCCGACATGTGCGGCCAAAACGCAGCCGGCATAGGCGGGCAAACAGCAGCCGGCATAGGCGGCCACCCAGCAGCCGGCATAGGCGGCCACCCAGCAGCCGGCATAGGCGGCCACCCAGCAGCCGTCATAGCCGGCCGTCCAACAGCCGACATATGCGGCCTAACAGCAGCCGTCATAGCCGGCTGTCCAGCAGCCGGCACAGGCGGCCAAACAGCAGCCGGCATAGGCGGCCAAACAGCAGCCGGCATAGGCGGCCACCCAGAAGCCGTCATAGGCGGCCACCCAGCAGCCGGCATAGGCGGCCACCCAGCAGCCGGCATAGGCGGCCACCCAGCTGCCGGCATAGGAGGCTACCCATCAGCCGGCATAGGCGGCCAAACAGCAGCCGGCATAGGCGGCCAAACAGCAGCCGGCATAGGAGGCCAAAAAGCAGCCGGCATAGGCGGCCGCACAGCAGCCGGCATAGGCGGCCACTCAGCAGCCGGCATAGGAGGCCACCCAGCAGCCGGCATAGGAGGCTACCATCAGCCGGCATAGGCGGCCAAACAGCAGCCGGCATAGGCGGCCTCCCAGCAGCCGGCATAGGCGGCCACCCAGCAGCCGGCATAGGCGGCCAAACAGCAGCCGGCATAGCCGGCCGTCCAGCAGCCGGCACAGGCGGCCAAACAGCAGCCGGCATAGGCGGCCAAACAGCAGCCGGCATAGGAGGCCCCCCAGCAGCCGGCATAGGAGGCTACCCATCAGCCGGCATAGGCGGCCAAACAGCAGCCGGCATAGGCGGCCAAACAGCAGCCGGCATAGGAGGCCAAAAAGCAGCCGGCATAGGCGGCCGCACAGCAGCCGGCATAGGCGGCCTCCCAGCAGCCGGCATAGGCGGCCGTCCAGCAGCCGTCATAGGCGGCCAAACAGCAGCCGGCATAGGAGGCCAAAAAGCAGCCTGCATAGGCGGCCACCCAGCGGCCGTCATAGGCGGCCACCCAGCTGCCGTCATAGGCGGCCGTCCAGCAGCCGGCATAGGCGGCCGAACAGCAGCCGTCATAGGCGGCCGACCAGCAGCCGTCAGAGGCGGCCCAACAACAGCCGGCATAGGCGGCCAAACAGCAGCCGGCATAGGCGGCCACCCTGCGGCCGGCATAGGCGGCCACCCAGCTGCCGTCATAGACGGCCACCCAGCAGCCGTCATAGGCGGCCGTCCAGTAGCCGGCATAGGCGGCCAAACAGCAGCCGGCATAGGCGGCCACCCAGCAGCCGGAATAGGCGGCCGCTCAACAGCCTGCATAGGCGGCCGAACAGCAGCCTGCATAGGCGGCAACCCAGCAGCCGTCATAGGCGGCCGTCCAGCAGCCGACATATGCGGCCCAACAGCTGCCGGCATAGGCGGCCACCCAGCAGCCGGCATAGGCGGCCACCCAGCAGCCGGCATAGGCGGCCACCCAGCAGCCGGCATAGGCGGCCACCCAGCAGCCGGCATAGCCGGCCGTCCAGCAGCCGACATATGCGGCCCAACAGCAGCCGGCATAGGCGGCCGAACAGCAGCCTGCATAGGCGGCCACCCAGCGGCCGTCATAGGCGGCCACCCAGCTGCCGGCATAGGCGGCCACCCAGCAGCCGGCATAGGCGGCCACCCAGCAGCCGGCATAGGCGGCCACCCAGCAGCCGGCATAGCCGGCCGTCCAGCAGCCGACATATGCGGCCCAACAGCAGCCGGCATAGGCGGACAAACAGCTGCCGGCAAAGGCGGCCACCCAGCAGCCGGCATAGGCGGCCTGCCAGCAGCCGGCATAGGCGGCCACCCAGCGGCCGGCATAGGCGGCCACCCAGCGGCCGGCATAGGCGGCCACCCAGCGGCCGGCATAGGCGGCCACCCAGCTGCCGTCATAGGCGGCCACCCAGCAGCCGTCATAGGCGGCCACCCAGCAGCCGTCATAGGCGGCCGTCCAGCAGCCGGCATAGGCGGCCAAACAGCAGCCGGCATAGGCGGCCACCCAGCAGCCGGAATAGGCGGCCGCTCAACAGCCGGCATAGGCGGCCGAACAGCAGCCTGCATAGGCGGCCACCCAGCGGCCGTCATAGGCGGCCACCCAGCGGCCGGCATAGGCGGCCACCCAGCGGCCGGCATAGGCGGCCACCCAGCGGCCGGCATAGGCGGCCACCCAGCAGCCGGCATAGCCGGCCGTCCAGCAGCCGACATATGCGGACAAACAGCTGCCGGCATAGGCGGCCCCCCAGCAGCCGGCATAGGCGGCCACCCAGCAGCCGGCATAGGCGGCCGCTCAGCAGCCGGAATAGGCGGCCGCTCACCAGCCGGCATAGGCGGCCGAACAGCAGCCGGCATAGGCGGACGAACAGCAGCCGGCATAGGCGGCCACTCAGCAGCCGGCATAGGCGGCCACCCAGCAGCCGGCATAGGCGGCCACCCAGCAGCCGGCATAGGCGGCCACCCATTAGCCGGCATAGGCGGCCAACCAGCAGCCGGAATAGGCGGCCACCCAGCAGCCGGCATAGGCGGCCACCCAGCAGCCGGCATAGGCGGCCACCCAGCGGCCGGCATAGGCGGCCACCCAGCGGCCGGCATAGGCGGCCACCCAGCGGCCGGCATAGGCGGCCACCCAGCTGCCGTCATAGGCGGCCACCCAGCAGCCGTCATAGGCGGCCGTCCAGCAGCCGGCATAGGCGGCCAAACAGCAGCCGGCATAGGCTGCCACCCAGCAGCCGGAATAGGCGGCCGCTCAACAGCCGGCATAGGCGGCCGAACAGCAGCCTACATAGGCGGCAACCCAGCAGCCGTCATAGGCGGCCGTCCAGCAGCCGGCATAGGCGGCCAAACAGCAGCCGGCATAGGCGGCCACCCAGCAGCCGTCATATGCGGCCGTCCAGCAGCCGGCATAGGCGGCCAAACAGCTGCCGGCATAGGCGGCCACCCAGCAGCCGGCACAGGCGGCCTAACAGCAGCCGGCATAGGCGGCCAAACAGCAGCCGGCATAGGCGGCCACCCAGAAGCCGTCATAGGCGGCCACCCAGCAGCCGGCATAGGCGGCCGCTCAGCAGCCGGAATAGGCGGCCGCTCACCAGCCGGCATAGGCGGCCGAACAGCAGCCGGCATAGGCGGACGAACAGCAGCCGGCATAGGCGGCCACCCAGCAGCCGGCATAGGCGGCCACCCAGCAGCCGGCATAGGCGGCCACCCAGCAGCCGGCATAGGCGGCCACCCATTAGCCGGCATAGGCGGCCAACCAGCAGCCGGCATAGGCGGCCACCCAGCAGCCGGCATAGGCGGCCACCCAGCACCCGACATAGGCGGCCCAACAGCCGCCGGCATAGGCGGCCACCCAGCAGCCGGCATAGGCGGCCACTCAGCAGCCGGCATAGGCGGCCAACCAGCAGCCGGCATAGGAGGCCACCCATCAGCCGGCATAGGCGGCCAAACAGTAGCCGGCATAGGCGGCCACCCAGCAGCCTGCATAGGCGGCCACCCAGCAGCCGGCATAGGCGGCCACCCAGCAGCCGTCATAGGCGGTCATCCAGCAGCCGGCATAGGCGGCCACCCAGCAGCCGTCATAGCCGGCCGTCCAGCAGCCGACATGCGGCCTAACAGCAGCCGTCATAGCCGGCCGTCCAGCAGCCGGCACAGGCGGCCAAACAGCAGCCGGCATAGGCGGCCACCCAGAAGCCGTCATAGGCGGCCACCCAGCAGCCGGCATAGGCGGCCGCTCAGCAGCCGGAATAGGCGGCCGCTCACCAGCCGGCATAGGCGGCCGAACAGCAGCCGGCATAGGCGGCCGTCCAGCAGCCGACATAGGCGGCCCAACAGCAGCCGGCATAGGCGGCCACCCAGCAGCCGTCATAAGCGGCCGTCCAGCAGGCGGCATAGGCGGCCAAACAGCAGCCGGCATAGGCGGCCACCCCGCAGCCGTCAAAGCCGGCCGTCCAGCAGCCGGCACAGGCGGCCGCCCAGCAGCCGTCAAAGCCGGCCGTCCAGCAGCCGGCATAGGCGGCCTCCCAGCAGCCGGCATAGGCGGCCACCCAGCGGCCGGCATAGGCGGCCAAACAGCGGCCGGCATAGGCGGCCAAACAGCTGCCGGCATAGGCGGCCACCCAGCAGCCGGCATAGGCGGCCACCCAGCAGCCGGCATAGGCGGCCACCCAGCAGCCGGCATAGGCGGCCACCCAGCAGACGGCATAGGCGGCCACCCAGCAGCCGGCATAGGCGGCAACCCAGCAGCCGGCATAGCCGGCCGTCCAGCAGCCGACATATGCGGCCCAACAGCAGCCGGCATAGGCGGCCGAACAGCAGCCTGCATAGGCGGCCGAACAGCAGCCTGCATAGGCGGCCACCCAGCAGCCGGCATAGGCGGCCACCCAGCAGCCAACATGTGCGGCCAAAACGCAGCCGGCATAGGCGGGCAAACAGCAGCCGGCATAGGCGGCCACCCAGCAGCCGGCAGAGGCGGCCACCCAGCAGCCGGCACAGGCGGCCACCCAGCAGCCGTCATAGCCGGCCGTCCAGCAGCCGACATGCGGCCTAACAGCAACCGTCACAGCCGGCCGTCCAGCAGCCGGCACAGGCGGCCAAACAGCAGCCGGCATAGGTGGCCAAACAGCACCCGGCATAGGCGGCCACCCAGAAGCCGTCATAGGCGGCCACCCAGCAGCCGGCATAGGCGGCCGCTCAGCAGCCGGAATAGGCGGCCGCTCACCAGCCGGCATAGGCGGCCGAACAGCAGCCGGCATAGGCGGCCTAACAGCAGCCGGCATAGGCGGCCACCCAGCAGCCGGCATAGGCGGCCACCCAGCAGCCGGCATAGGCGGCCACCCAGCAGACGGCATAGGCGGCCACCCATTAGCCGGCATAGGCGGCCACCCAGCAGCCGGCATAGGCGGCCACCCAGCAGCCGACATAGGCGGCCCAACAGCAGCCGGCATAGGCGGCCACCCAGCAGCCGGCATAGGCGGCCACTCAGCAGCCGGCATAGGCGGCCAACCAGCAGCCGGCATAGGAGGCCACCCATCAGCCGGCATAGGCGGCCAAACAGCAGCCGGCATAGGCGGCCACCCAGCAGCCTGCATAGGCGGCCACCCAGCAGCCGGCATAGGCGGCCACCCAGCAGCCGGCATAGGCGGCCACCCAGCAGCCGACATAGGCGGCCACCCAGCAGCCGTCATAGCCGGCCGTCCAGCAGCCGACATGCGGCCTAACAGCAGCCGTCATAGCCGGCCGTCCAGCAGCCGGCACAGGCGGCCACCCAGCAGCCGGAATAGGCGGCCGCTCAACAGCCGGCATAGGCGGCCGAACAGCAGCCTACATAGGCGGCAACCCAGCAGCCGTCATAGGCGGCCGTCCAGCAGCCGGCATAGGCGGCCAAACAGCAGCCGGCATAGGCGACCACCCAGCAGCCGGCATAGGCGGCCACCCAGCAGCCGGCATAGGCGGCCACCCAGCAGCCGGCATAGGCGGCCATCCAGCTGCCGGCATAGGCGGCCACCCAGCAGCCGGCATAGGCGGCCACTCAGCAGCCGGCATAAGAGGCCACCCAGCAGCCGGCATAGGAGGCTACCGATCAGCCGGCATAGGCGGCCAAAAAGCAGCCGGCATAGGCGGCCAAACAGCAGCCGGCATAGGCGGCCACTCAGCAGCCGGCATAGGCGGCCACCCAGCAGCCGGCATAGGCGGCCAAACAGCAGCCGGCATAGGCGGCCACCCAGCAGTCTGCATAGCCGGCCGTCCAGCAGCCGTCATAGCCGGCCGTCCAGCAGCCGTCATAGCCGGCCGTCCAACAGCCGACATATGCGGCCTAACAGCAGCCGTCATAGCCGGCCGTCCAGCAGCCGGCATAGGCGGCCAAACAGCAGCCGGCATAGGCGGCCAAACAGCAGCCGGCATAGGCGGCCACCCAGAAGCCGTCATAGGCGGCCACCAAGCAGCCGGCATAGGCGGGCAAACAGCAGCCGGCATAGGCGGACCCCAGCAGCCGGCATAGGCGGCCACCCAGCAGCCGGCATAGGCGGCCACCCAGCAGCTGTCATAGCCGGCCGTCCAACAGCCGACATATGCGGCCTAACAGCAGCCGTCATAGCCGGCCGTCCAGCAGCCGGCATAGGCGGCCAAACAGCAGCCGGCATAGGCGGCCAAACAGCAGCCGGCATAGGCGGCCACCCAGAAGCCGTCATAGGCGGCCACCAAGCAGCCGGCATAGGCGGCCACCCAGCTGCCGGCATAGGCGGCCACCCAGCAGCCGGCATAGGCGGCCCAACAGCAGCCGGCATAGGCGGCCAAACAGCAGCCGGCATCTGCGGCCACCCAACAGCCGGCATAGGCGGTCTCCCAGCAGCCGGCATAGGCGGCCGTCCAGCAGCCGTCATAGGCGGCCAAACAGCAGCCGGCATAGGAGGCCAAAAAGCAGCCGGCATAGGCGGCCGCCCAGCAGCCGGCATAGGCGGCCGCTCAGCAGCCGGCATAAGAGGCCACCCAGCAGCCGGCATAGGAGGCTACCCATCAGCCGGCATAGGCGGCCAAACAGCAGCCGGCATAGGCGGCCACCCAGCAGCCGGCATAGGCGGCCACCCAGCAGCCGGCATAGGCGGCCAAACAGCAGCCGGCATAGGCGGCCACCCAGCAGTCTGCATAGGCGGCCACCCAGCAGCCGGCATAGGCGGCCACCCAGCAGCCGTCATAGCCGGCCGTCCAGTAGCCGACATGTGCGGCCAAAACGCAGCCGGCATAGGCGGGCAAACAGCAGCCGGCATAGGCGGCCTCCCAGCAGCCGGCATAGGCGGCCACCCAGCTGCCGGCATAGGCGGCCACCCAGCAGCCGTCATAGCCGGCCGTCCAGCAGCCGACATGCGGCCTAACAGCAGCCGTCATAGCCGGCCGTCCAGCAGCCGGCACAGGCGGCCAAACAGCAGCCGGCATAGGCGGCCAAACAGCAGCCGGCATAGGCGGACGAACAGCAGCCGGCATAGGCGGCCACCCAGCAGCCGGCATAGGCGGCCACCCAGCAGCCGGCATAGGCGGCCACCCAGCAGCCGACATAGGCGGCCACCCATTAGCTGGCATAGGCGGCCACCCAGCAGCCGGCATAGGCGGCCACCCAGCAGCCGACCTAGGCGGCCCAACAGCAGCCGGCATAGGCGGCCACCCAGCAGCCGGCATAGGCGGCCACCCAGCAGCCGGCATAGGCGGCCACCCAGCAGCCGGCATAGGAGGCCACCCATCAGCCGGCATAGGCGGCCAAACAGCAGCCGGCATAGGCGGCCACCCAGCAGCCTGCATAGGCGGCCACCCAGCAGCCGGCATAGGCGGCCACCCAGCAGCCGTCATAGGCGGCCATCCAGCAGCCGGCATAGGCGGCCACCCAGCAGCCGTCATAGCCGGCCGTCCAGCAGCCGACATGCGGCCTAACAGCAGCCGTCATAGCCGGCCGTCCAGCAGCCGGCACAGGCGGCCCAACAGCAGCCGGCATAGGCGGCCACCCAGAAGCCGTCATAGGCGGCCACCCAGCAGCCGGCATAGGCGGCCGCTCAGCAGCCGGAATAGGCGGCCGCTCACCAGCCGGCATAGGCGGCCGAACAGCAGCCGGCATAGGCGGACGAACAGCAGCCGGCAAAGGCGGCCACCCAGCAGCCGGCATAGGCGGCCACCCAGCAGCCGGCATAGGCGGCCACCCAGCAGCCGGCATAGGCGGCCACCCAGCAGCCGGCGTAGGCGGCCACCCATTAGCCGGCGTAGGCGGCCACCCAGCAGCCGGCATAGGCGGCCTTCCAGCAGCCAAGATAGGCGGCCACCCAGCAGCCGACATAGGTGGCCCAACAGCAGCCGGCATAGGCGGCCACCAAGCAGCCGGCATAGGCGGCCACCCAGCAGCCGGCATAGGAGGCCACCCATCAGCCGGCATAGGCGGCTAAACAGCAGCCGGCATAGGCGGCCACCCAGCAGCATGCATAGGCGGCCACCCAGCAGCCGTCATAGCCGGCCGTCCAGCAGCCAAGATAGGCGGCCACCCAGCAGCCGACATAGGCGGCCTCCCAGCAGCCGGCATAGGCGGCCACCAAGCAGCCGGCATAGGCGGCCACCCAGCAGCCGGCATAGGAGGCCACCCATCAGCCGGCATAGGCGGCCAAACAGCAGCCGGCATAGGCGGCCACCCAGCAGCATGCATAGGCGGCCACCCAGCAGCCGTCATAGCCGGCCGTCCAGCAGCCGACATGTGCGGCCAAAACGCAGCCGGCATAATCGGCCAAATAGCAGCCGGCATAGGCGGCCACCCAGCAGCCGGCATAGGCGGCCGCTCAGCAGCCGGAATAGGCGGCCGCTCACCACCCGGAATAGGCGGCCGAACAGCAGCCGGCATAGGCGGTGACCCAGCGGCCGGCATAGACGGCCACCCAGCGGCCGGCATAGGCGGCCACCCAGCGGCCGTCAGAGGCCGCCACTCAGCACCCGGAATAGGCGGCCGCTCACCAGCCGGCATAGGCGGCCGAACAGCAGCCTGCATAGGCGGCCACCCAGCGGCCGTCATAGGCGGCCACCCAGCGGCCGGCTTAGGCGGCCACCCAGCTGCCGTCATAGGCGGCCACCCAGCAGCCGTCATAGGCGGCCGTCCAGCAGCCGTCATAGGCGGCCGTCCAGCAGCCGGCATAGGCGGCCACCCAGCAGCCGGAATAGGCGGCCGCTCAACAGCCGGCATAGGCGGCCGAACAGCAGCCTACATAGGCGGCAACCCAGCAGCCGTCATAGGCGGCCGTCCAGCAGCCGGCATAGGCGGCCAAACAGCAGCCGGCATAGGCGGCCACCCAGCAGCCGTCATACGCGGCCGTCCAGCGGCCGGCATAGGCGGCCGAACAGCTGCCGGCAGAGGCGGCCACCCAGCAGCCGGCACAGGCGGCCTAACAGCAGCCGGCATAGGCGGCCAAACAGCAGCCGGCATAGGCGGCCACCCAGAAGCCGTCATAGGCGGCCACCCAGCAGCCGGCATAGGCGGCCGCTCAGCAGCCGGAATAGGCGGCCGCTAACCAGCCGGCATAGGCGGCCAAACAGCAGCCGGCATAGGCGGCCACCCAGCAGCCGTCATAGCCGGCCGTCCAGCAGCCGACATGCGGCCTAACAGCAGCCGTCATAGCCGGCCGTCCAGCAGCCGGCACAGGCGGCCCAACAGCAGCCGGCATAGGCGGCCACCCAGAAGCCGTCATAGGCGGCCACCCAGCAGCCGGCATAGGCGGCCGCTCAGCAGCCGGAATAGGCGGCCGCTCACCAGCCGGCATAGGCGGCCGAACAGCAGCCGGCATAGGCGGACGAACAGCAGCCGGCAAAGGCGGCCACCCAGCAGCCGGCATAGGCGGCCACCCAGCAGCCGGCATAGGCGGCCACCCAGCAGCCGGCATAGGCGGCCACCCAGCAGCCGGCGTAGGCGGCCACCCATTAGCCGGCGTAGGCGGGCCACCCAGCAGCCGGCATAGGCGGCCTTCCAGCAGCCAAGATAGGCGGCCACCCAGCAGCCGACATAGGTGGCCCAACAGCAGCCGGCATAGGCGGCCACCAAGCAGCCGGCATAGGCGGCCACCCAGCAGCCGGCATAGGAGGCCACCCATCAGCCGGCATAGGCGGCTAAACAGCAGCCGGCATAGGCGGCCACCCAGCAGCATGCATAGGCGGCCACCCAGCAGCCGTCATAGCCGGCCGTCCAGCAGCCAAGATAGGCGGCCACCCAGCAGCCGACATAGGCGGCCTCCAGCCAGCAGCCGGCATAGGCGGCCACCAAGCAGCCGGCATAGGCGGCCACCCAGCAGCCGGCATAGGAGGCCACCCATCAGCCGGCATAGGCGGCCACCCAGCAGCATGCATAGGCGGCCACCCAGCAGCCGTCATAGCCGGCCGTCCAGCAGCCGACATGTGCGGCCAAAACGCAGCCGGCATAATCGGCCAAATAGCAGCCGGCATAGGCGGCCACCCAGCAGCCGGCATAGGCGGCCGCTCAGCAGCCGGAATAGGCGGCCGCTCACCACCCGGAATAGGCGGCCGAACAGCAGCCGGCATAGGCGGTGACCCAGCGGCCGGCATAGACGGCCACCCAGCGGCCGGCATAGGCGGCCACCCAGCGGCCGTCAGAGGCCGCCACTCAGCACCCGGAATAGGCGGCCGCTCACCAGCCGGCATAGGCGGCCGAACAGCAGCCTGCATAGGCGGCCACCCAGCGGCCGTCATAGGCGGCCACCCAGCGGCCGGCTTAGGCGGCCACCCAGCTGCCGTCATAGGCGGCCACCCAGCAGCCGTCATAGGCGGCCGTCCAGCAGCCGTCATAGGCGGCCGTCCAGCAGCCGGCATAGGCGGCCACCCAGCAGCCGGAATAGGCGGCCGCTCAACAGCCGGCATAGGCGGCCGAACAGCAGCCTACATAGGCGGCAACCCAGCAGCCGTCATAGGCGGCCGTCCTGCAGCCGGCATAGGCGGCCAAACAGCAGCCGGCATAGGCGGCCACCCAGCAGCCGTCATACGCGGCCGTCCAGCGGCCGGCATAGGCGGCCGAACAGCTGCCGGCATAGGCGGCCACCCAGCAGCCGGCACAGGCGGCCTAACAGCAGCCGGCATAGGCGGCCAAACAGCAGCCGGCATAGGCGGCCACCCAGAAGCCGTCATAGGCGGCCACCCAGCAGCCGGCATAGGCGGCCGCTCAGCAGCCGGAATAGGCGGCCGCTCACCAGCCGGCATAGGCGGCCAAACAGCAGCCGGCATAGGCGGACGAACAGCAGCCGGCATAGGCGGCCACCCAGAAGCCGTCAAAGGCGGCCACCCAGCAGCCGGCATAGGCGGCCGCTCAGCAGCCGGAATAGGCGGCCGCTCACCAGCCGGCATAGGCGGCCGAACAGCAGCCGGCATAGGCGGACGAACAGCAGCCGGCATAGGCGGCCACCCAGCAGCCGGCATAGGCGGCCACCCAGCAGCCGGCATAGGCGGCCACCCAGCAGCCGGCATAGGCGGCCACCCAGCAGCCGGCGTAGGCGGCCACCCATTAGCCGGCGTAGGCGGCCACCCAGCAGCCGGCATAGGCAGCCTTCCAGCAGCCAAGATAGGCGGCCACCCAGCAGCCGACATAGGCGGCCCAACAGCAGCCGGCATAGGCGGCCAAACAGCGGCCGGCATCTGCGGCCACCCAACAGCCGGCATAGGCGGCCTCCCAGCAGCCGGCATAGGCGGCCACCAAGCAGCCGGCATAGGCGGCCACCCAGCAGCCGGCATAGGAGGCCACCCATCAGCCGGCATAGGCGGCCAAACAGCAGCCGGCATAGGCGGCCACCCAGCAGCATGCATAGGCAGCCACCCAGCAGCCGTCATAGCCGGCCGTCCAGCAGCCGACATGTGCGGCCAAAACGCAGCCGGCATAATCGGCCAAATAGCAGCCGGCATAGGCGGCCACCCAGCAGCCGGCATAGGCGGCCGCTCAGCAGCCGGAATAGGCGGCCGCTCACCACCCGGAATAGGCGGCCGAACAGCAGCCGGCATAGGCGGTGACCCAGCGGCCGGCATAGACGGCCACCCAGCGGCCGGCATAGGCGGCCACCCAGCGGCCGTCAGAGGCCGCCACTCAGCACCCGGAATAGGCGGCCGCTCACCAGCCGGCATAGGCGGCCGAACAGCAGCCTGCATAGGCGGCCACCCAGCGGCCGTCATAGGCGGCCACCCAGCGGCCGGCTTAGGCGGCCACCCAGCTGCCGTCATAGGCGGCCACCCAGCAGCCATCATAGGTGGCCGTCCAGCAGCCGTCATAGGCGGCCGTCCAGCAGCCGGCATAGGCGGCCCAACAGCAGCCGGCATAGACGGCCAAACAGCAGCCGAAATAGGCGGCCACTCAACAGCCGGCATAGGCGGCCGAACAGCAGCCGGCATAGTCGGCCACCCAGCAGCCGGCATATGCGGCCTCCCAGCAGCCGCCATAGGCGGCCGTCCAGCAGCCGTCATAGGCGGCCGTCCAGCAGCCGACATAGCCAACCGAACAGCAGCCGGCATAGGCGGCCAAACAGCAGCCGGCACAGGCGGCCAAACAGCAGCCGGCATAGGCGGCCGCTCAGCAGCCGGAATAGGCGGCCGAACAGCAGCCGGCATAGGAGGCCGCTCAGCAGCCGTCATAGGCGGCCGAACAGCAGCCGACATAGCCAACCGAAACGCAGCCGGCATAGGCGGCCAAACAGCAGCCGGCATAGGCGGCCAAACAGCAGCTGTCATAGGCGGCCACCAAGCAGCCGTCATAGGCGGCCATCAAGCAGCCGGCATAGGCGGCCATCCAGCAGCCGGCATAGGCGGCCATCCAGCAGCCGGCATAGGCGGCCAAACAGCAGCCGGCATAGGCGGCCAAACAGCAGCCGGCATAGGCGGCCCAACAGCAGTCGGCATAGGCGGCCAAACAGCAGCCGAAATAGGCGGCCACTCAACAGCCGGCATAGGCGGCCGAACAGCAGCCGGCATAGGCGGCCACCCAGCAGCCGGCATATGCGGCCTCCCAGCAGCCGGCATAGGCGGCCGTCCAGCAGCCGTCATAGGCGGCCATCCAGCAGCCGACATAGGCGGCCAAACAGCAGCCGGCATAGGCGGCCAAACAGCAGCCGGCATAGGCGGCCGCTCAGCAGCCGGAATAGGCGGCCGAACAGCAGCCGTCATAGGCGGCCAAAAAGCAACCGGCATAGGACGCCGCTCAGCAGCCGGCATAAGCTGCCGCTCAGCAGCCGTCATAGGCGGCCGAACAGCAGCCGACATAGCCAACCAAACAGCAGCCGGCATAGGCGGCCAAACAGCAGCCGGCATAGGCGGCCAAACAGCAGCCGGCATAGGCGGCAAAACAGCAGCCATCATAGGCGGCCACCCAGCAGCCGGCATAGGAGGCCGCTCAGCAGCCGGAATAGGCGGCCGCTCAACAGCCGGCATAGGCAACCGAACAGCAGCCGGCATAGGCGGCCACCCAGCAGCCGGCATAGGCGGCCGAAAAGCAGCCGGCATAGGCGGCCCACCCAGCAGCCGGCATACGCGGCCTCCCAGCAGCCGGCATAGGCGGCCGTCCAGCAGCCGTCATAGGCGGCCGTCCAGCAGCCGAAATAGGCGGCCAAACAGCAGCCGGCATAGGCGGCCAAACAGCAGCCGTCATAGGCGGCCACCCAGCAGCCGGCATAGGCGGCCGCTCAGCAGCCGGAAAAGGCGGCCGAACAGCAGCCGAAATAGGCGGCCACCCAGCAGCCGGCATATGCGGCCTCCCAGCAGCCGGCATAGGCGGCCTCCCAGCAGCCGGCATAGGCGGCCGTCCAGCAGCCGTCATAGGCGGCCGTCCAGCAGCCGTCATAGGCGGCCGTCCAGCAGCCGGCATAGGCGGCCGATCAGCAGCCGGAATAGGCGGCCAAACAGCAGCCGTCATAGGCGGCCAAACAGCAGCCGTCATAGGCGGCCAAAAAGCAGCCGGCATAGGAGGCCGCTCAGCAGCCGTCATAGGCGGCCGAACAGCAGCCAACATAGCCAACCAAACAGCAGCCGGCATAGGCGGCCAAACAGCAGCCGTCATACGCGGCCACCCAGCAGCCGGTATAGGCGGCCACCCAGCAGCCGGCATAGGCGGCCGTCCAGCAGCCGACATATGCGGCCCAACAGCAGCCGGCATAGGCGGCCGAACAGCAGCCTGCATAGGCGGCCACCCAGCGGCCGTCATAGGCGGCCACCCAGCTGCCGTCATAGGCGGCCGTCCAGCAGCCGGCATAGGCGGGCCGAACAGCAGCCGGCATAGGCGGCCACCCAGCAGCCAGCATAGCCGGCCCTCCAGCAGCCGACATATGCAGCCCAACAGCAGGCGGCATAGGCGGCCGAACAGCAGCCTGCATAGGCGGCCACCCAGCTGCCGTCATAGGCGGCCGCCCAGCAGCCGTCATAGGCGGCCACCCAGCAACCGGCATAGGCGGCCGAACAGCAGCCGGCATAGGCGGCCACCCAGCAGCCGTCATAGGCGGCCGTCCAGCGGCCGACATAGGCGGCCGAACAGCAGCCTGCATAGGCGGCCACCCAGCGGCCGTCATAGGCGGCCACCCAGCTGCCGTCATAGGCGGCCGTCCAGCAGCCGACATATGCGGCCCAACAGCAGCCGGCATAGGCGGCCAAACAGCAGCCGGCATAGGCGGCCACCCAGCGGCCGGCATAGGCGGCCACCCAGCGGCCGGCATAGGCGGCCGAACAGAAGCCGACATAGCCAACCGAAACGCAGCCGGCATAGGCGGCCAAACAGCAGCCGGCATAGGCGGCCAAACAGCAGCTGTCATAGGCGGCCACCAAGCAGCCGTCATAGGCGGCCATCCAGCAGCCGGCATAGGCGGCCATCCAGCAGCCGGCATAGGCGGCCATCCAGCAGCCGGCATAGGCGGCCAAACAGCAGCCGGCATAGGCGGCCAAACAGCAGCCGGCATAGGCGGCCCAACAGCAGTCGGCATAGGCGGCCAAACAGCAGCCGAAATAGGCGGCCACTCAACAGCCGGCATAGGCGGCCGAACAGCAGCCGGCATAGGCGGCCACCCAGCAGCCGGCATATGCGGCCTCCCAGCAGCCGGCATAGGCGGCCGTCCAGCAGCCGTCATAGGCGGCCATCCAGCAGCCGACATAGGCGGCCAAACAGCAGCCGGCATAGGCGGCCAAACAGCAGCCGGCATAGGCGGCCGCTCAGCAGCCGGAATAGGCGGCCGAACAGCAGCCGTCATAGGCGGCCAAAAAGCAACCGGCATAGGACGCCGCTCAGCAGCCGGCATAAGCGGCCGCTCAGCAGCCGGCATAAGCGGCGGCTCAGCAGCCGTCATAGGCGGCCGAACAGCAGCCGACATAGCCAACCAAACAGCAGCCGGCATAGGCGGCCAAACAGCAGCCGGCATAGGCGGCCAAACAGCAGCCGGCATAGGCGGCCAAACAGCAGCCGGCATAGGCGGCAAAACAGCAGCCATCATAGGCGGCCACCCAGCAGCCGGCATAGGAGGCCGCTCATCAGCCGGAATAGGCGGCCGCTCAACAGCCGGCATAGGCAACCGAACAGCAGCCGGCATAGGCGGCCACCCAGCAGCCGGCATAGGCGGCCCGAACAGCAGCCGGCATAGGCGGCCACCCAGCAGCCGGCATACGCGGCCTCCCAGCAGCCGGCATAGGCGGCCGTCCAGCAGCCGTCATAGGCGGCCGTCCAGCAGCCGAAATAGGCGGCCAAACAGCAGCCGGCATAGGCGGCCAAACAGCAGCCGTCATAGGCGGCCACCCAGCAGCCGGCATAGGCGGCCGCTCAGCAGCCGGAAAAGGCGGCCGAACAGCAGCCGAAATAGGCGGCCACCCAGCAGCCGGCATATGCGGCCTCCCAGCAGCCGGCATAGGCGGCCTCCCAGCAGCCGGCATAGGCGGCCGTCCAGCAGCCGTCATAGGCGGCCGTCCAGCAGCCGTCATAGGCGGCCGTCCAGCAGCCGGCATAGGCGGCCGCTCAGCAGCCGGAATAGGCGGCCAAACAGCAGCCGTCATAGGCGGCCAAACAGCAGCCGTCATAGGCGGCCAAAAAGCAGCCGGCATAGGAGGCCGCTCAGCAGCCGTCATAGGCGGCCGAACAGCAGCCAACATAGCCAACCAAACAGCAGCCGGCATAGGCGGCCAAACAGCAGCCGTCATAGGCGGCCACCCAGCAGCCGGTATAGGCGGCCACCCAGCAGCCGGCATAGGCGGCCGTCCAGCAGCCGACATATGCGGCCCAACAGCAGCCGGCATAGGCGGCCGAACAGCAGCCTGCATAGGCGGCCACCCAGCGGCCGTCATAGGCGGCCACCCAGCTGCCGTCATAGGCGGCCGTCCAGCAGCCGGCATAGGCGGCCGAACAGCAGCCGGCATAGGCGGCCACCCAGCAGCCAGCATAGCCGGCCCTCCAGCAGCCGCCATATGCAGCCCAACAGCAGCCGGCATAGGCGGCCGAACAGCAGCCTGCATAGGCGGCCACCCAGCTGCCGTCATAGGCGGCCACCCAGCAGCCGTCATAGGCGGCCACCCAGCAACCGGCATAGGCGGCCCGAACAGCAGCCGGCATAGGCGGCCACCCAGCGGCCGTCATAGGCGGCCACCCAGCTGCCGTCATAGGCGGCCGTCCAGCAGCCGACATATGCGGCCCAACAGCAGCCGGCATAGGCGGCCAAACAGCAGCCGGCATAGGCGGCCACCCAGCGGCCGGCATAGGCGGCCACCCAGCGGCCGGCATAGGCGGCCGAACAGCGGCCTGCATAGGCGGCCACCCAGCGGCCGTCATAGGCGGCCACCCAGCAGCCGGTATAGGCGGCCGCTCAGCAGCCGGAATAGGCGGCCGCTCACCACCCGGAATAGGCGGCCGAACAGCAGCCGGCATAGGCGGTGACCCAGCGGCCGGCATAGACGGCCACCCAGCGGCCGGCATAGGCGGCCACCCAGCGGCCGTCAGAGGCCGCCACTCAGCACCCGGAATAGGCGGCCGCTCACCAGCCGGCATAGGCGGCCGAACAGCAGCCTGCATAGGCGGCCACCCAGCGGCCGTCATAGGCGGCCACCCAGCTGCCGTCATAGGCGGCCGTCCAGCAGCCGACATATGCGGCCCAACAGCAGCCGGCATAGGCGGCCAAACAGTAGCCGGCATAGGCGGCCACCCAGCGGCCGGCATAGGCGGCCACCCAGCGGCCGGCATAGGCGGCCGAACAGCGGCCTGCATAGGCGGCCACCCAGCGGCCGTCATAGGCGGCCACCCAGCTGCCATCATAGGCGGCCGTCCAGCAGCCGACATATGCGGCCCAACAGCAGCCGGCATAGGCGGGCCGAACAGCAGCCTGCATAAGCGGCCACCCAGCGGCCGTCATAGGCGGCCACCCAGCTGCCGTCATAGGCGGCCGTCCAGCAACCGGCATAGGCGGCCGAACAGCAGCCGGCATAGGCGGCCCCCCAGCAGCCGGCAAAGCCGGCCGTCCAGCAGCCGACATATGCAGCCCAACAGCAGCCGGCATAGGCGGCCGAACAGCAGCCGGCATAGGCGGCCACCCAGCTGCCGTCATAGGCGGCCACCCAGCAGCCGTCATAGCCGGCCGTCCAGCAGACGACATGTGCGGCCAAAACGCAGCCGGCATAATCGGCCAAATAGCAGCCGGCATAGGCGGCCACCCAGCAGCCGGCATAGGCGGCCGCTCAGCAGCCGGAATAGGCAGGTGCTCAACACCCGGAATAGGCGGCCGAACAGCAGCCGGCATAGGCGGTGACCCAGCGGCCGGCATAGACGGCCACCCAGCGGCCGGCATAGGCGGCCACCCAGCGGCCGTCAGAGGCCGCCACTCAGCACCCGGAATAGGCGGCCGCTCACCAGCCGGCATAGGCGGCCGAACAGTAGCCTGCATAGGCGGCCACCCAGCGGCCGTCATAGGCGGCCACCCAGCGGCCGGCTTAGGCGGCCACCCAGCTGCCGTCATAGGCGGCCACCCAGCAGCCGTCAACCAAACAGCAGCCGGCATAGGCGGCCAAACAGCAGCCGTCATAGGCGGCCACCCAGCAGCCGGTATAGGCGGCCACCCAGCAGCCGGCATAGGCGGCCGTCCAGCAGCCGACATATGCGGCCCAACAGCAGCCGGCATAGGCGGCCAAACAGCAGCCTGCATAGGCGGCCACCCAGCGGCCGTCATAGGCGGCCACCCAGCTGCCGTCATAGGCGGCCGTCCAGCAGCCGGCATAGGCGGCCGAACAGCAGCCGGCATAGGCGGCCACCCAGCAGCCAGCATAGCCGGCCCTCCAGCAGCCGACATATGCAGCCCAACAGCAGCCGGCATAGGCGGCCGAACAGCAGCCTGCATAGGCGGCCACCCAGCTGCCGTCATAGGCGGCCACCCAGCAGCCGTCATAGGCGGCCACCCAGCAACCGGCATAGGCGGCCGAACAGCAGCCGGCATAGGCGGCCACCCAGCGGCTGTCATAGGCGGCCACCCAGCTGCCGTCATAGGCGGCCGTCCAGCAGCCGACATATGCGGCCCAACAGCAGCCGGCATAGGCGGCCAAACAGCAGCCGGCATAGGCGGCCACCCAGCGGCCGGCATAGGCGGCCACCCAGCGGCCGGCATAGGCGGCCAAACAGCAGCCGGCATAGACGGCCACCCAGCAGTCTGCATAGCCGGCCGTCCAGCAGCCGTCATAGCCGGCCGTCCAACAGCCGACATATGCGGCCTAACAGCAGCCGTCATAGCCGGCCGTCCAGCAGCCGGCATAGGCGACCAAACAGCAGCCGGCATAGGCGGCCAAACAGCAGCCGGCATAGGCGGCCACCCAGAAGCCGTCATAGGCGGCCACCAAGCAGCTGGCATAGGCGGGCAAACAGCAGCCGGCATAGGCGGACCCCAGCAGCCGGCATAGGCGGCCACCCAGCAGCCGGCATAGGCGGCCACCCAGCAGCCGTCATAGCCGGCCGTCCAACAGCCGACATATGCGGCCTAACAGCAGCCGTCATAGCCGGCCGTCCAGCAGCCGGCATAGGCGGCCAAACAGCAGCCGGCATAGGCGGCCAAACAGCAGCCGGCATAGGCGGCCACCCAGAAGCCGTCATAGGCGGCCACCAAGCAGCCGGCATAGGCGGCCACCCAGCTGCCGGCATAGGCGGCCACCCAGCAGCCGGCATAGGCGGCCCAACAGCAGCCGGCATAGGCGGCCAAACAGCAGCCGGCATCTGCGGCCACCCAACAGCCGGCATAGGCGGCCTCCCAGCAGCCGGCATAGGCGGCCGTCCAGCAGCCGTCATAGGCGGCCAAACAGCAGCCGGCATAGGAGGCCAAAAAGCAGCCGGCATAGGCGGCTGCCCAGCAGCCGGCATAGGCGGCCGCTCAGCAGCCGGCATAAGAGGCCACCCAGCAGCCGGCATAGGAGGCTACCCATCAGCCGGCATAGGCGGCCAAACAGCAGCCGGCATAGGCGGCCACCCAGCAGCCGGCATAGGCGGCCACCCAGCAGCCGGCATAGGCGGCCAAACAGCAGCCGGCATAGGCGGCCACCCAGCAGTCTGCATAGGCGGCCACCCAGCAGCCGGCATAGGCGGCCACCCAGCAGCCGTCATAGCCGGCCAAACAGCGGCCGGCATCTGCGGCCACCCAACAGCCGGCATAGGCGGCCTCTCAGCAGCCGGCATAGGCGGCCACCAAGCAGCCGGCATAGGCGGCCACCCAGCAGCCGGCAAAGGAGGCCACCCATCAGCCGGCATAGGCGGCCAAACAGCAGCCGTCATAGCCGGCCGTCCAGCAGCCGACATGCGGCCTAACAGCAGCCGTCATAGCCGGCCGTCCAGCAGCCGGCACAGGCGGCCAAACAGCAGCCGGCATAGGCGGCCAAACAGCAGCCGGCATAGGCGGACGAACAGCAGCCGGCATAGGCGGCCACCCAGCAGCCGGCATAGGCGGCCACCCAGCAGCCGGCATAGGCGGCCACCCAGCAGCCGACATAGGCGGCCACCCATTAGCCGGCATAGGCGGCCACCCAGCAGCCGGCATAGGCGGCCACCCAGCGGCCGGCATAGGCGGCCACCCAGCGGCCGGCATAGGCGGCCACCAAGCAGCCGGCATAGGAGGCCACCCATCAGCCGGCATAGGCGGCCAAACAGCAGCCGGCATAGGCGGCCACCCAGCAGCCTGCAAAGGCGGCCACCCAGCAGCCGGCATAGGCGGCCTCCCAGCAGCCGGCATGCGGCCTAACAGCAGCCGTCATAGCCGGCCGTCCAGCAGCCGGCACAGGCGGCCCAACAGCAGCCGGCATAGGCGGCCACCCAGAAGCCGTCATAGGCGGCCGCTCACTAGCCGGCATAGGCGGCCGAACAGCAGCCTACATAGGCGGCAACCCAGCAGCCGTCATAGGCGGCCGTCCAGCAGCCGGCATAGGCGGCCAAACAGCAGCCGGCATAGGCGGCCACCCAGCAGCCGTCATACGCGGCCGTCCAGCGGCCGGCATAGGCGGCCGAACAGCTGCCGGCATAGGCGGCCACCCAGCAGCCGGCACAGGCGGCCTAACAGCAGCCGGCATAGGCGGCAAAACAGCAGCCGGCATAGGCGGCCACCCAGAAGCCGTCATAGGCGGCCACCCAGCAGCCGGCATAGGCGGCCGCTCAGCAGCCGGAATAGGCGGCCGCTCACCAGCCGGCATAGGCGGCCAAACAGCAGCCGGCATAGGCGGACGAACAGCAGCCGGCATAGGCGGCCACCCAGAAGCCGTCAAAGGCGGCCACCCAGCAGCCGGCATAGGCGGCCGCTCAGCAGCCGGAATAGGCGGCCGCTCACCAGCCGGCATAGGCGGCCGAACAGCAGCCGGCATAGGCGGACGAACAGCAGCCGGCATAGGCGGCCACCCAGCAGCCGGCATGGGCGGCCACCCAGCAGCCGGCATAGGCGGCCACCCAGCAGCCGGCATAGGCGGCCACCCAGCAGCCGGCATAGGAGGCCACCCATCAGCCGGCATAGGCGGCCAAACAGCAGCCGTCATAGCCGGCCGTCCAGCAGCCGACATGCGGCCTAACAGCAGCCGTCATAGCCGGCCGTCCAGCAGCCGGCACAGGCGGCCAAACAGCAGCCGGCATAGGCGGCCAAACAGCAGCCGGCATAGGCGGACGAACAGCAGCCGGCATAGGCGGCCACCCAGCAGCCGGCATAGGCGGCCACCCAGCAGCCGGCATAGGCGGCCACCCAGCAGCCGACATAGGCGGCCACCCATTAGCCGGCATAGGCGGCCACCCAGCAGCCGGCATAGGCGGCCACCCAGCGGCCGGCATAGGCGGCCACCCAGCGGCCGGCATAGGCGGCCACCCAGCAGCCGGCATAGGCGGCCACCCAGCAGCCGGCATAGGCGGCCACCAAGCAGCCGGCATAGGAGGCCACCCATCAGCCGGCATAGGCGGCCAAACAGCAGCCGGCATAGGCGGCCACCCAGCAGCCTGCAAAGGCGGCCACCCAGCAGCCGGCATAGGCGGCCTCCCAGCAGCCGGCATGCGGCCTAACAGCAGCCGTCATAGCCGGCCGTCCAGCAGCCGGCACAGGCGGCCCAACAGCAGCCGGCATAGGCGGCCACCCAGAAGCCGTCATAGGCGGCCGCTCACCAGCCGGCATAGGCGGCCGAACAGCAGCCTACATAGGCGGCAACCCAGCAGCCGTCATAGGCGGCCGTCCAGCAGCCGGCATAGGCGGCCAAACAGCAGCCGGCATAGGCGGCCACCCAGCAGCCGTCATACGCGGCCGTCCAGCGGCCGGCATAGGCGGCCGAACAGCTGCCGGCATAGGCGGCCACCCAGCAGCCGGCACAGGCGGCCTAACAGCAGCCGGCATAGGCGGCCAAACAGCAGCCGGCATAGGCGGCCACCCAGAAGCCGTCATAGGCGGCCACCCAGCAGCCGGCATAGGCGGCCGCTCAGCAGCCGGAATAGGCGGCCGCTCACCAGCCGGCATAGGCGGCCAAACAGCAGCCGGCATAGGCGGACGAACAGCAGCCGGCATAGGCGGCCACCCAGAAGCCGTCAAAGGCGGCCACCCAGCAGCCGGCATAGGCGGCCGCTCAGCAGCCGGAATAGGCGGCCGCTCACCAGCCGGCATAGGCGGCCGAACAGCAGCCGGCATAGGCGGACGAACAGCAGCCGGCATAGGCGGCCACCCAGCAGCCGGCATGGGCGGCCACCCAGCAGCCGGCATAGGCGGCCACCCAGCAGCCGGCATAGGCGGCCACCCAGCAGCCGGCATAGGAGGCCACCCATCAGCCGGCATAGGCGGCCAAACAGCAGCCGTCATAGCCGGCCGTCCAGCAGCCGACATGCGGCCTAACAGCAGCCGTCATAGCCGGCCGTCCAGCAGCCGGCACAGGCGGCCAAACAGCAGCCGGCATAGGCGGCCAAACAGCAGCCGGCATAGGCGGACGAACAGCAGCCGGCATAGGCGGCCACCCAGCAGCCGGCATAGGCGGCCACCCAGCAGCCGGCATAGGCGGCCACCCAGCAGCCGACATAGGCGGCCACCCATTAGCCGGCATAGGCGGCCACCCAGCAGCCGGCATAGGCGGCCACCCAGCGGCCGGCATAGGCGGCCACCCAGCGGCCGGCATAGGCGGCCACCCAGCGGCCGGCATAGGCGGCCACCAAGCAGCCGGCATAGGAGGCCACCCATCAGCCGGCATAGGCGGCCAAACAGCAGCCGGCATAGGCGGCCACCCAGCAGCCTGCAAAGGCGGCCACCCAGCAGCCGGCATAGGCGGCCTCCCAGCAGCCGGCATGCGGCCTAACAGCAGCCGTCATAGCCGGCCGTCCAGCAGCCGGCACAGGCGGCCCAACAGCAGCTGGCATAGGCGGCCACCCAGAAGCCGTCATAGGCGGCCGCTCACCAGCCGGCATAGGCGGCCGAACAGCAGCCTACATAGGCGGCAACCCAGCAGCCGTCATAGGCGGCCGTCCAGCAGCCGGCATAGGCGGCCAAACAGCAGCCGGCATAGGCGGCCACCCAGCAGCCGTCATACGCGGCCGTCCAGCGGCCGGCATAGGCGGCCGAACAGCTGCCGGCATAGGCGGCCACCCAGCAGCCGGCACAGGCGGCCTAACAGCAGCCGGCATAGGCGGCCAAACAGCAGCCGGCATAGGCGGCCACCCAGAAGCCGTCATAGGCGGCCACCCAGCAGCCGGCATAGGCGGCCGCTCAGCAGCCGGAATAGGCGGCCGCTCACCAGCCGGCATAGGCGGCCAAACAGCAGCCGGCATAGGCGGACGAACAGCAGCCGGCATAGGCGGCCACCCAGAAGCCGTCAAAGGCGGCCACCCAGCAGCCGGCATAGGCGGCCGCTCAGCAGCCGGAATAGGCGGCCGCTCACCAGCCGGCATAGGCGGCCGAACAGCAGCCGGCATAGGCGGACGAACAGCAGCCGGCATAGGCGGCCACCCAGCAGCCGGCATGGGCGGCCACCCAGCAGCCGGCATAGGCGGCCACCCAGCAGCCGGCATAGGCGGCCACCCAGCAGCCGGCATAGGCGGCCACCCAGCAGCCGGCGTAGGCGGCCACCCATTAGCCGGCGTAGGCGGCCACCCAGCAGCCGGCATAGGCAGCCTTCCAGCAGCCAAGATAGGCGGCCACCCAGCAGCCGACATAGGCGGCCCAACAGCAGCCGGCATAGGCGGCCAAACAGCGGCCGGCATCTGCGGCCACCCAACAGCCGGCATAGGCGGCCTCCCAGCAGCCGGCATAGGCGGCCACCAAGCAGCCGGCATAGGCGGCCACCCAGCAGCCGGCATAGGAGGCCACCCATCAGCCGGCATAGGCGGCCAAACAGCAGCCGGCATAGGCGGCCACCCAGCAGCATGCATAGGCAGCCACCCAGCAGCCGTCATAGCCGGCCGTCCAGCAGCCGACATGTGCGGCCAAAACGCAGCCGGCATAATCGGCCAAATAGCAGCCGGCATAGGCGGCCACCCAGCAGCCGGCATAGGCGGCCGCTCAGCAGCCGGAATAGGCGGCCGCTCACCACCCGGAATAGGCGGCCGAACAGCAGCCGGCATAGACGGCGACCCAGCGGCCGGCATAGACGGCCACCCAGCGGCCGGCATAGGCGGCCACCCAGCGGCCGTCAGAGGCCGCCACTCAGCACCCGGAATAGGCGGCCGCTCACCAGCCGGCATAGGCGGCCGAACAGCAGCCTGCATAGGCGGCCACCCAGCGGCCGTCATAGGCGGCCACCCAGCGGCCGGCTTAGGCGGCCACCCAGCTGCCGTCATAGGCGGCCACCCAGCAGCCGTCATAGGCGGCCGTCCAGCAGCCGTCATAGGCGGCCGTCCAGCAGCCGGCATAGGCGGCCCAACAGCAGCCGGCATAGGCGGCCAAACAGCAGCCGAAATAGGCGGCCACTCAACAGCCGGCATAGGCGGCCGAACAGCAGCCGGCATAGGCGGCCACCCAGCAGCCGGCATATGCGGCCTCCCAGCAGCCGCCATAGGCGGCCGTCCAGCAGCCGTCATAGGCGGCCGTCCAGCAGCCGACATAGCCAACCGAACAGCAGCCGGCATAGGCGGCCAAACAGCAGCCGGCACAGGCGGCCAAACAGCAGCCGGCATAGGCGGCCGCTCAGCAGCCGGAATAGGCGGCCGAACAGCAGCCGGCATAGGAGGCCGCTCAGCAGCCGTCATAGGCGGCCGAACAGCAGCCGACATAGCCAACCGAAACGCAGCCGGCATAGGCGGCCAAACAGCAGCCGGCATAGGCGGCCAAACAGCAGCTGTCATAGGCGGCCACCAAGCAGCCGTCATAGGCGGCCATCAAGCAGCCGGCATAGGCGGCCATCCAGCAGCCAGCATAGGCGGCCATCCAGCAGCCGGCATAGGCGGCCAAACAGCAGCCGGCATAGGCGGCCAAACAGCAGCCGGCATAGGCGGCCCAACAGCAGTCGGCATAGGCGGCCAAACAGCAGCCGAAATAGGCGGCCACTCAACAGCCGGCATAGGCGGCCGAACAGCAGCCGGCATAGGCGGCCACCCAGCAGCCGGCATATGCGGCCTCCCAGCAGCCGGCATAGGCGGCCGTCCAGCAGCCGTCATAGGCGGCCATCCAGCAGCCGACATAGGCGGCCAAACAGCAGCCGGCATAGGCGGCCAAACAGCAGCCGGCATAGGCGGCCGCTCAGCAGCCGGAATAGGCGGCCGAACAGCAGCCGTCATAGGCGGCCAAAAAGCAACCGGCATAGGACGCCGCTCAGCAGCCGGCATAAGCGGCCGCTCAGCAGCCGTCATAGGCGGCCGAACAGCAGCCGACATAGCCTACCAAACAGCAGCCGGCATAGGCGGCCAAACAGCAGCCGGCATAGGCGGCCAAACAGCAGCCGGCATAGGCGGCAAAACAGCAGCCATCATAGGCGGCCACCCAGCAGCCGGCATAGGAGGCCGCTCAGCAGCCGGAATAGGCGGCCGCTCAACAGCCGGCATAGGCAACCGAACAGCAGCCGGCATAGGCGGCCACCCAGCAGCCGGCATAGGCGGCCGAACAGCAGCCGGCATAGGCGGCCACCCAGCAGCCGGCATACGCAGCCTCCCAGCAGCCGGCATAGGCGGCCGTCCAGCAGCCGTCATAGGCGGCCGTCCAGCAGCCGAAATAGGCGGCCAAACAGCAGCCGGCATAGGCGGCCAAACAGCAGCCGTCATAGGCGGCCACCCAGCAGCCGGCATAGGCGGCCGCTCAGCAGCCGGAAAAGGCGGCCGAACAGCAGCCGAAATAGGCGGCCACCCAGCAGCCGGCATATGCGGCCTCCCAGCAGCCGGCATAGGCGGCCTCCCAGCAGCCGGCATAGGCGGCCGTCCAGCAGCCGTCATAGGCGGCCGTCCAGCAGCCGTCATAGGCGGCCGTCCAGCAGCCGGCATAGGCGGCCGCTTAGCAGCCGGAATAGGCGGCCAAACAGCAGCCGTCATAGGCGGCCAAACAGCAGCCGTCATAGGCGGCCAAAAAGCAGCCGGCATAGGAGGCCGCTCAGCAGCCGTCATAGGCGGCCGAACAGCAGCCAACATAGCCAACCAAACAGCAGCCGGCATAGGCGGCCAAACAGCAGCCGTCATAGGCGGCCACCCAGCAGCCGGTATAGGCGGCCACCCAGCAGCCGGCATAGGCGGCCGTCCAGCAGCCGACATATGCGGCCCAACAGCAGCCGGCATAGGCGGCCGAACAGCAGCCTGCATAGGCGGCCACCCAGCGGCCGTCATAGGCGGCCACCCAGCTGCCGTCATAGGCGGCCGTCCAGCAGCCGGCATAGGCGGCCGAACAGCAGCCGGCATAGGCGGCCACCCAGCAGCCAGCATAGCCGGCCCTCCAGCAGCCGACATATGCAGCCCAACAGCAGCCGGCATAGGCGGCCGAACAGCAGCCTGCATAGGCGGCCACCCAGCTGCCGTCATAGGCGGCCGCCCAGCAGCCGTCATAGGCGGCCACCCAGCAACCGGCATAGGCGGCCGAACAGCAGCCGGCATAGGCGGCCACCCAGCAGCCGTCATAGGCGGCCGTCCAGCGGCCGACATAGGCGGCCGAACAGCAGCCTGCATAGGCGGCCACCCAGCGGCCGTCATAGGCGGCCACCCAGCTGCCGTCATAGGCGGCCGTCCAGCAGCCGACATATGCGGCCCAACAGCAGCCGGCATAGGCGGCCAAACAGCAGCCGGCATAGGCGGCCACCCAGCGGCCGGCATAGGCGGCCACCCAGCGGCCGGCATAGGCGGCCGAACAGAAGCCGACATAGCCAACCGAAACGCAGCCGGCATAGGCGGCCAAACAGCAGCCGGCATAGGCGGCCAAACAGCAGCTGTCATAGGCGGCCACCAAGCAGCCGTCATAGGCGGCCATCCAGCAGCCGGCATAGGCGGCCATCCAGCAGCCGGCATAGGCGGCCATCCAGCAGCCGGCATAGGCGGCCAAACAGCAGCCGGCATAGGCGGCCAAACAGCAGCCGGCATAGGCGGCCCAACAGCAGTCGGCATAGGCGGCCAAACAGCAGCCGAAATAGGCGGCCACTCAACAGCCGGCATAGGCGGCCGAACAGCAGCCGGCATAGGCGGCCACCCAGCAGCCGGCATATGCGGCCTCCCAGCAGCCGGCATAGGCGGCCGTCCAGCAGCCGTCATAGGCGGCCATCCAGCAGCCGACATAGGCGGCCAAACAGCAGCCGGCATAGGCGGCCAAACAGCAGCCGGCATAGGCGGCCGCTCAGCAGCCGGAATAGGCGGCCGAACAGCAGCCGTCATAGGCGGCCAAAAAGCAACCGGCATAGGACGCCGCTCAGCAGCCGGCATAAGCGGCCGCTCAGCAGCCGTCATAGGCGGCCGAACAGCAGCCGACATAGCCAACCAAACAGCAGCCGGCATAGGCGGCCAAACAGCAGCCGGCATAGGCGGCCAAACAGCAGCCGGCATAGGCGGCCAAACAGCAGCCGGCATAGGCGGCAAAACAGCAGCCATCATAGGCGGCCACCCAGCAGCCGGCATAGGAGGCCGCTCATCAGCCGGAATAGGCGGCCGCTCAACAGCCGGCATAGGCAACCGAACAGCAGCCGGCATAGGCGGCCACCCAGCAGCCGGCATAGGCGGCCGAACAGCAGCCGGCATAGGCGGCCACCCAGCAGCCGGCATACGCGGCCTCCCAGCAGCCGGCATAGGCGGCCGTCCAGCAGCCGTCATAGGCGGCCGTCCAGCAGCCGAAATAGGCGGCCAAACAGCAGCCGGCATAGGCGGCCAAACAGCAGCCGTCATAGGCGGCCACCCAGCAGCCGGCATAGGCGGCCGCTCAGCAGCCGGAAAAGGCGGCCGAACAGCAGCCGAAATAGGCGGCCACCCAGCAGCCGGCATATGCGGCCTCCCAGCAGCCGGCATAGGCGGCCTCCCAGCAGCCGGCATAGGCGGCCGTCCAGCAGCCGTCATAGGCGGCCGTCCAGCAGCCGTCATAGGCGGCCGTCCAGCAGCCGGCATAGGCGGCCGCTCAGCAGCCGGAATAGGCGGCCAAACAGCAGCCGTCATAGGCGGCCAAACAGCAGCCGTCATAGGCGGCCAAAAAGCAGCCGGCATAGGAGGCCGCTCAGCAGCCGTCATAGGCGGCCGAACAGCAGCCAACATAGCCAACCAAACAGCAGCCGGCATAGGCGGCCAAACAGCAGCCGTCATAGGCGGCCACCCAGCAGCCGGTATAGGCGGCCACCCAGCAGCCGGCATAGGCGGCCGTCCAGCAGCCGACATATGCGGCCCAACAGCAGCCGGCATAGGCGGCCGAACAGCAGCCTGCATAGGCGGCCACCCAGCGGCCGTCATAGGCGGCCACCCAGCTGCCGTCATAGGCGGCCGTCCAGCAGCCGGCATAGGCGGCCGAACAGCAGCCGGCATAGGCGGCCACCCAGCAGCCAGCATAGCCGGCCCTCCAGCAGCCGACATATGCAGCCCAACAGCAGCCGGCATAGGCGGCCGAACAGCAGCCTGCATAGGCGGCCACCCAGCTGCCGTCATAGGCGGCCACCCAGCAGCCGTCATAGGCGGCCACCCAGCAACCGGCATAGGCGGCCGAACAGCAGCCGGCATAGGCGGCCACCCAGCGGCCGTCATAGGCGGCCACCCAGCTGCCGTCATAGGCGGCCGTCCAGCAGCCGACATATGCGGCCCAACAGCAGCCGGCATAGGCGGCCAAACAGCAGCCGGCATAGGCGGCCACCCAGCGGCCGGCATAGGCGGCCACCCAGCGGCCGGCATAGGCGGCCGAACAGCGGCCTGCATAGGCGGCCACCCAGCGGCCGTCATAGGCGGCCACCCAGCTGCCATCATAGGCGGCCGTCCAGCAGCCGACATATGCGGCCCAACAGCAGCCGGCATAGGCGGCCGAACAGCAGCCTGCATAAGCGGCCACCCAGCGGCCGTCATAGGCGGCCACCCAGCTGCCGTCATAGGCGGCCGTCCAGCAACCGGCATAGGCGGCCGAACAGCAGCCGGCATAGGCGGCCCCCCAGCAGCCGGCAAAGCCGGCCGTCCAGCAGCCGACATATGCAGCCCAACAGCAGCCGGCATAGGCGGCCGAACAGCAGCCGGCATAGGCGGCCACCCAGCTGCCGTCATAGGCGGCCACCCAGCAGCCGTCATAGCCGGCCGTCCAGCAGCCGACATGTGCAGCCAAAACGCAGCCGGCATAATCGGCCAAATAGCAGCCGGCATAGGCGGCCACCCAGCAGCCGGCATAGGCGGCCGCTCAGCAGCCGGAATAGGCAGGTGCTCAACACCCGGAATAGGCGGCCGAACAGCAGCCGGCATAGGCGGTGACCCAGCGGCCGGCATAGACGGCCACCCAGCGGCCGGCATAGGCGGCCACCCAGCGGCCGTCAGAGGCCGCCACTCAGCACCCGGAATAGGCGGCCGCTCACCAGCCGGCATAGGCGGCCGAACAGCAGCCTGCATAGGCGGCCACCCAGCGGCCGTCATAGGCGGCCACCCAGCGGCCGGCTTAGGCGGCCACCCAGCTGCCGTCATAGGCGGCCACCCAGCAGCCGTCATAGGCGGCCGTCCAGCAGCCGTCATAGGCGGCCGTCCAGCAGCCGGCATAGGCGGCCCAACAGCAGCCGGCATAGGCGGCCAAACAGCAGCCGAAATAGGCGGCCACTCAACAGCCGGCATAGGCGGCCAAACAGCTGCCGGCATAGGCGGCCACCCAGCAGCCGGCATAGGCGGCCACCCAGCAGCCGGCATAGGCGGCCACCCAGCAGCCGGCATAGCCGGCCGTCCAGCAGCCGACATATGCGGCCCAACAGCAGCCGGCATAGGCGGCCGAACAGCAGCCTGCATAGGCGGCCACCCAGCGGCCGGCATAGGCGGCCACCCAGCGGCCGTCAGAGGCCGCCACTCAGCACCCGGAATAGGCGGCCGCTCACCAGCCGGCATAGGCGGCCGAACAGCAGCCTGCATAGGCGGCCACCCAGCGGCCGTCATAGGCGGCCACCCAGCGGCCGGCTTAGGCGGCCACCCAGCTGCCGTCATAGGCGGCCACCCAGCAGCCGTCATAGGCGGCCGTCCAGCAGCCGTCATAGGCGGCCGTCCAGCAGCCGGCATAGGCGGCCCAACAGCAGCCGGCATAGGCGGCCAAACAGCAGCCGAAATAGGCGGCCACTCAACAGCCGGCATAGGCGGCCGAACAGCAGCCGGCATAGGCGGCCACCCAGCAGCCGGCATATGCGGCCTCCCAGCAGCCGCCATAGGCGGCCGTCCAGCAGCCGTCATAGGCGGCCGTCCAGCAGCCGACATAGCCAACCGAACAGCAGCCGGCATAGGCGGCCAAACAGCAGCCGGCACAGGCGGCCAAACAGCAGCCGGCATAGGCGGCCGCTCAGCAGCCGGAATAGGCGGCCGAACAGCAGCCGGCATAGGAGGCCGCTCAGCAGCCGTCATAGGCGGCCGAACAGCAGCCGACATAGCCAACCGAAACGCAGCCGGCATAGGCGGCCAAACAGCAGCCGGCATAGGCGGCCAAACAGCAGCTGTCATAGGCGGCCACCAAGCAGCCGTCATAGGCGGCCATCAAGCAGCCGGCATAGGCGGCCATCCAGCAGCCAGCATAGGCGGCCATCCAGCAGCCGGCATAGGCGGCCAAACAGCAGCCGGCATAGGCGGCCAAACAGCAGCCGGCATAGGCGGCCCAACAGCAGTCGGCATAGGCGGCCAAACAGCAGCCGAAATAGGCGGCCACTCAACAGCCGGCATAGGCGGCCGAACAGCAGCCGGCATAGGCGGCCACCCAGCAGCCGGCATATGCGGCCTCCCAGCAGCCGGCATAGGCGGCCGTCCAGCAGCCGTCATAGGCGGCCATCCAGCAGCCGACATAGGCGGCCAAACAGCAGCCGGCATAGGCGGCCAAACAGCAGCCGGCATAGGCGGCCGCTCAGCAGCCGGAATAGGCGGCCGAACAGCAGCCGTCATAGGCGGCCAAAAAGCAACCGGCATAGGACGCCGCTCAGCAGCCGGCATAAGCGGCCGCTCAGCAGCCGTCATAGGCGGCCGAACAGCAGCCGACATAGCCTACCAAACAGCAGCCGGCATAGGCGGCCAAACAGCAGCCGGCATAGGCGGCCAAACAGCAGCCGGCATAGGCGGCAAAACAGCAGCCATCATAGGCGGCCACCCAGCAGCCGGCATAGGAGGCCGCTCAGCAGCCGGAATAGGCGGCCGCTCAACAGCCGGCATAGGCAACCGAACAGCAGCCGGCATAGGCGGCCACCCAGCAGCCGGCATAGGCGGCCGAACAGCAGCCGGCATAGGCGGCCACCCAGCAGCCGGCATACGCAGCCTCCCAGCAGCCGGCATAGGCGGCCGTCCAGCAGCCGTCATAGGCGGCCGTCCAGCAGCCGAAATAGGCGGCCAAACAGCAGCCGGCATAGGCGGCCAAACAGCAGCCGTCATAGGCGGCCACCCAGCAGCCGGCATAGGCGGCCGCTCAGCAGCCGGAAAAGGCGGCCGAACAGCAGCCGAAATAGGCGGCCACCCAGCAGCCGGCATATGCGGCCTCCCAGCAGCCGGCATAGGCGGCCTCCCAGCAGCCGGCATAGGCGGCCGTCCAGCAGCCGTCATAGGCGGCCGTCCAGCAGCCGTCATAGGCGGCAGTCCAGCAGCCGGCATAGGCGGCCGCTTAGCAGCCGGAATAGGCGGCCAAACAGCAGCCGTCATAGGCGGCCAAACAGCAGCCGTCATAGGCGGCCAAAAAGCAGCCGGCATAGGAGGCCGCTCAGCAGCCGTCATAGGCGGCCGAACAGCAGCCAACATAGCCAACCGAAACGCAGCCGGCATAGGCGGCCAAACAGCAGCCGGCATAGGCGGCCAAACAGCAGCTGTCATAGGCGGCCACCAAGCAGCCGTCATAGGCGGCCATCCAGCAGCCGGCATAGGCGGCCATCCAGCAGCCGGCATAGGCGGCCATCCAGCAGCCGGCATAGGCGGCCAAACAGCAGCCGGCATAGGCGGCCAAACAGCAGCCGGCATAGGCGGCCCAACAGCAGTCGGCATAGGCGGCCAAACAGCAGCCGAAATAGGCGGCCACTCAACAGCCGGCATAGGCGGCCGAACAGCAGCCGGCATAGGCGGCCACCCAGCAGCCGGCATATGCGGCCTCCCAGCAGCCGGCATAGGCGGCCGTCCAGCAGCCGTCATAGGCGGCCATCCAGCAGCCGACATAGGCGGCCAAACAGCAGCCGGCATAGGCGGCCAAACAGCAGCCGGCATAGGCGGCCGCTCAGCAGCCGGAATAGGCGGCCGAACAGCAGCCGTCATAGGCGGCCAAAAAGCAACCGGCATAGGACGCCGCTCAGCAGCCGGCATAAGCGGCCGCTCAGCAGCCGTCATAGGCGGCCGAACAGCAGCCGACATAGCCAACCAAACAGCAGCCGGCATAGGCGGCCAAACAGCAGCCGGCATAGGCGGCCAAACAGCAGCCGGCATAGGCGGCCAAACAGCAGCCGGCATAGGCGGCAAAACAGCAGCCATCATAGGCGGCCACCCAGCAGCCGGCATAGGAGGCCGCTCATCAGCCGGAATAGGCGGCCGCTCAACAGCCGGCATAGGCAACCGAACAGCAGCCGGCATAGGCGGCCACCCAGCAGCCGGCATAGGCGGCCGAACAGCAGCCGGCATAGGCGGCCACCCAGCAGCCGGCATACGCGGCCTCCCAGCAGCCGGCATAGGCGGCCGTCCAGCAGCCGTCATAGGCGGCCGTCCAGCAGCCGAAATAGGCGGCCAAACAGCAGCCGGCATAGGCGGCCAAACAGCAGCCGTCATAGGCGGCCACCCAGCAGCCGGCATAGGCGGCCGCTCAGCAGCCGGAAAAGGCGGCCGAACAGCAGCCGAAATAGGCGGCCACCCAGCAGCCGGCATATGCGGCCTCCCAGCAGCCGGCATAGGCGGCCTCCCAGCAGCCGGCATAGGCGGCCGTCCAGCAGCCGTCATAGGCGGCCGTCCAGCAGCCGTCATAGGCGGCCGTCCAGCAGCCGGCATAGGCGGCCGCTCAGCAGCCGGAATAGGCGGCCAAACAGCAGCCGTCATAGGCGGCCAAACAGCAGCCGTCATAGGCGGCCAAAAAGCAGCCGGCATAGGAGGCCGCTCAGCAGCCGTCATAGGCGGCCGAACAGCAGCCAACATAGCCAACCAAACAGCAGCCGGCATAGGCGGCCAAACAGCAGCCGTCATAGGCGGCCACCCAGCAGCCGGTATAGGCGGCCACCCAGCAGCCGGCATAGGCGGCCGTCCAGCAGCCGACATATGCGGCCCAACAGCAGCCGGCATAGGCGGCCGAACAGCAGCCTGCATAGGCGGCCACCCAGCGGCCGTCATAGGCGGCCACCCAGCTGCCGTCATAGGCGGCCGTCCAGCAGCCGGCATAGGCGGCCGAACAGCAGCCGGCATAGGCGGCCACCCAGCAGCCAGCATAGCCGGCCCTCCAGCAGCCGACATATGCAGCCCAACAGCAGCCGGCATAGGCGGCCGAACAGCAGCCTGCATAGGCGGCCACCCAGCTGCCGACATAGGCGGCCACCCAGCAGCCGTCATAGGCGGCCACCCAGCAACCGGCATAGGCGGCCGAACAGCAGCCGGCATAGGCGGCCACCCAGCGGCCGTCATAGGCGGCCACCCAGCTGCCGTCATAGGCGGCCGTCCAGCAGCCGACATATGCGGCCCAACAGCAGCCGGCATAGGCGGCCAAACAGCAGCCGGCATAGGCGGCCACCCAGCGGCCGGCATAGGCGGCCACCCAGCGGCCGGCATAGGCGGCCGAACAGCGGCCTGCATAGGCGGCCACCCAGCGGCCGTCATAGGCGGCCACCCAGCTGCCATCATAGGCGGCCGTCCAGCAGCCGACATATGCGGCCCAACAGCAGCCGGCATAGGCGGCCGAACAGCAGCCTGCATAAGCGGCCACCCAGCGGCCGTCATAGGCGGCCACCCAGCTGCCGTCATAGGCGGCCGTCCAGCAACCGGCATAGGCGGCCGAACAGCAGCCGGCATAGGCGGCCCCCCAGCAGCCGGCAAAGCCGGCCGTCCAGCAGCCGACATATGCAGCCCAACAGCAGCCGGCATAGGCGGCCGAACAGCAGCCGGCATAGGCGGCCACCCAGCTGCCGTCATAGGCGGCCACCCAGCAGCCGTCATAGCCGGCCGTCCAGCAGCCGACATGTGCAGCCAAAACGCAGCCGGCATAATCGGCCAAATAGCAGCCGGCATAGGCGGCCACCCAGCAGCCGGCATAGGCGGCCGCTCAGCAGCCGGAATAGGCAGGTGCTCAACACCCGGAATAGGCGGCCGAACAGCAGCCGGCATAGGCGGTGACCCAGCGGCCGGCATAGACGGCCACCCAGCGGCCGGCATAGGCGGCCACCCAGCGGCCGTCAGAGGCCGCCACTCAGCACCCGGAATAGGCGGCCGCTCACCAGCCGGCATAGGCGGCCGAACAGCAGCCTGCATAGGCGGCCACCCAGCGGCCGTCATAGGCGGCCACCCAGCTGCCGTCATAGGCGGCCACCCAGCAGCCGTCATAGGCGGCCGTCCAGCAGCCGTCATAGGCGGCCGTCCAGCAGCCGGCATAGGCGGCCCAACAGCAGCCGGCATAGGCGGCCAAACAGCAGCCGAAATAGGCGGCCACTCAACAGCCGGCATAGGCGGCCAAACAGCTGCCGGCATAGGCGGCCACCCAGCAGCCGGCATAGGCGGCCACCCAGCAGCCGGCATAGGCGGCCACCCAGCAGCCGGCATAGCCGGCCGTCCAGCAGCCGACATATGCGGCCCAACAGCAGCCGGCATAGGCGGCCGAACAGCAGCCTGCATAGGCGGCCACCCAGCGGCCGGCATAGGCGGCCACCCAGCGGCCGTCAGAGGCCGCCACTCAGCACCCGGAATAGGCGGCCGCTCACCAGCCGGCATAGGCGGCCGAACAGCAGCCTGCATAGGCGGCCACCCAGCGGCCGTCATAGGCGGCCACCCAGCGGCCGGCTTAGGCGGCCACCCAGCTGCCGTCATAGGCGGCCACCCAGCAGCCGTCATAGGCGGCCGTCCAGCAGCCGTCATAGGCGGCCGTCCAGCAGCCGGCATAGGCGGCCCAACAGCAGCCGGCATAGGCGGCCAAACAGCAGCCGAAATAGGCGGCCACTCAACAGCCGGCATAGGCGGCCGAACAGCAGCCGGCATAGGCGGCCACCCAGCAGCCGGCATATGCGGCCTCCCAGCAGCCGCCATAGGCGGCCGTCCAGCAGCCGTCATAGGCGGCCGTCCAGCAGCCGACATAGCCAACCGAACAGCAGCCGGCATAGGCGGCCAAACAGCAGCCGGCACAGGCGGCCAAACAGCAGCCGGCATAGGCGGCCGCTCAGCAGCCGGAATAGGCGGCCGAACAGCAGCCGGCATAGGAGGCCGCTCAGCAGCCGTCATAGGCGGCCGAACAGCAGCCGACATAGCCAACCGAAACGCAGCCGGCATAGGCGGCCAAACAGCAGCCGGCATAGGCGGCCAAACAGCAGCTGTCATAGGCGGCCACCAAGCAGCCGTCATAGGCGGCCATCAAGCAGCCGGCATAGGCGGCCATCCAGCAGCCAGCATAGGCGGCCATCCAGCAGCCGGCATAGGCGGCCAAACAGCAGCCGGCATAGGCGGCCAAACAGCAGCCGGCATAGGCGGCCCAACAGCAGTCGGCATAGGCGGCCAAACAGCAGCCGAAATAGGCGGCCACTCAACAGCCGGCATAGGCGGCCGAACAGCAGCCGGCATAGGCGGCCACCCAGCAGCCGGCATATGCGGCCTCCCAGCAGCCGGCATAGGCGGCCGTCCAGCAGCCGTCATAGGCGGCCATCCAGCAGCCGACATAGGCGGCCAAACAGCAGCCGGCATAGGCGGCCAAACAGCAGCCGGCATAGGCGGCCGCTCAGCAGCCGGAATAGGCGGCCGAACAGCAGCCGTCATAGGCGGCCAAAAAGCAACCGGCATAGGACGCCGCTCAGCAGCCGGCATAAGCGGCCGCTCAGCAGCCGTCATAGGCGGCCGAACAGCAGCCGACATAGCCTACCAAACAGCAGCCGGCATAGGCGGCCAAACAGCAGCCGGCATAGGCGGCCAAACAGCAGCCGGCATAGGCGGCAAAACAGCAGCCATCATAGGCGGCCACCCAGCAGCCGGCATAGGAGGCCGCTCAGCAGCCGGAATAGGCGGCCGCTCAACAGCCGGCATAGGCAACCGAACAGCAGCCGGCATAGGCGGCCACCCAGCAGCCGGCATAGGCGGCCGAACAGCAGCCGGCATAGGCGGCCACCCAGCAGCCGGCATACGCAGCCTCCCAGCAGCCGGCATAGGCGGCCGTCCAGCAGCCGTCATAGGCGGCCGTCCAGCAGCCGAAATAGGCGGCCAAACAGCAGCCGGCATAGGCGGCCAAACAGCAGCCGTCATAGGCGGCCACCCAGCAGCCGGCATAGGCGGCCGCTCAGCAGCCGGAAAAGGCGGCCGAACAGCAGCCGAAATAGGCGGCCACCCAGCAGCCGGCATATGCGGCCTCCCAGCAGCCGGCATAGGCGGCCTCCCAGCAGCCGGCATAGGCGGCCGTCCAGCAGCCGTCATAGGCGGCCGTCCAGCAGCCGTCATAGGCGGCCGTCCAGCAGCCGGCATAGGCGGCCGCTCAGCAGCCGGAATAGGCGGCCAAACAGCAGCCGTCATAGGCGGCCAAACAGCAGCCGTCATAGGCGGCCAAAAAGCAGCCGGCATAGGAGGCCGCTCAGCAGCCGTCATAGGCGGCCGAACAGCAGCCAACATAGCCAACCAAACAGCAGCCGGCATAGGCGGCCAAACAGCAGCCGTCATAGGCGGCCACCCAGCAGCCGGTATAGGCGGCCACCCAGCAGCCGGCATAGGCGGCCGTCCAGCAGCCGACATATGCGGCCCAACAGCAGCCGGCATAGGCGGCCACCCAGCAACCGGCATAGGCGGCCGAACAGCAGCCGGCATAGGCGGCCACCCAGCAGCCGTCATAGGCGGCCGTCCAGCGGCCGACATAGGCGGCCGAACAGCAGCCTGCATAGGCGGCCACCCAGCGGCCGTCATAGGCGGCCACCCAGCTGCCGTCATAGGCGGCCGTCCAGCAGCCGACATATGCGGCCCAACAGCAGCCGGCATAGGCGGCCAAACAGCAGCCGGCATAGGCGGCCACCCAGCGGCCGGCATAGGCGGCCACCCAGCGGCCGGCATAGGCGGCCGAACAGAAGCCGACATAGCCAACCGAAACGCAGCCGGCATAGGCGGCCAAACAGCAGCCGGCATAGGCGGCCAAACAGCAGCTGTCATAGGCGGCCACCAAGCAGCCGTCATAGGCGGCCATCCAGCAGCCGGCATAGGCGGCCATCCAGCAGCCGGCATAGGCGGCCATCCAGCAGCCGGCATAGGCGGCCAAACAGCAGCCGGCATAGGCGGCCAAACAGCAGCCGGCATAGGCGGCCCAACAGCAGTCGGCATAGGCGGCCAAACAGCAGCCGAAATAGGCGGCCACTCAACAGCCGGCATAGGCGGCCGAACAGCAGCCGGCATAGGCGGCCACCCAGCAGCCGGCATATGCGGCCTCCCAGCAGCCGGCATAGGCGGCCGTCCAGCAGCCGTCATAGGCGGCCATCCAGCAGCCGACATAGGCGGCCAAACAGCAGCCGGCATAGGCGGCCAAACAGCAGCCGGCATAGGCGGCCGCTCAGCAGCCGGAATAGGCGGCCGAACAGCAGCCGTCATAGGCGGCCAAAAAGCAACCGGCATAGGACGCCGCTCAGCAGCCGGCATAAGCGGCCGCTCAGCAGCCGTCATAGGCGGCCGAACAGCAGCCGACATAGCCAACCAAACAGCAGCCGGCATAGGCGGCCAAACAGCAGCCGGCATAGGCGGCCAAACAGCAGCCGGCATAGGCGGCCAAACAGCAGCCGGCATAGGCGGCAAAACAGCAGCCATCATAGGCGGCCACCCAGCAGCCGGCATAGGAGGCCGCTCATCAGCCGGAATAGGCGGCCGCTCAACAGCCGGCATAGGCAACCGAACAGCAGCCGGCATAGGCGGCCACCCAGCAGCCGGCATAGGCGGCCGAACAGCAGCCGGCATAGGCGGCCACCCAGCAGCCGGCATACGCGGCCTCCCAGCAGCCGGCATAGGCGGCCGTCCAGCAGCCGTCATAGGCGGCCGTCCAGCAGCCGAAATAGGCGGCCAAACAGCAGCCGGCATAGGCGGCCAAACAGCAGCCGTCATAGGCGGCCACCCAGCAGCCGGCATAGGCGGCCGCTCAGCAGCCGGAAAAGGCGGCCGAACAGCAGCCGAAATAGGCGGCCACCCAGCAGCCGGCATATGCGGCCTCCCAGCAGCCGGCATAGGCGGCCTCCCAGCAGCCGGCATAGGCGGCCGTCCAGCAGCCGTCATAGGCGGCCGTCCAGCAGCCGTCATAGGCGGCCGTCCAGCAGCCGGCATAGGCGGCCGCTCAGCAGCCGGAATAGGCGGCCAAACAGCAGCCGTCATAGGCGGCCAAACAGCAGCCGTCATAGGCGGCCAAAAAGCAGCCGGCATAGGAGGCCGCTCAGCAGCCGTCATAGGCGGCCGAACAGCAGCCAACATAGCCAACCAAACAGCAGCCGGCATAGGCGGCCAAACAGCAGCCGTCATAGGCGGCCACCCAGCAGCCGGTATAGGCGGCCACCCAGCAGCCGGCATAGGCGGCCGTCCAGCAGCCGACATATGCGGCCCAACAGCAGCCGGCATAGGCGGCCGAACAGCAGCCTGCATAGGCGGCCACCCAGCGGCCGTCATAGGCGGCCACCCAGCTGCCGTCATAGGCGGCCGTCCAGCAGCCGGCATAGGCGGCCGAACAGCAGCCGGCATAGGCGGCCACCCAGCAGCCAGCATAGCCGGCCCTCCAGCAGCCGACATATGCAGCCCAACAGCAGCCGGCATAGGCGGCCGAACAGCAGCCTGCATAGGCGGCCACCCAGCTGCCGTCATAGGCGGCCGCCCAGCAGCCGTCATAGGCGGCCACCCAGCAACCGGCATAGGCGGCCGAACAGCAGCCGGCATAGGCGGCCACCCAGCAGCCGTCATAGGCGGCCGTCCAGCGGCCGACATAGGCGGCCGAACAGCAGCCTGCATAGGCGGCCACCCAGCGGCCGTCATAGGCGGCCACCCAGCTGCCGTCATAGGCGGCCGTCCAGCAGCCGACATATGCGGCCCAACAGCAGCCGGCATAGGCGGCCAAACAGCAGCCGGCATAGGCGGCCACCCAGCGGCCGGCATAGGCGGCCACCCAGCGGCCGGCATAGGCGGCCGAACAGAAGCCGACATAGCCAACCGAAACGCAGCCGGCATAGGCGGCCAAACAGCAGCCGGCATAGGCGGCCAAACAGCAGCTGTCATAGGCGGCCACCAAGCAGCCGTCATAGGCGGCCATCCAGCAGCCGGCATAGGCGGCCATCCAGCAGCCGGCATAGGCGGCCATCCAGCAGCCGGCATAGGCGGCCAAACAGCAGCCGGCATAGGCGGCCAAACAGCAGCCGGCATAGGCGGCCCAACAGCAGTCGGCATAGGCGGCCAAACAGCAGCCGAAATAGGCGGCCACTCAACAGCCGGCATAGGCGGCCGAACAGCAGCCGGCATAGGCGGCCACCCAGCAGCCGGCATATGCGGCCTCCCAGCAGCCGGCATAGGCGGCCGTCCAGCAGCCGTCATAGGCGGCCATCCAGCAGCCGACATAGGCGGCCAAACAGCAGCCGGCATAGGCGGCCAAACAGCAGCCGGCATAGGCGGCCGCTCAGCAGCCGGAATAGGCGGCCGAACAGCAGCCGTCATAGGCGGCCAAAAAGCAACCGGCATAGGACGCCGCTCAGCAGCCGGCATAAGCGGCCGCTCAGCAGCCGTCATAGGCGGCCGAACAGCAGCCGACATAGCCAACCAAACAGCAGCCGGCATAGGCGGCCAAACAGCAGCCGGCATAGGCGGCCAAACAGCAGCCGGCATAGGCGGCCAAACAGCAGCCGGCATAGGCGGCAAAACAGCAGCCATCATAGGCGGCCACCCAGCAGCCGGCATAGGAGGCCGCTCATCAGCCGGAATAGGCGGCCGCTCAACAGCCGGCATAGGCAACCGAACAGCAGCCGGCATAGGCGGCCACCCAGCAGCCGGCATAGGCGGCCGAACAGCAGCCGGCATAGGCGGCCACCCAGCAGCCGGCATACGCGGCCTCCCAGCAGCCGGCATAGGCGGCCGTCCAGCAGCCGTCATAGGCGGCCGTCCAGCAGCCGAAATAGGCGGCCAAACAGCAGCCGGCATAGGCGGCCAAACAGCAGCCGTCATAGGCGGCCACCCAGCAGCCGGCATAGGCGGCCGCTCAGCAGCCGGAAAAGGCGGCCGAACAGCAGCCGAAATAGGCGGCCACCCAGCAGCCGGCATATGCGGCCTCCCAGCAGCCGGCATAGGCGGCCTCCCAGCAGCCGGCATAGGCGGCCGTCCAGCAGCCGTCATAGGCGGCCGTCCAGCAGCCGTCATAGGCGGCCGTCCAGCAGCCGGCATAGGCGGCCGCTCAGCAGCCGGAATAGGCGGCCAAACAGCAGCCGTCATAGGCGGCCAAACAGCAGCCGTCATAGGCGGCCAAAAAGCAGCCGGCATAGGAGGCCGCTCAGCAGCCGTCATAGGCGGCCGAACAGCAGCCAACATAGCCAACCAAACAGCAGCCGGCATAGGCGGCCAAACAGCAGCCGTCATAGGCGGCCACCCAGCAGCCGGTATAGGCGGCCACCCAGCAGCCGGCATAGGCGGCCGTCCAGCAGCCGACATATGCGGCCCAACAGCAGCCGGCATAGGCGGCCGAACAGCAGCCTGCATAGGCGGCCACCCAGCGGCCGTCATAGGCGGCCACCCAGCTGCCGTCATAGGCGGCCGTCCAGCAGCCGGCATAGGCGGCCGAACAGCAGCCGGCATAGGCGGCCACCCAGCAGCCGGCATAGCCGGCCCTCCAGCAGCCGACATATGCAGCCCAACAGCAGCCGGCATAGGCGGCCGAACAGCAGCCTGCATAGGCGGCCACCCAGCTGCCGTCATAGGCGGCCACCCAGCAGCCGTCATAGGCGGCCACCCAGCAACCGGCATAGGCGGCCGAACAGCAGCCGGCATAGGCGGCCACCCAGCGGCCGTCATAGGCGGCCACCCAGCTGCCGTCATAGGCGGCCGTCCAGCAGCCGACATATGCGGCCCAACAGCAGCCGGCATAGGCGGCCAAACAGCAGCCGGCATAGGCGGCCACCCAGCGGCCGGCATAGGCGGCCACCCAGCGGCCGGCATAGGCGGCCGAACAGCGGCCTGCATAGGCGGCCACCCAGCGGCCGTCATAGGCGGCCACCCAGCTGCCATCATAGGCGGCCGTCCAGCAGCCGACATATGCGGCCCAACAGCAGCCGGCATAGGCGGCCGAACAGCAGCCTGCATAAGCGGCCACCCAGCGGCCGTCATAGGCGGCCACCCAGCTGCCGTCATAGGCGGCCGTCCAGCAACCGGCATAGGCGGCCGAACAGCAGCCGGCATAGGCGGCCCCCCAGCAGCCGGCAAAGCCGGCCGTCCAGCAGCCGACATATGCAGCCCAACAGCAGCCGGCATAGGCGGCCGAACAGCAGCCGGCATAGGCGGCCACCCAGCTGCCGTCATAGGCGGCCACCCAGCAGCCGTCATAGCCGGCCGTCCAGCAGCCGACATGTGCAGCCAAAACGCAGCCGGCATAATCGGCCAAATAGCAGCCGGCATAGGCGGCCACCCAGCAGCCGGCATAGGCGGCCGCTCAGCAGCCGGAATAGGCAGGTGCTCAACACCCGGAATAGGCGGCCGAACAGCAGCCGGCATAGGCGGTGACCCAGCGGCCGGCATAGACGGCCACCCAGCGGCCGGCATAGGCGGCCACCCAGCGGCCGTCAGAGGCCGCCACTCAGCACCCGGAATAGGCGGCCGCTCACCAGCCGGCATAGGCGGCCGAACAGCAGCCTGCATAGGCGGCCACCCAGCGGCCGTCATAGGCGGCCACCCAGCGGCCGGCTTAGGCGGCCACCCAGCTGCCGTCATAGGCGGCCACCCAGCAGCCGTCATAGGCGGCCGTCCAGCAGCCGTCATAGGCGGCCGTCCAGCAGCCGGCATAGGCGGCCCAACAGCAGCCGGCATAGGCGGCCAAACAGCAGCCGAAATAGGCGGCCACTCAACAGCCGGCATAGGCGGCCAAACAGCTGCCGGCATAGGCGGCCACCCAGCAGCCGGCATAGGCGGCCACCCAGCAGCCGGCATAGGCGGCCACCCAGCAGCCGGCATAGCCGGCCGTCCAGCAGCCGACATATGCGGCCCAACAGCAGCCGGCATAGGCGGCCGAACAGCAGCCTGCATAGGCGGCCACCCAGCGGCCGTCATAGGCGGCCACCCAGCTGCCGGCATAGGCGGCCACCCAGCAGCCGGCATAGGCGGCCACCCAGCAGCTGGCATAGGCGGCCACCCAGCAGCCGGCATAGCCGGCCGTCCAGCAGCCGACATATGCGGCCCAACAGCAGCCGGCATAGGCGGACAAACAGCTGCCGGCATAGGCGGCCACCCAGACGCCGGCATAGGCGGCCACCCAGCAGCCGGCATAGGCGGCCACCCAGCGGCCGGCATAGGCGGCCACCCAGCGGCCGGCATAGGCGGCCACCCAGCGGCCGTCATAGGCGGCCGTCCAGCAGCTGGCATAGGCGGCCAAACAGCAGCCGGCATAGGCGGCCACCCAGCAGCCGAAATAGGCGGCCGCTCAACAGCCGGCATAGGCGGCTGAACAGCAGCCTGCATAGGCGGCCACCCAGCGGCCGTCATAGGCGGCCACCCAGCGGCCGGCATAGGCGGCCACCCAGCGGCCGGCATAGGCGGCCACCCAGCAGCCGGCATAGGCGGCCACCCAGCAGCCGGCATAGCCGGCCGTCCAGCAGCCGACATATGCGGACAAACAGCTGCCGGCATAGGCGGCCACCCAGCAGCCGGCATAGGCGGCCACCCAGCGGCCGGCATAGGCGGCCACCCAGCGGCCGGCATAGGCGGCCACCCAGCGGCCGGCATAGGCGGCCACCCAGCTGCCGTCATAGGCGGCCACCCAGCAGCCGTCATAGGCGGCCGTCCAGCAGCCGGCATAGGCGGCCGAACAGCAGCCGGCAAAGGCGGCCACCCAGCAGCCGGAATAGGCGGCCGCTCAACAGCCGGCATAGGCGGCCGAACAGCAGCCTACATAGGCGGCAACCCAGCAGCCGTCATAGGCGGCCGTCCAGCAGCCGGCATAGGCGGCCAAACAGCAGCCGGCATAGGCGGCCACCCAGCAGCCGTCATACGCGGCCGTCCAGCAGGCGGCATAGGCGGCCAAACAGCGGCCGGCATAGGCGGCCAAACAGCTGCCGGCATAGGCTGCCACCCAGCAGCCGGCACAGGCGGCCTAACAGCAGCCGGCATAGGCGGCCAAACAGCAGCCGGCATAGGCGGCCACCCAGAAGCCGTCATAGGCGGCCACCCAGCAGCCGGCATAGGCGGCCGCTCAGCAGCCGGAATAGGCGGCCGCTCACCAGCCGGCATAGGCGGCCGAACAGCAGCCGGCATAGGCGGACGAACAGCAGCCGGCATAGGCGGCCACCCAGAAGCCGTCAAAGGCGGCCACCCAGCAGCCGGCATAGGCGGCCGCTCAGCAGCCGGAATAGGCGGCCGCTCACCAGCCGGCATACGCGGCCGAACAGCAGCCGGCATAGGCGGACGAACAGCAGCCGGCATAGGCGGCCACCCAGCAGCCGGCATAGGCGGCCACCCAGCAGCCGGCATAGGCGGCCACCCAGCAGCCGGCGTAGGCGGCCACCCATTAGCCGGCGTAGGCGGCCACCCAGCAGCCGGCATAGGCAGCCTTCCAGCAGCCAAGATAGGCGGCCACCCAGCAGCCGACATAGGTGGCCCAACAGCAGCCGGCATAGGCGGCCAAACAGCGGCCGGCATCTGCGGCCACCCAACAGCCGGCATAGGCGGCCTCCCAGCAGCCGGCATAGGCGGCCACCAAGCAGCCGGCATAGCCGGCCGTCCAGCAGCCGAGATGTGCGGCCAAAACGCAGCCGGCATAATCGGCCAAATAGCAGCCGGCATAGGCGGCCACCCAGCAGCCGGCATAGGCGGCCGCTCAGCAGCCGGAATAGGCGGCCGCTCACCACCCGGAATAGGCGGCCGAACAGCAGCCGGCATAGGCGGTGACCCAGCGGCCGGCATAGACGGCCACCCAGCGGCCGGCATAGGCGGCCACCCAGCAGCCGGCATAGGCGGCCACCCAGCAGCCGGCATAGGCGGCCACCCAGCAGCCGGCGTAGGCGGCCACCCATTAGCCGGCGTAGGCGGCCACCCAGCAGCCGGCATAGGCAGCCTTCCAGCAGCCAAGATAGGCGGCCACCCAGCAGCCGACATAGGTGGCCCAACAGCAGCCGGCATAGGCGGCCAAACAGCGGCCGGCATCTGCGGCCACCCAACAGCCGGCATAGGCGGCCTCCCAGCAGCCGGCATAGGCGGCCACCAAGCAGCCGGCATAGGCGGCCACCCAGCAGCCGGCATAGGAAGCCACCCATCAGCCGGCATAGGCGGCCAAACAGCAGCCGGCATAGGCGGCCACCCAGCAGCATGCATAGGCGGCCACCCAGCAGCCGTCATAGCCGGCCGTCCAGCAGCCGACATGTGCGGCCAAAACGCAGCCGGCATAATCGGCCAAATAGCAGCCGGCATAGGCGGCCACCCAGCAGCCGGCATAGGCGGCCGCTCAGCAGCCGGAATAGGCGGCCGCTCACCACCCGGAATAGGCGGCCGAACAGCAGCCGGCATAGGCGGTGACCCAGCGGCCGGCATAGACGGCCACCCAGCGGCCGGCATAGGCGGCCACCCAGCGGCCGTCAGAGGCCGCCACTCAGCACCCGGAATAGGCGGCCGCTCACCAGCCGGCATAGGCGGCCGAACAGCAGCTTGCATAGGCGGCCACCCAGCGGCCGTCAAAGGCGGCCACCCAGCGGCCGGCTTAGGCGGCCACCCAGCTGCCGTCATAGGCGGCCACCCAGCAGCCGTCATAGGCGGCCGTCCAGCAGCCGTCATAGGCGGCCGTCCAGCAGCCGGCATAGGCGGCCCAACAGCAGCCGGCATAGGCGGCCAAACAGCAGCCGAAATAGGCGGCCACTCAACAGCCGGCATAGGCGGCCGAACAGCAGCCGGCATAGGCGGCCACCCAGCAGCCGGCATATGCGGCCTCCCAGCAGCCGACATAGCCAACCGAACAGCAGCCGGCATAGGCGGCCAAACAGCAGCCGGCACAGGCGGCCAAACAGCAGCCGGCATAGGCGGCCGCTCAGCAGCCGGAATAGGCGGCCGAACAGCAGCCGGCATAGGAGGCCGCTCAGCAGCCGTCATAGGCGGCCGAACAGCAGCCGACATAGCCAACCGAAACGCAGCCGGCATAGGCGGCCAAACAGCAGCCGGCATAGGCGGCCAAACAGCAGCCGGCATAGGCGGCCGCTCAGAAGCCGGAATAGGCGGCCGAACAGCAGCCGTCATAGGCGGCCAAAAAGCAACCGGCATAGGACGCCGCTCAGCAGCCGGCATAAGCGGCCGCTCAGCAGCCGTCATAGGCGGCCGAACAGCAGCCGACATAGCCAACCAAACAGCAGCCGGCATAGGCGGCCAAACAGCAGCCGGCATAGGCGGCCAAACAGAAACCGGCATAGGCGGCAAAACAGCAGCCATCATAGGTGGCCACCCAGCAGCCGGCATAGGAGGCCGCTCAGCAGTCGGAATAGGCGGCCGCTCAACAGCCGGCATAGGCAACCGAACAGCAGCCGGCATAGGCGGCCACCCAGCAGCCGGCATAGGCGGCCGAACAGCAGCCGGCATAGGCGGCCACCCAGCAGCCGGCATACGCGGCCTCCCAGCAGCCGGCATAGGCGGCCGTCCAGCAGCCGTCATAGGCGGCCGTCCAGCAGCCGAAATAGGCGGCCAAACAGCAGCCGGCATAGGCGGCCAAACAGCAGCCGTCATAGGCGGCCACCCAGCAGCCGGCATAGGCGGCCGCTCAGCAGCCGGAAAAGGCGGCCGAACAGCAGCCGAAATAGGCGGCCACCCAGCAGCCGGCATATGCGGCCTCCCAGCAGCCGGCATAGGCGGCCGTCCAGCAGCCGTCATAGGCGGCCGTCCAGCAGCCGGCATAGGCGGCCGCTCAGCAGCCGGAAAAGGCGGCCGAACAGCAGCCGAAATAGGCGGCCACCCAGCAGCCGGCATACGCGGCCTCCCAGCAGCCGGCATAGGCGGCCTCCCAGCAGCCGGCATAGGCGGCCGTCCAGCAGCCGTCATAGGCGGCCGTCCAGCAGCCGTCATAGGCGGCCGTCCAGCAGCCGGCATAGGCGGCCGCTCAGCAGCCGGAATAGGCGGCCAAACAGCAGCCGTCATAGGCGGCCAAACAGCAGCCGTCATAGGCGGCCAAAAAGCAGCCGGCATAGGAGGCCGCTCAGCAGCCGGCATAAGCGGCCGCTCAGCAGCCGTCATAGGCGGCCGAACAGCAGCCAACATAGCCAACCAAACAGCAGCCGACATAGGCGGCCAAACAGCAGCCGTCATAGGCGGCCACCCAGCAGCCGGTATAGGCGGCCAAACAGCAGCCGGCATAGGCGGCCACCCAGAAGCCGTCATAGGCGGCCACCCAGCAGCCGGCATAGGCGGCCGCTCAGCAGCCGGAATAGGCGGCCGCTCACCAGCCGGCATAGGCGGCCAAACAGCAGCCGGCATAGGCGGACGAACAGCAGCCGGCATAGGCGGCCACCCAGAAGCCGTCAAAGGCGGCCACCCAGCAGCCGGCATAGGCGGCCGCTCAGCAGCCGGAATAGGCGGCCGCTCACCAGCCGGCATAGGCGGCCGAACAGCAGCCGGCATAGGCGGACGAACAGCAGCCGGCATAGGCGGCCACCCAGCAGCCGGCATGGGCGGCCACCCAGCAGCCGGCATAGGCGGCCACCCAGCAGCCGGCATAGGCGGCCACCCAGCAGCCGGCATAGGAGGCCACCCATCAGCCGGCATAGGCGGCCAAACAGCAGCCGTCATAGCCGGCCGTCCAGCAGCCGACATGCGGCCTAACAGCAGCCGTCATAGCCGGCCGTCCAGCAGCCGGCACAGGCGGCCAAACAGCAGCCGGCATAGGCGGCCAAACAGCAGCCGGCATAGGCGGACGAACAGCAGCCGGCATAGGCGGCCACCCAGCAGCCGGCATAGGCGGCCACCCAGCAGCCGGCATAGGCGGCCACCCAGCAGCCGACATAGGCGGCCACCCATTAGCCGGCATAGGCGGCCACCCAGCAGCCGGCATAGGCGGCCACCCAGCGGCCGGCATAGGCGGCCACCCAGCGGCCGGCATAGGCGGCCACCCAGCAGCCGGCATAGGCGGCCACCCAGCAGCCGGCATAGGCGGCCACCAAGCAGCCGGCATAGGAGGCCACCCATCAGCCGGCATAGGCGGCCAAACAGCAGCCGGCATAGGCGGCCACCCAGCAGCCTGCAAAGGCGGCCACCCAGCAGCCGGCATAGGCGGCCTCCCAGCAGCCGGCATGCGGCCTAACAGCAGCCGTCATAGCCGGCCGTCCAGCAGCCGGCACAGGCGGCCCAACAGCAGCCGGCATAGGCGGCCACCCAGAAGCCGTCATAGGCGGCCGCTCACCAGCCGGCATAGGCGGCCGAACAGCAGCCTACATAGGCGGCAACCCAGCAGCCGTCATAGGCGGCCGTCCAGCAGCCGGCATAGGCGGCCAAACAGCAGCCGGCATAGGCGGCCACCCAGCAGCCGTCATACGCGGCCGTCCAGCGGCCGGCATAGGCGGCCGAACAGCTGCCGGCATAGGCGGCCACCCAGCAGCCGGCACAGGCGGCCTAACAGCAGCCGGCATAGGCGGCCAAACAGCAGCCGGCATAGGCGGCCACCCAGAAGCCGTCATAGGCGGCCACCCAGCAGCCGGCATAGGCGGCCGCTCAGCAGCCGGAATAGGCGGCCGCTCACCAGCCGGCATAGGCGGCCAAACAGCAGCCGGCATAGGCGGACGAACAGCAGCCGGCATAGGCGGCCACCCAGAAGCCGTCAAAGGCGGCCACCCAGCAGCCGGCATAGGCGGCCGCTCAGCAGCCGGAATAGGCGGCCGCTCACCAGCCGGCATAGGCGGCCGAACAGCAGCCGGCATAGGCGGACGAACAGCAGCCGGCATAGGCGGCCACCCAGCAGCCGGCATGGGCGGCCACCCAGCAGCCGGCATAGGCGGCCACCCAGCAGCCGGCATAGGCGGCCACCCAGCAGCCGGCATAGGAGGCCACCCATCAGCCGGCATAGGCGGCCAAACAGCAGCCGTCATAGCCGGCCGTCCAGCAGCCGACATGCGGCCTAACAGCAGCCGTCATAGCCGGCCGTCCAGCAGCCGGCACAGGCGGCCAAACAGCAGCCGGCATAGGCGGCCAAACAGCAGCCGGCATAGGCGGACGAACAGCAGCCGGCATAGGCGGCCACCCAGCAGCCGGCATAGGCGGCCACCCAGCAGCCGGCATAGGCGGCCACCCAGCAGCCGACATAGGCGGCCACCCATTAGCCGGCATAGGCGGCCACCCAGCAGCCGGCATAGGCGGCCACCCAGCGGCCGGCATAGGCGGCCACCCAGCGGCCGGCATAGGCGGCCACCCAGCAGCCGGCATAGGCGGCCACCCAGCAGTCGGCATAAGCGGCCACCAAGCAGCCGGCATAGGAGGCCACCCATCAGCCGGCATAGGCGGCCAAACAGCAGCCGGCATAGGCGGCCACCCAGCAGCCTGCAAAGGCGGCCACCCAGCAGCCGGCATAGGCGGCCTCCCAGCAGCCGGCATGCGGCCTAACAGCAGCCGTCATAGCCGGCCGTCCAGCAGCCGGCACAGGCGGCCCAACAGCAGCTGGCATAGGCGGCCACCCAGAAGCCGTCATAGGCGGCCGCTCACCAGCCGGCATAGGCGGCCGAACAGCAGCCTACATAGGCGGCAACCCAGCAGCCGTCATAGGCGGCCGTCCAGCAGCCGGCATAGGCGGCCAAACAGCAGCCGGCATAGGCGGCCACCCAGCAGCCGTCATACGCGGCCGTCCAGCGGCCGGCATAGGCGGCCGAACAGCTGCCGGCATAGGCGGCCACCCAGCAGCCGGCACAGGCGGCCTAACAGCAGCCGGCATAGGCGGCCAAACAGCAGCCGGCATAGGCGGCCACCCAGAAGCCGTCATAGGCGGCCACCCAGCAGCCGGCATAGGCGGCCGCTCAGCAGCCGGAATAGGCGGCCGCTCACCAGCCGGCATAGGCGGCCAAACAGCAGCCGGCATAGGCGGACGAACAGCAGCCGGCATAGGCGGCCACCCAGAAGCCGTCAAAGGCGGCCACCCAGCAGCCGGCATAGGCGGCCGCTCAGCAGCCGGAATAGGCGGCCGCTCACCAGCCGGCATAGGCGGCCGAACAGCAGCCGGCATAGGCGGACGAACAGCAGCCGGCATAGGCGGCCACCCAGCAGCCGGCATGGGCGGCCACCCAGCAGCCGGCATAGGCGGCCACCCAGCAGCCGGCATAGGCGGCCACCCAGCAGCCGGCATAGGCGGCCACCCAGCAGCCGGCGTAGGCGGCCACCCATTAGCCGGCGTAGGCGGCCACCCAGCAGCCGGCATAGGCAGCCTTCCAGCAGCCAAGATAGGCGGCCACCCAGCAGCCGACATAGGCGGCCCAACAGCAGCCGGCATAGGCGGCCAAACAGCGGCCGGCATCTGCGGCCACCCAACAGCCGGCATAGGCGGCCTCCCAGCAGCCGGCATAGGCGGCCACCAAGCAGCCGGCATAGGCGGCCACCCAGCAGCCGGCATAGGAGGCCACCCATCAGCCGGCATAGGCGGCCAAACAGCAGCCGGCATAGGCGGCCACCCAGCAGCATGCATAGGCAGCCACCCAGCAGCCGTCATAGCCGGCCGTCCAGCAGCCGACATGTGCGGCCAAAACGCAGCCGGCATAATCGGCCAAATAGCAGCCGGCATAGGCGGCCACCCAGCAGCCGGCATAGGCGGCCGCTCAGCAGCCGGAATAGGCGGCCGCTCACCACCCGGAATAGGCGGCCGAACAGCAGCCTGCATAGGCGGTGACCCAGCGGCCGGCATAGACGGCCACCCAGCGGCCGTCATAGGCGGCCACCCAGCGGCCGGCTTAGGCGGCCACCCAGCTGCCGTCATAGGCGGCCACCCAGCAGCCGTCATAGGCGGCCGTCCAGCAGCCGTCATAGGCGGCCGTCCAGCAGCCGGCATAGGCGGCCCAACAGCAGCCGGCATAGGCGGCCAAACAGCAGCCGAAATAGGCGGCCACTCAACAGCCGGCATAGGCGGCCGAACAGCAGCCGGCATAGGCGGCCACCCAGCAGCCGGCATATGCGGCCTCCCAGCAGCCGCCATAGGCGGCCGTCCAGCAGCCGTCATAGGCGGCCGTCCAGCAGCCGACATAGCCAACCGAACAGCAGCCGGCATAGGCGGCCAAACAGCAGCCGGCACAGGCGGCCAAACAGCAGCCGGCATAGGCGGCCGCTCAGCAGCCGGAATAGGCGGCCGAACAGCAGCCGGCATAGGAGGCCGCTCAGCAGCCGTCATAGGCGGCCGAACAGCAGCCGACATAGCCAACCGAAACGCAGCCGGCATAGGCGGCCAAACAGCAGCCGGCATAGGCGGCCAAACAGCAGCTGTCATAGGCGGCCACCAAGCAGCCGTCATAGGCGGCCATCAAGCAGCCGGCATAGGGGGCCATCCAGCAGCCAGCATAGGCGGCCATCCAGCAGCCGGCATAGGCGGCCAAACAGCAGCCGGCATAGGCGGCCAAACAGCAGCCGGCATAGGCGGCCCAACAGCAGTCGGCATAGGCGGCCAAACAGCAGCCGAAATAGGCGGCCACTCAACAGCCGGCATAGGCGGCCGAACAGCAGCCGGCATAGGCGGCCACCCAGCAGCCGGCATATGCGGCCTCCCAGCAGCCGGCATAGGCGGCCGTCCAGCAGCCGTCATAGGCGGCCATCCAGCAGCCGACATAGGCGGCCAAACAGCAGCCGGCATAGGCGGCCAAACAGCAGCCGGCATAGGCGGCCGCTCAGCAGCCGGAATAGGCGGCCGAACAGCAGCCGTCATAGGCGGCCAAAAAGCAACCGGCATAGGACGCCGCTCAGCAGCCGGCATAAGCGGCCGCTCAGCAGCCGTCATAGGCGGCCGAACAGCAGCCGACATAGCCTACCAAACAGCAGCCGGCATAGGCGGCCAAACAGCAGCCGGCATAGGCGGCCAAACAGCAGCCGGCATAGGCGGCAAAACAGCAGCCATCATAGGCGGCCACCCAGCAGCCGGCATAGGAGGCCGCTCAGCAGCCGGAATAGGCGGCCGCTCAACAGCCGGCATAGGCAACCGAACAGCAGCCGGCATAGGCGGCCACCCAGCAGCCGGCATAGGCGGCCGAACAGCAGCCGGCATAGGCGGCCACCCAGCAGCCGGCATACGCAGCCTCCCAGCAGCCGGCATAGGCGGCCGTCCAGCAGCCGTCATAGGCGGCCGTCCAGCAGCCGAAATAGGCGGCCAAACAGCAGCCGGCATAGGCGGCCAAACAGCAGCCGTCATAGGCGGCCACCCAGCAGCCGGCATAGGCGGCCGCTCAGCAGCCGGAAAAGGCGGCCGAACAGCAGCCGAAATAGGCGGCCACCCAGCAGCCGGCATATGCGGCCTCCCAGCAGCCGGCATAGGCGGCCTCCCAGCAGCCGGCATAGGCGGCCGTCCAGCAGCCGTCATAGGCGGCCGTCCAGCAGCCGTCATAGGCGGCCGTCCAGCAGCCGGCATAGGCGGCCGCTCAGCAGCCGGAATAGGCGGCCAAACAGCAGCCGTCATAGGCGGCCAAACAGCAGCCGTCATAGGCGGCCAAAAAGCAGCCGGCATAGGAGGCCGCTCAGCAGCCGTCATAGGCGGCCGAACAGCAGCCAACATAGCCAACCAAACAGCAGCCGGCATAGGCGGCCAAACAGCAGCCGTCATAGGCGGCCACCCAGCAGCCGGTATAGGCGGCCACCCAGCAGCCGGCATAGGCGGCCGTCCAGCAGCCGACATATGCGGCCCAACAGCAGCCGGCATAGGCGGCCGAACAGCAGCCTGCATAGGCGGCCACCCAGCGGCCGTCATAGGCGGCCACCCAGCTGCCGTCATAGGCGGCCGTCCAGCAGCCGGCATAGGCGGCCGAACAGCAGCCGGCATAGGCGGCCACCCAGCAGCCAGCATAGCCGGCCCTCCAGCAGCCGACATATGCAGCCCAACAGCAGCCGGCATAGGCGGCCGAACAGCAGCCTGCATAGGCGGCCACCCAGCTGCCGTCATAGGCGGCCGCCCAGCAGCCGTCATAGGCGGCCACCCAGCAACCGGCATAGGCGGCCGAACAGCAGCCGGCATAGGCGGCCACCCAGCAGCCGTCATAGGCGGCCGTCCAGCGGCCGACATAGGCGGCCGAACAGCAGCCTGCATAGGCGGCCACCCAGCGGCCGTCATAGGCGGCCACCCAGCTGCCGTCATAGGCGGCCGTCCAGCAGCCGACATATGCGGCCCAACAGCAGCCGGCATAGGCGGCCAAACAGCAGCCGGCATAGGCGGCCACCCAGCGGCCGGCATAGGCGGCCACCCAGCGGCCGGCATAGGCGGCCGAACAGAAGCCGACATAGCCAACCGAAACGCAGCCGGCATAGGCGGCCAAACAGCAGCCGGCATAGGCGGCCAAACAGCAGCTGTCATAGGCGGCCACCAAGCAGCCGTCATAGGCGGCCATCCAGCAGCCGGCATAGGCGGCCATCCAGCAGCCGGCATAGGCGGCCATCCAGCAGCCGGCATAGGCGGCCAAACAGCAGCCGGCATAGGCGGCCAAACAGCAGCCGGCATAGGCGGCCCAACAGCAGTCGGCATAGGCGGCCAAACAGCAGCCGAAATAGGCGGCCACTCAACAGCCGGCATAGGCGGCCGAACAGCAGCCGGCATAGGCGGCCACCCAGCAGCCGGCATATGCGGCCTCCCAGCAGCCGGCATAGGCGGCCGTCCAGCAGCCGTCATAGGCGGCCATCCAGCAGCCGACATAGGCGGCCAAACAGCAGCCGGCATAGGCGGCCAAACAGCAGCCGGCATAGGCGGCCGCTCAGCAGCCGGAATAGGCGGCCGAACAGCAGCCGTCATAGGCGGCCAAAAAGCAACCGGCATAGGACGCCGCTCAGCAGCCGGCATAAGCGGCCGCTCAGCAGCCGTCATAGGCGGCCGAACAGCAGCCGACATAGCTAACCAAACAGCAGCCGGCATAGGCGGCCAAACAGCAGCCGGCATAGGCGGCCAAACAGCAGCCGGCATAGGCGGCCAAACAGCAGCCGGCATAGGCGGCAAAACAGCAGCCATCATAGGCGGCCACCCAGCAGCCGGCATAGGAGGCCGCTCATCAGCCGGAATAGGCGGCCGCTCAACAGCCGGCATAGGCAACCGAACAGCAGCCGGCATAGGCGGCCACCCAGCAGCCGGCATAGGCGGCCGAACAGCAGCCGGCATAGGCGGCCACCCAGCAGCCGGCATACGCGGCCTCCCAGCAGCCGGCATAGGCGGCCGTCCAGCAGCCGTCATAGGCGGCCGTCCAGCAGCCGAAATAGGCGGCCAAACAGCAGCCGGCATAGGCGGCCAAACAGCAGCCGTCATAGGCGGCCACCCAGCAGCCGGCATAGGCGGCCGCTCAGCAGCCGGAAAAGGCGGCCGAACAGCAGCCGAAATAGGCGGCCACCCAGCAGCCGGCATATGCGGCCTCCCAGCAGCCGGCATAGGCGGCCTCCCAGCAGCCGGCATAGGCGGCCGTCCAGCAGCCGTCATAGGCGGCCGTCCAGCAGCCGTCATAGGCGGCCGTCCAGCAGCCGGCATAGGCGGCCGCTCAGCAGCCGGAATAGGCGGCCAAACAGCAGCCGTCATAGGCGGCCAAACAGCAGCCGTCATAGGCGGCCAAAAAGCAGCCGGCATAGGAGGCCGCTCAGCAGCCGTCATAGGCGGCCGAACAGCAGCCAACATAGCCAACCAAACAGCAGCCGGCATAGGCGGCCAAACAGCAGCCGTCATAGGCGGCCACCCAGCAGCCGGTATAGGCGGCCACCCAGCAGCCGGCATAGGCGGCCGTCCAGCAGCCGACATATGCGGCCCAACAGCAGCCGGCATAGGCGGCCGAACAGCAGCCTGCATAGGCGGCCACCCAGCGGCCGTCATAGGCGGCCACCCAGCTGCCGTCATAGGCGGCCGTCCAGCAGCCGGCATAGGCGGCCGAACAGCAGCCGGCATAGGCGGCCACCCAGCAGCCAGCATAGCCGGCCCTCCAGCAGCCGACATATGCAGCCCAACAGCAGCCGGCATAGGCGGCCGAACAGCAGCCTGCATAGGCGGCCACCCAGCTGCCGTCATAGGCGGCCACCCAGCAGCCGTCATAGGCGGCCACCCAGCAACCGGCATAGGCGGCCGAACAGCAGCCGGCATAGGCGGCCACCCAGCGGCCGTCATAGGCGGCCACCCAGCTGCCGTCATAGGCGGCCGTCCAGCAGCCGACATATGCGGCCCAACAGCAGCCGGCATAGGCGGCCAAACAGCAGCCGGCATAGGCGGCCACCCAGCGGCCGGCATAGGCGGCCACCCAGCGGCCGGCATAGGCGGCCGAACAGCGGCCTGCATAGGCGGCCACCCAGCGGCCGTCATAGGCGGCCACCCAGCTGCCATCATAGGCGGCCGTCCAGCAGCCGACATATGCGGCCCAACAGCAGCCGGCATAGGCGGCCGAACAGCAGCCTGCATAAGCGGCCACCCAGCGGCCGTCATAGGCGGCCACCCAGCTGCCGTCATAGGCGGCCGTCCAGCAACCGGCATAGGCGGCCGAACAGCAGCCGGCATAGGCGGCCCCCCAGCAGCCGGCAAAGCCGGCCGTCCAGCAGCCGACATATGCAGCCCAACAGCAGCCGGCATAGGCGGCCGAACAGCAGCCGGCATAGGCGGCCACCCAGCTGCCGTCATAGGCGGCCACCCAGCAGCCGTCATAGCCGGCCGTCCAGCAGCCGACATGTGCAGCCAAAACGCAGCCGGCATAATCGGCCAAATAGCAGCCGGCATAGGCGGCCACCCAGCAGCCGGCATAGGCGGCCGCTCAGCAGCCGGAATAGGCAGGTGCTCAACACCCGGAATAGGCGGCCGAACAGCAGCCGGCATAGGCGGTGACCCAGCGGCCGGCATAGACGGCCACCCAGCGGCCGGCATAGGCGGCCACCCAGCGGCCGTCAGAGGCCGCCACTCAGCACCCGGAATAGGCGGCCGCTCACCAGCCGGCATAGGCGGCCGAACAGCAGCCTGCATAGGCGGCCACCCAGCGGCCGTCATAGGCGGCCACCCAGCGGCCGGCTTAGGCGGCCACCCAGCTGCCGTCATAGGCGGCCACCCAGCAGCCGTCATAGGCGGCCGTCCAGCAGCCGTCATAGGCGGCCGTCCAGCAGCCGGCATAGGCGGCCCAACAGCAGCCGGCATAGGCGGCCAAACAGCAGCCGAAATAGGCGGCCACTCAACAGCCGGCATAGGCGGCCAAACAGCTGCCGGCATAGGCGGCCACCCAGCAGCCGGCATAGGCGGCCACCCAGCAGCCGGCATAGGCGGCCACCCAGCAGCCGGCATAGCCGGCCGTCCAGCAGCCGACATATGCGGCCCAACAGCAGCCGGCATAGGCGGCCGAACAGCAGCCTGCATAGGCGGCCACCCAGCGGCCGTCATAGGCGGCCACCCAGCTGCCGGCATAGGCGGCCACCCAGCAGCCGGCATAGGCGGCCACCCAGCAGCTGGCATAGGCGGCCACCCAGCAGCCGGCATAGCCGGCCGTCCAGCAGCCGACATATGCGGCCCAACAGCAGCCGGCATAGGCGGACAAACAGCTGCCGGCATAGGCGGCCACCCAGACGCCGGCATAGGCGGCCACCCAGCAGCCGGCATAGGCGGCCACCCAGCGGCCGGCATAGGCGGCCACCCAGCGGCCGGCATAGGCGGCCACCCAGCGGCCGTCATAGGCGGCCGTCCAGCAGCTGGCATAGGCGGCCAAACAGCAGCCGGCATAGGCGGCCACCCAGCAGCCGAAATAGGCGGCCGCTCAACAGCCGGCATAGGCGGCTGAACAGCAGCCTGCATAGGCGGCCACCCAGCGGCCGTCATAGGCGGCCACCCAGCGGCCGGCATAGGCGGCCACCCAGCGGCCGGCATAGGCGGCCACCCAGCAGCCGGCATAGGCGGCCACCCAGCAGCCGGCATAGCCGGCCGTCCAGCAGCCGACATATGCGGACAAACAGCTGCCGGCATAGGCGGCCACCCAGCAGCCGGCATAGGCGGCCACCCAGCGGCCGGCATAGGCGGCCACCCAGCGGCCGGCATAGGCGGTCACCCAGCGGCCGGCATAGGCGGCCACCCAGCTGCCGTCATAGGCGGCCACCCAGCAGCCGTCATAGGCGGCCGTCCAGCAGCCGGCATAGGCGGCCGAACAGCAGCCGGCAAAGGCGGCCACCCAGCAGCCGGAATAGGCGGCCGCTCAACAGCCGGCATAGGCGGCCGAACAGCAGCCTACATAGGCGGCAACCCAGCAGCCGTCATAGGCGGCCGTCCAGCAGCCGGCATAGGCGGCCAAACAGCAGCCGGCATAGGCGGCCACCCAGCAGCCGTCATACGCGGCCGTCCAGCAGGCGGCATAGGCGGCCAAACAGCGGCCGGCATAGGCGGCCAAACAGCTGCCGGCATAGGCGGCCACCCAGCAGCCGGCACAGGCGGCCTAACAGCAGCCGGCATAGGCGGCCAAACAGCAGCCGGCATAGGCGGCCACCCAGAAGCCGTCATAGGCGGCCACCCAGCAGCCGGCATAGGCGGCCGCTCAGCAGCCGGAATAGGCGGCCGCTCACCAGCCGGCATAGGCGGCCGAACAGCAGCCGGCATAGGCGGACGAACAGCAGCCGGCATAGGCGGCCACCCAGAAGCCGTCAAAGGCGGCCACCCAGCAGCCGGCATAGGCGGCCGCTCAGCAGCCGGAATAGGCGGCCGCTCACCAGCCGGCATACGCGGCCGAACAGCAGCCGGCATAGGCGGACGAACAGCAGCCGGCATAGGCGGCCACCCAGCAGCCGGCATAGGCGGCCACCCAGCAGCCGGCATAGGCGGCCACCCAGCAGCCGGCGTAGGCGGCCACCCATTAGCCGGCGTAGGCGGCCACCCAGCAGCCGGCATAGGCAGCCTTCCAGCAGCCAAGATAGGCGGCCACCCAGCAGCCGACATAGGTGGCCCAACAGCAGCCGGCATAGGCGGCCAAACAGCGGCCGGCATCTGCGGCCACCCAACAGCCGGCATAGGCGGCCTCCCAGCAGCCGGCATAGGCGGCCACCAAGCAGCCGGCATAGGCGGCCACCCAGCAGCCGGCATAGGAGGCCACCCATCAGCCGGCATAGGCGGCCAAACAGCAGCCGGCATAGGCGGCCACCCAGCAGCATGCATAGGCGGCCACCCAGCAGCCGTCATAGCCGGCCGTCCAGCAGCCGACATGTGCGGCCAAAACGCAGCCGGCATAATCGGCCAAATAGCAGCCGGCATAGGCGGCCACCCAGCAGCCGGCATAGGCGGCCGCTCAGCAGCCGGAATAGGCGGCCGCTCACCACCCGGAATAGGCGGCAGAACACCAGCCGGCATAGGCGGTGACCCAGCGGCCGGCATAGACGGCCACCCAGCGGCCGGCATAGGCGGCCACCCAGCAGCCGGCATAGGCGGCCACCCAGCAGCCGGCATAGGCGGCCACCCAGCAGCCGGCGTAGGCGGCCACCCATTAGCCGGCGTAGGCGGCCACCCAGCAGCCGGCATAGGCAGCCTTCCAGCAGCCAAGATAGGCGGCCACCCAGCAGCCGACATAGGTGGCCCAACAGCAGCCGGCATAGGCGGCCAAACAGCGGCCGGCATCTGCGGCCACCCAACAGCCGGCATAGGCGGCCTGCCAGCAGCCGGCATAGGCGGCCACCAAGCAGCCGGCATAGGCGGCCACCCAGCAGCCGGCATAGGAAGCCACCCATCAGCCGGCATAGGCGGCCAAACAGCAGCCGGCATAGGCGGCCACCCAGCAGCATGCATAGGCGGCCACCCAGCAGCCGTCATAGCCGGCCGTCCAGCAGCCGACATGTGCGGCCAAAACGCAGCCGGCATAATCGGCCAAATAGCAGCCGGCATAGGCGGCCACCCAGCAGCCGGCATAGGCGGCCGCTCAGCAGCCGGAATAGGCGGCCGCTCACCACCCGGAATAGGCGGCCGAACAGCAGCCGGCATAGGCGGTGACCCAGCGGCCGGCATAGACGGCCACCCAGCGGCCGGCATAGGCGGCCACCCAGCGGCCGTCAGAGGCCGCCACTCAGCACCCGGAATAGGCGGCCGCTCACCAGCCGGCATAGGCGGCCGAACAGCAGCTTGCATAGGCGGCCACCCAGCGGCCGTCAAAGGCGGCCACCCAGCGGCCGGCTTAGGCGGCCACCCAGCTGCCGTCATAGGCGGCCACCCAGCAGCCGTCATAGGCGGCCGTCCAGCAGCCGTCATAGGCGGCCGTCCAGCAGCCGGCATAGGCGGCCCAACAGCAGCCGGCATAGGCGGCCAAACAGCAGCCGAAATAGGCGGCCACTCAACAGCCGGCATAGGCGGCCGAACAGCAGCCGGCATAGGCGGCCACCCAGCAGCCGGCATATGCGGCCTCCCAGCAGCCGACATAGCCAACCGAACAGCAGCCGGCATAGGCGGCCAAACAGCAGCCGGCACAGGCGGCCAAACAGCAGCCAGCATAGGCGGCCGCTCAGCAGCCGGAATAGGCGGCCGAACAGCAGCCGGCATAGGAGGCCGCTCAGCAGCCGTCATAGGCGGCCGAACAGCAGCCGACATAGCCAACCGAAACGCAGCCGGCATAGGCGGCCAAACAGCAGCCGGCATAGGCGGCCAAACAGCAGCCGGCATAGGCGGCCGCTCAGAAGCCGGAATAGGCGGCCGAACAGCAGCCGTCATAGGCGGCCAAAAAGCAACCGGCATAGGACGCCGCTCAGCAGCCGGCATAAGCGGCCGCTCAGCAGCCGTCATAGGCGGCCGAACAGCAGCCGACATAGCCAACCAAACAGCAGCCGGCATAGGCGGCCAAACAGCAGCCGGCATAGGCGGCCAAACAGAAACCGGCATAGGCGGCAAAACAGCAGCCATCATAGGTGGCCACCCAGCAGCCGGCATAGGAGGCCGCTCAGCAGCCGGAATAGGCGGCCGCTCAACAGCCGGCATAGGCAACCGAACAGCAGCCGGCATAGGCGGCCACCCAGCAGCCGGCATAGGCGGCCGAACAGCAGCCGGCATAGGCGGCCACCCAGCAGCCGGCATACGCGGCCTCCCAGCAGCCGGCATAGGCGGCCGTCCAGCAGCCGTCATAGGCGGCCGTCCAGCAGCCGAAATAGGCGGCCAAACAGCAGCCGGCATAGGCGGCCAAACAGCAGCCGTCATAGGCGGCCACCCAGCAGCCGGCATAGGCGGCCGCTCAGCAGCCGGAAAAGGCGGCCGAACAGCAGCCGAAATAGGCGGCCACCCAGCAGCCGGCATATGCGGCCTCCCAGCAGCCGGCATAGGCGGCCGTCCAGCAGCCGTCATAGGCGGCCGTCCAGCAGCCGGCATAGGCGGCCGCTCAGCAGCCGGAAAAGGCGGCCGAACAGCAGCCGAAATAGGCGGCCACCCAGCAGCCGGCATACGCGGCCTCCCAGCAGCCGGCATAGGCGGCCTCCCAGCAGCCGGCATAGGCGGCCGTCCAGCAGCCGTCATAGGCGGCCGTCCAGCAGCCGTCATAGGCGGCCGTCCAGCAGCCGGCATAGGCGGCCGCTCAGCAGCCGGAATAGGCGGCCAAACAGCAGCCGTCATAGGCGGCCAAACAGCAGCCGTCATAGGCGGCCAAAAAGCAGCCGGCATAGGAGGCCGCTCAGCAGCCGGCATAAGCGGCCGCTCAGCAGCCGTCATAGGCGGCCGAACAGCAGCCAACATAGCCAACCAAACAGCAGCCGACATAGGCGGCCAAACAGCAGCCGTCATAGGCGGCCACCCAGCAGCCGGTATAGGCGGCCACCCAGCAGCCGGCATAGGCGGCCGTCCAGCAGCCGACATATGCGGCCCAACAGCAGCCGGCATAGGCGGCCGAACAGCAGCCTGCATAGGCGGCCACCCAGCGTCCGTCATAGGCGGCCACCCAGCTGCCGTCATAGGCGGCCGTCCAGCAGCCGGCATAGGTGGCCGAACAGCAGCCGGCATAGGCGGCCACCCAGCAGCCAGCATAGCCGGCCCTCCAGCAGCCGACATATGCAGCCCAACAGCAGCCGGCATAGGCGGCCGAACAGCAGCCTGCATAGGCGGCCACCCAGCTGCCGTCATAGGCGGCCACCCAGCAGCCGTCATAGGCGGCCACCCAGCAACCGGCATAGGCGGCCGAACAGCAGCCGGCATAGGCGGCCACCCAGCAGCCGTCATAGGCGGCCAACCAGCTGCCGTCATAGGCGGCCGAACAGCAGCCTGCATAGGCGGCCACCCAGCGGCCGTCATAGGCGGCCACCCAGCTGCCGTCATAGGCGGCCGTCCAGCAGCCGACATATGCGGCCCAACAGCAGCCGGCATAGGCGGCCAAACAGCAGCCGGCATAGGCGGCCACCCAGCGGCCGGCATAGGCGGCCACCCAGCGGCCGGCATAGGCGGCCGAACAGCAGCCTGCATAGGCGGCCACTCAGCGGCCGTCATAGGCGGCCACCCAGCTGCCATCATAGGCGGCCGTCCAGCAGCCGACATATGCGGCCCAACAGCAGCCGGCATAGGCGGCCGAACAGCAGCCTGCATAAGCGGCCACCCAGCGGCCGTCATAGGCGGCCACCCAGCTGCCGTCATAGGCGGCCGTCCAGCAACCGGCATAGGCGGCCGAACAGCAGCCGGCATAGGCGGCCCCCCAGCAGCCGGCAAAGCCGGCCGTCCAGCAGCCGACATATGCAGCCCAACAGCAGCCGGCATAGGCGGCCGAACAGCAGCCGGCATAGGCGGCCACCCAGCTGCCGTCATAGGCGGCCACCCAGCAGCCGTCATAGGCGGCCGTCCAGCAGCCGGCATAGGCGGCCGAACAGCAGCCGGCATAGGCGGCCACCCAGCAGCCGTCATAGGCGGCCGTCCAGCAGGCGGCATAGCCAACCGAACAGCAGCCGGCATAGGCGGCAAAACAGCAGCCGGCACAGGCGGCCAAACAGCAGCCGGCATAGGCGGCCGCTCAGCAGCCGGAATAGGCGGCCGAACAGCAGCCGGCATAGGAGGCCGCTCAGCAGCCGTCATAGGCGGCCGAACAGCAGCCGACATAGCCAACCGAACAGCAGCCGGCATAGGCGGCCAAACAGCAGCCGTCATAGGCGGCCACCCAGCAACCGGCATAGGCGGCCGAACAGCAGCCGGCATAGGCGGCCACCCAGCAGCCGTCATAGGCGGCCAACCAGCTGCCGTCATAGGCGGCCGAACAGCAGCCTGCATAGGCGGCCACCCAGCGGCCGTCATAGGCGGCCACCCAGCTGCCGTCATAGGCGGCCGTCCAGCAGCCGAGATATGCGGCCCAACAGCAGCCGGCATAGGCGGCCAAACAGCAGCCGGCATAGGCGGCCACCCAGCGGCCGGCATAGGCGGCCACCCAGCGGCCGGCATAGGCGGCCGAACAGCAGCCTGCATAGGCGGCCACTCAGCGGCCGTCATAGGCGGCCACCCAGCTGCCATCATAGGCGGCCGTCCAGCAGCCGACATATGCGGCCCAACAGCAGCCGGCATAGGCGGCCGAACAGCAGCCTGCATAAGCGGCCACCCAGCGGCCGTCATAGGCGGCCACCCAGCTGCCGTCATAGGCGGCCGTCCAGCAACCGGCATAGGCGGCCGAACAGCAGCCGGCATAGGCGGCCCCCCAGCAGCCGGCAAAGCCGGCCGTCCAGCAGCCGACATATGCAGCCCAACAGCAGCCGGCATAGGCGGCCGAACAGCAGCCGGCATAGGCGGCCACCCAGCTGCCGTCATAGGCGGCCACCCAGCAGCCGTCATAGGCGGCCGTCCAGCAGCCGGCATAGGCGGCCGAACAGCAGCCGGCATAGGCGGCCACCCAGCAGCCGTCATAGGCGGCCGTCCAGCAGGCGGCATAGCCAACCGAACAGCAGCCGGCATAGGCGGCAAAACAGCAGCCGGCACAGGCGGCCAAACAGCAGCCGGCATAGGCGGCCGCTCAGCAGCCGGAATAGGCGGCCGAACAGCAGCCGGCATAGGAGGCCGCTCAGCAGCCGTCATAGGCGGCCGAACAGCAGCCGACATAGCCAACCGAACAGCAGCCGGCATAGGCGGCCAAACAGCAGCCGGCATAGGCGGCCAAACAGCAGCCGTCATAGGCGGCCACCAAGCAGCCGTCATAGGCGGCCATCCAGCAGCCGGCATAGGCGGCCATCCAGCAGCCGGCATAGGCGGCCATCCAGCAGCCGGCATAGGCGGCCAAACAGCAGCCGGCATAGGCGGCCCAACAGCAGCCGGCATAGGCGGCCAAACAGCAGCCGAAATAGGCTGCCACTCAACAGCCGGCATAGGCGGCCGAACAGCAGCCGGCATAGGCGGCCACCCAGCAGCCGGCATATGCGGCCTCCCAGCAGCCGGCATAGGCGGCCGTCCAGCAGCCGTCATAGGCGGCCGTCCAGCAGCCGACATAGGCGGCCGAACAGCAGCCGTCATAGGCGGCCAAAAAGCAACCGGCATAGGAGGCCGCTCAGCAGCCGGCATAAGCGGCCGCTCAGCAGCCGTCATAGGCGGCCGAACAGCAGCCGACATAGCCAACCAAACAGCAGCCGGCCTAGGCGGCCAAACAGCAGCCGGCATAGGCGGCCACCCAGCAGCCGGCATAGGAGGCCGCTCAGCAGCCGGAATAGGCGGCCGCTCAACAGCCGGCATAGGCGGCCGAACAGCAGCCGGCATAGGCGGCCACCCAGCAGCCGGCATAGGCGGCCGAACAGCAGACGGCATAGGCGGCCACCCAGCAACCGGCATACGCGGCCTCCCAGCAGCCGGCATAGGCGGCCGTCCAGCAGCCGTCATAGGCGGCCACCCAACAGCCGGCATAGGCGGCCGCTCAGCAGCCGGAAAAGGCGGCCGAACAGCAGCCGGCATAGGCGGCCGAACAGCAGCCGAAATAGGCGGCCACCCAGCAGCCGGCATATGCGGCCTCCCAGCAGCCGGCATAGGCGGCCGTCCAGCAGCCGACATAGGCGGCCAAACAGCAGTCGGCATAGGCGGCCGCTCAGCAGCCGGAATAGGCGGCCAAACAGCAGCCGTCATAGGCGGCCAAAAAGCAGCCGGCATAGGAGGCCGCTCAGCAGCCGGCATAAGCGGCCGCTCAGCAGCCGTCATAGGCGGCCGAACAGCAGCCAACATAGCCAACCAAACAGCAGCCGGCATAGGCGGCCAAACAGCAGCCGGCATAGGCGGCCAAACAGCAGCCGTCATAGGCGGCCACCCAGCAGCCGGCATAGGCGGCCACCCAGCAGCCGGCATAGCCGGCCGTCCAGCAGCCGACATATGCGGCCCAACAGCAGCCGGCATAGGCGGCCGTCCAGCAGCCTGCATAGGCGGCCAAACAGCAGCCGGCATAGGCGGCCACCCAGCAGCCGGAATAGGCGGCCGCTCAACAGCCGGCATAGGCGGCCGAACAGCAGCCTGCATAGGCGGCCACCCAGCGGCCGTCATAGGCGGCCACCCAGCGGCCGGCATAGGCGGCCACCCAGCGGCCGGCATAGGCGGCCACCCAGCAGCCGGCATAGGCGGCCACCCAGCAGCCGGCATAGCCGGCCGTCCAGCAGCCGACATATGCGGACAAACAGCTGCCGGCATAGGCGGCCACCCAGCAGCCGGCATAGGCGGCCACCCAGCAGCCGGCATAGGCGGCCACCCAGCGGCCGGCATAGGCGGCCACCCAGCGGCCGGCATAGGCGGCCACCCAGCTGCCGTCATAGGCGGCCACCCAGCAGCCGTCATAGGCGGCCGTCCAGCAGCCGGCATAGGCGGCCGAACAGCAGCCGGCATAGGCGGCCACCCAGCAGCCGGAATAGGCGGCCGCTCAACAGCCGGCATAGGCGGCCGAACAACAGCCTACATAGGCGGCAACCCAGCAGCCGTCATAGGCGGCCGTCCAGCAGCCGGCATAGGCGGCCGAACAGCAGCCGGCATAGGCGGCCACCCAGCAGCCGTCATACGCGGCCGTCCAGCAGGCGGCATAGGCGGCCAAACAGCGGCCGGCATAGGCGGCCAAACAGCTGCCGGCATAGGCGGCAACCCAGCAGCCGGCACAGGCGGCCTAACAGCAGCCGGCATAGGCGGCCAAACAGCAGCCGGCATAGGCGGCCACCCAGAAGCCGTCATAGGCGGCCACCCAGCAGCCGGCATAGGCGGCCAAACAGCAGCCGAAATAGGCGGCCACTCAACAGCCGGCATAGGCGGCCGAACAGCAGCCGGCATAGGCGGCCACCCAGCAGCCGGCATATGCGGCCTCCCAGCAGCCGACATAGCCAACCGAACAGCAGCCGGCATAGGCGGCCAAACAGCAGCCGGCACAGGCGGCCAAACAGCAGCCGGCATAGGCGGCCGCTCAGCAGCCGGAATAGGCGGCCGAACAGCAGCCGGCATAGGAGGCCGCTCAGCAGCCGTCATAGGCGGCCGAACAGCAGCCGACATAGCCAACCGAAACGCAGCCGGCATAGGCGGCCAAACAGCAGCCGGCATAGGCGGCCAAACAGCAGCCGGCATAGGCGGCCGCTCAGAAGCCGGAATAGGCGGCCGAACAGCAGCCGTCATAGGCGGCCAAAAAGCAACCGGCATAGGACGCCGCTCAGCAGCCGGCATAAGCGGCCGCTCAGCAGCCGTCATAGGCGGCCGAACAGCAGCCGACATAGCCAACCAAACAGCAGCCGGCATAGGCGGCCAAACAGCAGCCGGCATAGGCGGCCAAACAGAAACCGGCATAGGCGGCAAAACAGCAGCCATCATAGGTGGCCACCCAGCAGCCGGCATAGGAGGCCGCTCAGCAGCCGGAATAGGCGGCCGCTCAACAGCCGGCATAGGCAACCGAACAGCAGCCGGCATAGGCGGCCACCCAGCAGCCGGCATAGGCGGCCGAACAGCAGCCGGCATAGGCGGCCACCCAGCAGCCGGCATACGCGGCCTCCCAGCAGCCGGCATAGGCGGCCGTCCAGCAGCCGTCATAGGCGGCCGTCCAGCAGCCGAAATAGGCGGCCAAACAGCAGCCGGCATAGGCGGCCAAACAGCAGCCGTCATAGGCGGCCACCCAGCAGCCGGCATAGGCGGCCGCTCAGCAGCCGGAAAAGGCGGCCGAACAGCAGCCGAAATAGGCGGCCACCCAGCAGCCGGCATATGCGGCCTCCCAGCAGCCGGCATAGGCGGCCGTCCAGCAGCCGTCATAGGCGGCCGTCCAGCAGCCGGCATAGGCGGCCGCTCAGCAGCCGGAAAAGGCGGCCGAACAGCAGCCGAAATAGGCGGCCACCCAGCAGCCGGCATACGCGGCCTCCCAGCAGCCGGCATAGGCGGCCTCCCAGCAGCCGGCATAGGCGGCCGTCCAGCAGCCGTCATAGGCGGCCGTCCAGCAGCCGTCATAGGCGGCCGTCCAGCAGCCGGCATAGGCGGCCGCTCAGCAGCCGGAATAGGCGGCCAAACAGCAGCCGTCATAGGCGGCCAAACAGCAGCCGTCATAGGCGGCCAAAAAGCAGCCGGCATAGGAGGCCGCTCAGCAGCCGGCATAAGCGGCCGCTCAGCAGCCGTCATAGGCGGCCGAACAGCAGCCAACATAGCCAACCAAACAGCAGCCGACATAGGCGGCCAAACAGCAGCCGTCATAGGCGGCCACCCAGCAGCCGGTATAGGCGGCCACCCAGCAGCCGGCATAGGCGGCCGTCCAGCAGCCGACATATGCGGCCCAACAGCAGCCGGCATAGGCGGCCGAACAGCAGCCTGCATAGGCGGCCACCCAGCGTCCGTCATAGGCGGCCACCCAGCTGCCGTCATAGGCGGCCGTCCAGCAGCCGGCATAGGTGGCCGAACAGCAGCCGGCATAGGCGGCCACCCAGCAGCCAGCATAGCCGGCCCTCCAGCAGCCGACATATGCAGCCCAACAGCAGCCGGCATAGGCGGCCGAACAGCAGCCTGCATAGGCGGCCACCCAGCTGCCGTCATAGGCGGCCACCCAGCAGCCGTCATAGGCGGCCACCCAGCAACCGGCATAGGCGGCCGAACAGCAGCCGGCATAGGCGGCCACCCAGCAGCCGTCATAGGCGGCCAACCAGCTGCCGTCATAGGCGGCCGAACAGCAGCCTGCATAGGCGGCCACCCAGCGGCCGTCATAGGCGGCCACCCAGCTGCCGTCATAGGCGGCCGTCCAGCAGCCGACATATGCGGCCCAACAGCAGCCGGCATAGGCGGCCAAACAGCAGCCGGCATAGGCGGCCACCCAGCGGCCGGCATAGGCGGCCACCCAGCGGCCGGCATAGGCGGCCGAACAGCAGCCTGCATAGGCGGCCACTCAGCGGCCGTCATAGGCGGCCACCCAGCTGCCATCATAGGCGGCCGTCCAGCAGCCGACATATGCGGCCCAACAGCAGCCGGCATAGGCGGCCGAACAGCAGCCTGCATAAGCGGCCACCCAGCGGCCGTCATAGGCGGCCACCCAGCTGCCGTCATAGGCGGCCGTCCAGCAACCGGCATAGGCGGCCGAACAGCAGCCGGCATAGGCGGCCCCCCAGCAGCCGGCAAAGCCGGCCGTCCAGCAGCCGACATATGCAGCCCAACAGCAGCCGGCATAGGCGGCCGAACAGCAGCCGGCATAGGCGGCCACCCAGCTGCCGTCATAGGCGGCCACCCAGCAGCCGTCATAGGCGGCCGTCCAGCAGCCGGCATAGGCGGCCGAACAGCAGCCGGCATAGGCGGCCACCCAGCAGCCGTCATAGGCGGCCGTCCAGCAGGCGGCATAGCCAACCGAACAGCAGCCGGCATAGGCGGCCAAACAGCAGCCGGCACAGGCGGCCAAACAGCAGCCGGCATAGGCGGCCGCTCAGCAGCCGGAATAGGCGGCCGAACAGCAGCCGGCATAGGAGGCCGCTCAGCAGCCGTCATAGGCGGCCGAACAGCAGCCGACATAGCCAACCGAACAGCAGCCGGCATAGGCGGCCAAACAGCAGCCGGCATAGGCGGCCAAACAGCAGCCGTCATAGGCGGCCACCAAGCAGCCGTCATAGGCGGCCATCCAGCAGCCGGCATAGGCGGCCATCCAGCAGCCGGCATAGGCGGCCATCCAGCAGCCGGCATAGGCGGCCAAACAGCAGCCGGCATAGGCGGCCCAACAGCAGCCGGCATAGGCGGCCAAACAGCAGCCGAAATAGGCTGCCACTCAACAGCCGGCATAGGCGGCCGAACAGCAGCCGGCATAGGCGGCCACCCAGCAGCCGGCATATGCGGCCTCCCAGCAGCCGGCATAGGCGGCCGTCCAGCAGCCGTCATAGGCGGCCGTCCAGCAGCCGACATAGGCGGCCGAACAGCAGCCGTCATAGGCGGCCAAAAAGCAACCGGCATAGGAGGCCGCTCAGCAGCCGGCATAAGCGGCCGCTCAGCAGCCGTCATAGGCGGCCGAACAGCAGCCGACATAGCCAACCAAACAGCAGCCGGCCTAGGCGGCCAAACAGCAGCCGGCATAGGCGGCCACCCAGCAGCCGGCATAGGAGGCCGCTCAGCAGCCGGAATAGGCGGCCGCTCAACAGCCGGCATAGGCGGCCGAACAGCAGCCGGCATAGGCGGCCACCGAGCAGCCGGCATAGGCGGCCGAACAGCAGACGGCATAGGCGGCCACCCAGCAACCGGCATACGCGGCCTCCCAGCAGCCGGCATAGGCGGCCGTCCAGCAGCCGTCATAGGCGGCCACCCAACAGCCGGCATAGGCGGCCGCTCAGCAGCCGGAAAAGGCGGCCGAACAGCAGCCGGCATAGGCGGCCGAACAGCAGCCGAAATAGGCGGCCACCCAGCAGCCGGCATATGCGGCCTCCCAGCAGCCGGCATAGGCGGCCGTCCAGCAGCCGACATAGGCGGCCAAACAGCAGTCGGCATAGGCGGCCGCTCAGCAGCCGGAATAGGCGGCCAAACAGCAGCCGTCATAGGCGGCCAAAAAGCAGCCGGCATAGGAGGCCGCTCAGCAGCCGGCATAAGCGGCCGCTCAGCAGCCGTCATAGGCGGCCGAACAGCAGCCAACATAGCCAACCAAACAGCAGCCGGCATAGGCGGCCAAACAGCAGCCGGCATAGGCGGCCAAACAGCAGCCGTCATAGGCGGCCACCCAGCAGCCGGCATAGGCGGCCACCCAGCAGCCGGCATAGCCGGCCGTCCAGCAGCCGACATATGCGGCCCAACAGCAGCCGGCATAGGCGGCCGTCCAGCAGCCTGCATAGGCGGCCAAACAGCAGCCGGCATAGGCGGCCACCCAGCAGCCGGAATAGGCGGCCGCTCAACAGCCGGCATAGGCGGCCGAACAGCAGCCTGCATAGGCGGCCACCCAGCGGCCGTCATAGGCGGCCACCCAGCGGCCGGCATAGGCGGCCACCCAGCGGCCGGCATAGGCGGCCACCCAGCAGCCGGCATAGGCGGCCACCCAGCAGCCGGCATAGCCGGCCGTCCAGCAGCCGACATATGCGGACAAACAGCTGCCGGCATAGGCGGCCACCCAGCAGCCGGCATAGGCGGCCACCCAGCAGCCGGCATAGGCGGCCACCCAGCGGCCGGCATAGGCGGCCACCCAGCGGCCGGCATAGGCGGCCACCCAGCTGCCGTCATAGGCGGCCACCCAGCAGCCGTCATAGGCGGCCGTCCAGCAGCCGGCATAGGCGGCCGAACAGCAGCCGGCATAGGCGGCCACCCAGCAGCCGGAATAGGCGGCCGCTCAACAGCCGGCATAGGCGGCCGAACAACAGCCTACATAGGCGGCAACCCAGCAGCCGTCATAGGCGGCCGTCCAGCAGCCGGCATAGGCGGCCGAACAGCAGCCGGCATAGGCGGCCACCCAGCAGCCGTCATACGCGGCCGTCCAGCAGGCGGCATAGGCGGCCAAACAGCGGCCGGCATAGGCGGCCAAACAGCTGCCGGCATAGGCGGCAACCCAGCAGCCGGCACAGGCGGCCTAACAGCAGCCGGCATAGGCGGCCAAACAGCAGCCGGCATAGGCGGCCACCCAGAAGCCGTCATAGGCGGCCACCCAGCAGCCGGCATAGGCGGCCGCTCAGCAGCCGGAATAGGCGGCCGCTCACCAGCCGGCATAGGCGGCCGAACAGCAGCCGGCATAGGCGGACGAACAGCAGCCGGCATAGGCGGCCACCCAGAAGCCGTCAAAGGCGGCCACCCAGCAGCCGGCATAGGCGGCCGCTCAGCAGCCGGAATAGGCGGCCGCTCACCAGCCGGCATAGGCGGCCGAACAGCAGCCGGCATAGGCGGACGAACAGCAGCCGGCATAGGCGGCCACCCAGCTGCCGGCATAAGCGGCCACCCAGCAGCCGGCATAGGCGGCCACCCAGCAGCCGGCGTAGGCGGCCACCCATTAGCCGGCGTAGGCGGCCACCCAGCAGCCGGCATAGGCAGCCTTCCAGCAGCCAAGATAGGCGGCCACCCAGCAGCCGACATAGGTGGCCCAACAGCAGCCGGCATAGGCGGCCAAACAGCGGCCGGCATCTGCGGCCACCCAACAGCCGGCATAGGCGGCCTCCCAGCAGCCGGCATAGGCGGCCACCAAGCAGCCGGCATAGGCGGCCACCCAGCAGCCGGCATAGGAGGCCACCCATCAGCCGGCATAGGCGGCCAAACAGCAGCCGGCATAGGCGGCCACCCAGCAGCATGCATAGGCGGCCACCCAGCAGCCGTCATAGCCGGCCGTCCAGCAGCCGACATGTGCGGCCAAAATGCAGCCGGCATAATCGGCCAAATAGCAGCCGGCATAGGCGGCCACCCAGCAGCCGGCATAGGCGGCCGCTCAGCAGCCGGAATAGGCGGCCGCTCACCACCCGGAATAGGCGGCCGAACAGCAGCCGGCATAGGCGGTGACCCAGCGGCCGGCATAGACTGACACCCAGCGGCCGGCATAGGCGGCCAGCCAGCGGCCGTCAGAGGCCGCCACTCAGCACCCGGAATAGGCGGCCGCTCACCAGCCGGCATAGGCTGCCGAACAGCAGCCTGCATAGGCGGCCACCCAGCGGCCGTCATAGGCGGCCACCCAGCGGCCGGCTTAGGCGGCCACCCAGCTGCCGTCATAGGCGGCCACCCAGCAGCCGTCATAGGCGGCCGTCCAGCAGCCGTCATAGGCGGCCGTCCAGCAGCCGGCATAGGCGGCCGTCCAGCAGCCGGCATAGGCGGCCCAACAGCAGCCGGCATAGGCGGCCAAACAGCAGCCGAAATAGGCGGCCACTCAACAGCCGGCATAGGCGGCCGAACAGCAGCCGGCATAGGCGGCCACCCAGCAGCCGGCATATGCGGCCTCCAAGCAGCCGGCATAGGCGGCCGTCCAGCAGCCGTCATAGGCGGCCGTCCAGCAGCCGACATAGGCGGCCAAACAGCAGCCGGCACAGGCGGCCAAACAGCAGCCGGCATAGGCGCCCGCTCAGCAGCCGGAATAGGCGGCCGAACAGCAGCCGGCATAGGAGGCCGCTCAGCAGCCGGCATAAGCGGCCGCTCAGCAGCCGTCATAGGCGGCCGAACAGCAGCCGACATAGCCAACCGAACAGCAGCCGGCATAGGCGGCCAAACAGCAGCCGGCACAGGCGGCCAAACAGCAGCCGGCATAGGCGGCCGCTCAGCAGCCGGAATAGGCGGCCGAACAGCAGCCGGCATAGGAGGCCACTCAGCAGCCGTCATAGGCGGCCGAACAGCAGCCGACATAGCCAACCGAAACGCAGCCAGCATAGGCGGCCAAACAGCAGCCGGCATAGGCGGCCAAACAGCAGCTGTCATAGGCGGCCACCAAGCAGCCGTCATAGGCGGCCATCCAGCAGCCGGCATAGGCGGCCATCCAGCAGCCGGCATAGGCGGCCATCCAGCAGCCGGCATAGGCGGCCAAACAGCAGCCGGCATAGGCGGCCCAACAGCAGCCGGTATAGGCGGCCAAACAGCAGCCGAAATAGGCGGCCACTCAACAGCCGGCATAGGCGGCCGAACAGCAGCCGGCATAGGCGGCCACCCAGCAGCCGGCATATGCGGCCTCCCAGCAGCCGGCATAGGCGGCCGTCCAGCAGCCGTCATAGGCGGCCATCCAGCAGCCGACATAGGCGGCCAAACAGCAGCCGGCATAGGCGGCCAAACAGCAGCCGGCATAGGCGGCCGCTCAGCAGCCGGAATAGGCGGCCGAACAGCAGCCGTCATAGGCGGCCAAAAAGCAACCGGCATAGGACGCCGCTCAGCAGCCGGCATAAGCGGCCGCTCAGCAGCCGTCATAGGCGGCCGAACAGCAGCCGACATAGCCAACCAAACAGCAGCCGGCATAGGCGGCCAAACAGCAGCCGGCATAGGCGGCCAAACAGCAGCCGGCATAGGCGGCAAAACAGCAGCCATCATAGGCGGCCACCCAGCAGCCGGCATAGGAGGCCGCTCAGCAGCCGGAATAGGCGGCCGCTCAACAGCCGGCATAGGCAACCGAACAGCAGCCGGCATAGGCGGCCACCCAGCAGCCGGCATAGGCGGCCGAACAGCAGCCGGCATAGGCGGCCACCCAGCAGCCGGCATAGGCGGCCGTCCAGCAGCCGAAATAGGCGGCCAAACAGCAGCCGGCATAGGCGGCCAAACAGCAGCCGTCATAGGCGGCCACCCAGCAGCCGGCATAGGCGGCCAAACAGCAGCCGTCATAGGCGGCCACCCAGCAGCCGGCATAGGCGGCCGCTCAGCAGCCGGAAAAGGCGGCCGAACAGCAGCCGAAATAGGCGGCCACCCAGCAGCCGGCATATGCGGCCTCCCAGCAGCCGGCATAGGCGGCCTCCCAGCAGCCGGCATAGGCGGCCGTCCAGCAGCCGTCATAGGCGGCCGTCCAGCAGCCGTCATAGGCGGCCGTCCAGCAGCCGGCATAGGCGGCCGCTCAGCAGCCGGAATAGGCGGCCAAACAGCAGCCGTCATAGGCGGCCAAACAGCAGCCGTCATAGGCGGCCAAAAAGCAGCCGGCATAGGAGGCCACTCAGCAGCCGGCATAAGCGGCCGCTCAGCAGCCGTCATAGGCGGCCGAACAGCAGCCAACATAGCCAACCAAACAGCAGCCGGCATAGGCGGCCAAACAGCAGCCGTCATAGGCGGCCACCCAGCAGCCGGCATAGGCGGCCACCCAGCAGCCGGCATAGGCGGCCGTCCAGCAGCCGACATATGCGGCCCAACAGCAGCCGGCATAGGCGGCCGAACAGCAGCCTGCATAGGCGGCCACCCAGCGGCCGTCATAGGCGGCCACCCAGCTGCCGTCATAGGCGGCCGTCCAGCAGCCGGCATAGGCGGCCGAACAGCAGCCGGCATAGGCGGCCACCCAGCAGCCAGCATAGCCGGCCCTCCAGCAGCCGACATATGCAGCCCAACAGCAGCCGGCATAGGCGGCCGAACAGCAGCCTGCATAGGCGGCCACCCAGCTGCCGTCATGAGCGGCCACCCAGCAGCCGTCATAGGCGGCCACCCAGCAACCGGCATAGGCGGCCGAACAGCAGCCGGCATAGGCGGCCACCCAGCAGCCGTCATAGGCGGCCGTCCAGCGGCCGACATAGGCGGCCGAACAGCAGCCTGCATAGGCGGCCACCCAGCGGCCGTCATAGGCGGCCACCCAGCTGCCGTCATAGGCGGCCGTCCAGCAGCCGACATATGCGGCCCAACAGCAGCCGGCATAGGCGGCCAAACAGCAGCCGGCATAGGCAACCACCCAGCGGCCGGCATAGGCGGCCACCCAGCGGCCGGCATAGGCGGCCGAACAACAGCCTGCATAGGCGGCCACCCAGCGGCCGTCATAGGCGGCCACCCAGCTGCCATCATAGGCGGCCATCCAGCAGCCGACATATGCGGCCCAATAGCAGCCGGCATAGGCGGCCGAACAGCAGCCTGCATAAGCGGCCACCCAGAGGCCGTCATAGGCGGCCACCCAGCTGCCGTCATAGGCAGCCGTCCAGCAACCGGCATAGGCGGCCGAACAGCAGCCGGCATAGGCGGCCCCCCAGCAGCCGGCAAAGCCGGCCGTCCAGCAGCCGACATATGCAGCCCAACAGCAGCCGGCATAGGCGGCCGAACAGCAGCCGGCATAGGCGGCCACCCAGCTGCCGTCATAGGCGGCCACCCAGCAGCCGTCATAGGCGGCCGTCCAGCAGCCGGCATAGGCGGCCGAACAGCAGCCGGCATAGGCGGCCACCCAGCAGCCGTCATAGGCGGCCGTCCAGCAGGCGGCATAGCCAACCGAACAGCAGCCGGCATAGGCGGCCAAACAGCAGCCGGCACAGGCGGCCAAACAGCAGCCGGCATAGGCGGCCGCTCAGCAGCCGGAATAGGCGGCCGAACAGCAGCCGGCATAGGAGGCCGCTCAGCAGCCGTCATAGGCGGCCGAACAGCAGCCGACATAGCCAACCGAACAGCAGCCGGCATAGGCGGCCAAACAGCAGCCGGCATAGGCGGCCAAACAGCAGCCGTCATAGGCGGCCACCAAGCAGCCGTCATAGGCGGCCATCCAGCAGCCGGCATAGGCGGCCATCTAGCAGCCGGCATAGGCGGCCAAACAGCAGCCGGCATAGGTGGCCCAACAGCAGCTGGCATAGGCGGCCAAACAGCAGCCGAAATAGACTGCCACTCAACAGCCGGCATAGGCGGCCGAACAGCAGCCGGCATAGGCGGCCACCCAGCAGCCGGCATATGCGGCCTCCCAGCAGCCGGCATAGGCGGCCGTCCAGCAGCCGTCATAGGCGGCCGTCCAGCAGCCGACATAGGCGGCCAAACAGCAGCCGGCATAGGCGGCCAAACAGCAGCCGGCATAGGCGGCCGCTCAGCAGCCGGAATAGGCGGCCGAACAGCAGCCGTCATAGGCGGCCAAAAAGCAACCGGCATAGGAGGCCGCTCAGCAGCCGGCATAAGCGGCCGCTCAGCAGCCGTCATAGGCGGCCGAACAGCAGCCGACATAGCCAACCAAACAGCAGCCGGCATAGGCGGCCAAACAGCAGCCGGCATAGGCGGCCAAACAGCAGCCGGCATAGGCGGCAAACCAGCAGCCGTCATAGGCGGCCACCCAGCAGCCGGCATAGGAGGCCGCTCAGCAGCCGGAATAGGCGGCCGCTCAACAGCCGGCATAGGCGGCCGAACAGCAGCCGGCATAGGCGGCCACCCAGCAACCGGCATACGCGGCCTCCCAGCAGCCGGCATAGGCGGCCGTCCAGCAGCCGTCATAGGCGGCCACCCAACAGCCGGCATAGGCGGCCGCTCAGCAGCCGGAAAAGGCGACCGAACAGCAGCCGGCATAGGCGGCCGAACAGCAGCCGAAATAGGCGGCCACCCAGCAGCCGGCATATGCGGCCTCCCAGCAGCCGGCATAGGCGGCCGTCCAGCAGCCGACATAGGCGGCCAAACAGCAGTCGGCATAGGCGGCCGCTCAGCAGCCGGAATAGGCGGCCAAACAGCAGCCGTCATAGGCGGCCAAAAAGCAGCCGGCATAGGAGGCCGCTCAGCAGCCGGCATAAGCGGCCGCTCAGCAGCCGTCATAGGCGGCCGAACAGCAGCCAACATAGCTAACCAAACAGCAGCCGGCATAGGCGGCCAAACAGCAGCCGGCATAGGCGGCCAAACAGCAGCCGTCATAGGCGGCCACCCAGCAGCCGGCATAGGCGGCCACCCAGCAGCCGGCATAGCCGGCCGTCCAGCAGCCGACATATGCGGCCCAACAGCAGCCGGCATAGGCGGCCGAACAGCAGCCTGCATAGGCGGCCACCCAGCGGCCGTCATAGGCGGCCACCCAGCTGCCGTCATAGGCGGCCGTCCAGCAGCCGACATAGGCGGCCGAACAGCAGCCGGCATAGGCGGCCACCCAGCAGCCGGCATAGCTGGCCGTCCAGCAGCCGACATATGCAGCCCAACAGCAGCCGGCATAGGCGGCCCAACAGCAGCCTGCATAGGCGGCCAAACAGCTGCCTTCATAGGCGGCCACCCAGCAGCCGAAATAGGCGGCCACCCAGCAGCCGGCATATGCGGCCTCCCAGCAGCCGGCATAGGCGGCCGTCCAGCAGCCGACATAGGCGGCCAAACAGCAGTCGGCATAGGCGGCCATCCAGCAGCCGTCATAGGCGGCCGTCCAGCAGGCGGCACAGGCGGCCAAACAGCAGCCGGCATAGGCGGCCAAACAGCAGCCGGCATAGGCGGCCACCCAGCGGCCGGCATAGGCGGCCACCCAGCGGCCGGCATAGGCGGCCGAACAGCGGCCGGCATAGGCGGCCACCCAGCAACCGGCATACGCGGCCTCCCAGCAGCCGGCATAGGCGGTCGTCCAGCAGCCGTCATAGGCGGCCGCCCAACAGCCGGCATAGGCGGCCGCTCAGCAGCCGGAAAAGGCGGCCGAACAGCAGCCGGCATAGGCGGCCGAACAGCAGCCGAAATAGGCGGCCACCCAGCAGCCGGCATATGCGGCCTCCCAGCAGCCGGCATAGGCGGCCGTCCAGCAGCCGACATAGGCGGCCAAACAGCAGTCGGCATAGGCGGCCGCTCAGCAGCCGGAATAGGCGGCCAAACAGCAGCCGTCATAGGCGGCCAAAAAGCAGCCGGCATAGGAGGCCGCTCAGCAGCCGGCATAAGCAGCCGCTCAGCAGCCGTCATAGGCGGCCGAACAGCAGCCAACATAGCCAACCAAACAGCAGCCGGCATAGGCGGCCAAACAGCAGCCGGCATAGGCGGCCAACAGCAGCAGCCGTCATAGGCGGCCCCGCCCCAGCAGCCGGCATAGGCGGCCACCCAGCATGCCGGCCTATGCCGGCCGTCCAGCAGCCGACATATGCGGCCCAACAGCATCCGGCATAGGCGGCCGAACAGCAGCCTGCATAGGCGGCCACCCAGCGGCCGTCATAGGCGGCCACCCAGCTGCCGTCATAGGCGGCCGTCCAGCTGCCGTCATAGGCGGGCCGTCCAGCAGCCGGCATAGGCGGCCGAACAGCAGCCTGCATAGGTGGCCACCCAGCGGCCGTCATAGGCGGCCACCCAGCTGCCATCATAGGCGGCCGTCCAGCAGCCGACATATGCGGCCCAACAGCAAGCCGGCATAGGCGGCCGAACAGCAGCCTGCATAGGCGGCCACCCAGCGGCCGTCATAGGCGGCCACCCAGCTGCCGTCATAGGCGGCCGTCCAGCAGCCGGCATAGGCGGCCACCCAGCAGCCGGCATAGCCGGCCGTCCAGCAGCCGACATATGCGGCCCAACAGCAGCCGGCATAGGCGGCCGAACAGCAGCCTGCATAGGCGGCCACCCAGCGGCCATCATAGGCGGCCACCCAGCTGCCGTCATAGGCGGCCGTCCAGCAGCCGGCATAGCGGCATAGGCGGCCGAACAGCAGCCGGCATAGGCGGCCACCCAGCAGCCAGCATAGCCGGCCGTCCAGCAGCCGACATATGCAGCCCAACAGCAGCCGGCATAGGCGGCCCAACAGCAGCCTGCATAGGCGGCCACCCAGCTGCCGTCATAGGCGGCCACCCAGCAGCCGTCATAGGCGGCCGTCCAGCAATCGGCATAGGCGGCCGAACAGCAGCCGGCATAGGCGGCCACCCAGCAGCCGTCATAGGCGGCCGTCCAGCAGGCGGCATAGGCGGCCAAACAGCAGTCGGCATAGGCGGCCACCCAGCAGCCGGCATAGGCGGCCACCCAGCAGCCGTCAAAGCCGGCCGTCCAGCAGCCGGCACAGGCGGCCAAACAGCAGCCGGCATAGGCGGCCAAACAGCAGCCGGCATAGGCGGCCACCCAGCGGCCGGCATAGGCGGCCACCCAGCGGCCGGCATAGGCGGCCGAACAGCAGCCTGCATAGGCGGCCACCCAGCGGCCGTCATAGGCGGCCACCCAGCTGCCGTCATAGGCGGCCGTCCAGCAGCCGGCATAGGCGGCCATCCAGCAGCCGGCATAGGCGGCCAAACAGCAGCCGGCATAGGCGGCCCAACAGCAGCCGGCATAGGCGGCCAAACAGCAGCCGAAATAGGCGGCCACTCAACAGCCGGCATAGGCGGCCGAACAGCAGCCGGCATAGGCGGCCACCCAGCAGCCGGCATATGCGGCCTCCCAGCAACCGGCATAGGCGGCCGTCCAGCAGCCGTCATAGGCGGCCGTCCAGCAGCCGACATAGGCGGCCAAACAGCAGCCGGCATAGGCGGCCAAACAGCAGCCGGCATAGGCGGCCGCTCAGCAGCCGGAATAGGCGGCCGAACAGCAGCCGTCATAGGCGGCCAAAAAGCAACCGGCATAGGAGGCCGCTCAGCAGCCGGCATAAGCGGCCGCTCAGCAGCCGTCATAGGCGGCCGAACAGCAGCCGACATAGCCAACCAAACAGCAGCCGGCATAGGCGGCCAAACAGCAGCCGGCATAGGCGGCCAAACAGCAGCCGGCATAGGCGGCAAAACAGCAGCCGGCATAGGCGGCAAAACAGCAGCCGGCATAGGAGGCCGCTCAGCAGCCGGAATAGGCGGCCGCTCAACAGCCGGCATAGGCGGCCGAACAGCAGCCGGCATAGGCGGCCACCCAGCAGCCGGCATAGGCGGGCCGAACAGCAGCCGGCATAGGCGACCACCCAGCAACCGGCATACGCGGCCTCCCAGCAGCCGGCATAGGCGGCCGCTCAGCAGCCGTCATAGGCGGCCACCCAACAGCCGGCATAGGCGGCCGCTCAGCAGCCGGAAAAGGCGGCCGAACAGCAGCCGGCATAGGCGGCCGAACAGCAGCCGAAATAGGCGGCCACCCAGCAGCCGGCATATGCGGCCAAACAGCAGTCGGCATAGGCGGCCGCTCAGCAGCCGGAATAGGCGGCCAAACAGCAGCCGTCATAGGCGGCCAAAAAGCAGCCGTCATAGGCGGCCAAAAAGCAGCCGGCATAGGAGGCCGCTCAGCAGCCGGCATAAGCGGCCGCTCAGCAGCCGTCATAGGCGGCCGAACAGCAGCCAACATAGCCAACCAAACAGCAGCCGGCATAGGCGGCCAAACAGCAGCCGGCATAGGCGGCCAAACAGCAGCCGTCATAGGCGGCCACCCAGCAGCCGGCATAGGCGGCCACCCAGCAGCCGGCATAGGCGGCCACCCAGCAGCCGGCATAGCCGGCCGTCCAGCAGCCGACATATGCGGCCCAACAGCAGCCGGCATAGGCGGCCGAACAGCAGCCTGCATAGGCGGCCACCCAGCGGCCGTCATAGGCGGCCACCCAGCTGCCGTCATAGGTGGCCGTCCAGCAGCCGGCATAGGCGGCCGAACAGCAGCCGGCATAGGCGGCCACCCAGCAGCCAGCATAGCCGGCCGTCCAGCAGCCGACATATGCAGCCCAACAGCAGCCGGCATAGGCGGCCCAACAGCAGCCTGCATAGGCGGCCACCCAGCTGCCGTCATAGGCGGCCACCCAGCAGCAGTCATAGGCGGCCGTCCAGCAACCGGCATAGGCGGCCGAACAGCAGCCGGCATAGGCGGCCACCCAGCAGCCGTCATAGGCGGCCGTCCAGCAGGCGGCATAGGCGGCCAAACAGCAGCCGGCATAGGCGGCCACCCAGCAGCCGGCATAGGCGGCCACCCAGCAGCCGTCAAAGCCGGCCGTCCAGCAGCCGGCACAGGCTGCCAAACAGCAGCCGGCATAGGCGGCCAAACAGCAGCCGGCATAGGCGGCCACCCAGCGGCCGGCATAGGCGGCCACCCAGCGGCCGGCATAGGCGGCCGAACAGCAGCCTGCATAGGCGGCCACCCAGCGGCCGTCATAGGCGGCCACCCAGCTGCCGTCATAGGCGGCCGTCCAGCAGCCGACATATGCGGCCCAACAGCAGCCGGCATAGGCGGCCAAACAGCAGCCGGCATAGGCGGCCACCCAGCGGCCGTCATAGGCGGCCACCCAGCTGCCATCATAGGCGGCCGTCCAGCAGCCGACATATGCGGCCCAACAGCAGCCGGCATAGGCGGGCCGAACAGCAGCCGACATATGCGGCCCAACAGCAGCCGGCATAGGCGGCCAAACAGCAGCCGGCATAGGCGGCCACCCAGCGGCCGGCATAGGCGGCCACCCAGCGGCCGGCATAGGCGGCCGAACAGCAGCCTGCATAGGCGGCCACCCAGCGGACGTCATAGGCGGCCACCCAGCTGCCCTCATAGGCGGCCGTCCAGCAGCCGACATATGCGGCCGAACAGCAGCCTGCATAGGCGGCCACCCAGCGGCCGTCATAGGCGGCCGTCCAGCAGCCGGCATAGGCGGCCGCCCAGCAGCCGGCATAGCCGGCCGTCCAGCAGCCGACATATGCAGCCCAACAGCAGCCGGCATAGGCGGGCCGAACAGCAGCCGGCATAGGCGGCCACCCAGCAGCCGTCATAGGCGGCCGTCCAGCAGCCGGCATAGGCGGCCGAACAGCAGCCGGCATAGGCGGCCACCCAGCAGCCGTCATAGGCGGCCGTCCAGCAGGCGGCATAGGCGGCCAAACAGCAGCCGGCATAGGCGGCCACCCAGCAGCCGGCATAGGCGGCCACCTAGCAGCCGTCATAGCCGGCCGTCCAGCAGCCGGCACAGGCGGCCAAACAGCAGCCGGCATAGGCGGCCAAACAGCAGCCGGCATAGGCGGCCACCCATCAGCCGGCATAGGCGGCCACCCAGCAGCCTGCATAGGCGGCCACCCAGCAGCCGGCATAGGCGGCCACCCAGCAGCCGTCATACCAGGCCGTCCAGCAGCCGACATGTGCGGCCAAAACGCAGCCGGCATAAGCGTAGGCGGCCACCCAGCAGCCGGCATAGGCGGCCACCCAGCAGCCGGCATAGGAGGCCACCCATCAGCCGGCATAGGCGGCCAAACAGCAGCCGGCATAGGCGGCCACCCAGCAGCCGGCATTAGGGGGCCACCCAGCAGCCGGCATAGGCGGCCACCCAGCAGCCGTCATAGCCGGCCGTCCAGCAGCCGACATGTGCGGCCAAAACGCAGCCGGCATAGGCGGGCAAACAGCAGCAGGCATAGGCGGCCACCCAGCAGCCGGCATAGGCGGCCACCCAGCAGCCGAGCATAGCCGGCCGTCCAGCAGCCGACATATGCAGCCCAACAGCAGCCGGCAATAGGTGGGCCGAACAGCAGCCGGCATAGGCGGCCACCCAGCTGCCGTCATAGGCGGCCACCCAGCAGCCGTCATAGGCGGCCGTCCAGCAGCCGGCATAGGCGGCCGAACAGCAGCCGGCATAGGCGGCCACCCAGAAGCCGTCATAGGCGGCCGTCCAGCAGGCGGCATAGGCGGCCAAACAGCAGCCGGCATAGGCGGCCACACCAGCAGCCGGCATAGGCGGCCACCCAGCAGCCGTCATAGCCGGCCGTCCAGCAGCCGGCACAGGCGGCCAAACAGCAGCCGGCATAGGCGGCCAAACAGCAGCCGGCATAGGCGGCCACCCATCAGCCGGCATAGGCGGCCACCCAGCAGCCTGCATAGGCGGCCACCCACCAGCCGGCATAGGCGGCCGTCCAGCAGCTGTCATAGGCGGCCAAACAGCAGCTGGCATAGGCGGCCAAAAAGCAGCCGGCATATGGCGGCCGCCCTGCAGCCGGCATAGGCGGCCACTCAGCAGCCGGCATAGGAGGCCACCCAGCAGCCGTATAGGAGGCTACCCATCAGCCGGCATAGGCGGCCACCCAGCAGCCGGCATAGGCGGCCACCCAGCAGCCGTCATAGGCGGCCGTCCAGCAGCCGACATATGCGGGCCCAACAGCAGCCGGCATAGGCGGCCGAACAGCAGCCTGCATAGGCGGCCACCCAGCGGCCGTCATAGGCGGCCACCCACCTGCCGTCATAGGCAGCCGTCCAGCAGCCGGCATAGGCGGCCACCCAGCAGCCGGCATAGCCGGCCGTCCAGCAGCCGACATATGCAGCCCAACAGCAGCCGGCATAGGCGGCCGAACAGCAGCCGGCATAGGCGGCCACCCAGCTGCGTCATAGGCGGCCACCCAGCAGCCGTCATAGGCGGCCGTCCAGCAGCCGGCATAGGCGGCCGAACAGCGCAGCCGGCATAGGCGGCCCACCCAGAAGCCGTCATAGGCGGCCGTCCAGCAGGCGGCATAGGCGGCCAAACAGCAGCCGGCATAGGCGGCCACCCAGCAGCCGGCATAGGCGGCCACCCAGCAGCCGTCATAGCCGGCCGTGCAGCAGCCGGCACAGGCGGCCAAACAGCAGCCGGCATAGGGCGGCCAAACAGCAGCCGGCATAGGCGGCCACCCCATCAGCCGGCATTAGGGCGGCCACCCAGCAGCTTGCATAGGCGGCCACCCAGCAGCCGGCATAGGCGGCCACCAGCAGCCGTCATAGCCGGCCGTTCCAGCAGCCGACATGTGCGGCCAAAACGCAGCCGGCATAAGCGGGCAAACAGCAGCCGGCATAGGCGGCCACCCAGCAGCCGTCATAGGCGGCCGTCCAGCCGGCGGCATTGGCGGCCAAACAGCAGCCGGCATAGGCGGCCAAACAGCAGCCGTCATAGGCGGCCAAAAAGCAGCCGGCATAGGAGGCCGCCTCAGCAGCCGGCATAAGCAGCCGCTCAGCAGCAGTCATAGGCGGCCGAACAGCAGCCAACATAGCCACACCAACAGCAGCCGGCATAGGCGGCCAAAGACAGGAGACAGCCGGCATAGGCGGCCAAACAGCAGCCGTCATAGGCGGCCACCCAGCAGCCGGCATAGGCGGCCACCCAGCAGCCGGCCTATGCCGGCCGTCCAGCAGCCGACATATGCGGCCCAACAGCATCCGGCATAGGCGGCCGAACAGCAGCCTGCATAGGCGGCCACCCAGCGGCCGTCATAGGCGGCCACCCAGCTGCCGTCATAGGCGGCCGTCCAGCTGCCGTCATAGGCGGCCGTCCAGCAGCCGGCATAGGCGGCCGAACCAGCAGCCTGCATAGGTGGCCACCCAGCGGCCGTCATAGGCGGCCACCCAGCTGCCATCATAGGCGGCCGTCCAGCAGCCGACATATGCGGCCCAACAGCAGCCGGCATAGGCGGCCGAACAGCAGCCTGCATAGGCGGCCACCCAGCGGCCGTCATAGGCGGGCCACCCAGCTGCCGTCATAGGCGGCCGTCCAGCAGCCGGCATAGGCGGCCACCCAGCAGCCGGCATAGCCGGCCGTCCAGCAGCCGACATATGCGGCCCAACAGCAGCCGGCATAGGCGGCCGAACAGCAGCCTGCATAGGCGGCCACCCAGCGGCCGTCATAGGCGGCCACCCAGCTGCCGTCATAGGCGGCCGTCCAGCAGCCGGCATAGGCGGCCCGAACAGCAGCCGGCATAGGCGGCCACCCAGCAGCCAGCATAGCCGGCCGTCCAGCAGCGACATATGCAGCCCAACAGCAGCCGGCATAGGCGGCCCAACAGCAGCCTGCATAGGCGGCCACCCAGCTGCCGTCATAGGCGGCCACCCAGCAGCCGTCATAGGCGGCCGTCCAGCAATCGGCATAGGCGGCCCGAACAGCAGCCGGCATAGGGCGGCCACCCAGCAGCCGTCATAGGAGCGGCCGTCCAGCAGGCGGCATAGGCGGCCAAACAGCAGTCGGCATAGGCGGCCACCCAGCAGCCGGCATAGGCGGCCACCCAGCAGCCGTCAAAGCCGGCCGTCCAGCAGCCGGCACAGGCGGCCAAACAGCAGCCGGCATAGGCGGCCAAACAGCAGCCGGCATAGGCGGCCACCCAGCGGCCGGCATAGGCGGCCACCCAGCGGCCGGCATAGGCGGCCCGAACAGCAGCCTGCATAGGCGGCCACCCAGCGGCCGTCATAGGCGGCCACCCAGCTGCCGTCATAGGCGGCCGTCCAGCAGCCGGCATAGGCGGCCATCCCAGCAGCCGGCATAGGCGGCCAAACAGCAGCCGGCATAGGCGGCCCAACAGCAGCCGGCATAGGCGGCCAAACAGCAGCCGAAATAGGCGGCCACTCAACAGCCGGCATAGGCGGCCGAACAGCAGCCGGCATAGGCGGGCCACCCAGCAGCCGGCATATGCGGCCTCCCAGCAGCCGGCATAGGCGGCCGTCCAGCAGCCGTCATAGGCGGCCGTCCAGCAGCCGACATAGGCGGCCAAACAGCAGCCGGCATAGGCGGCACAAACAGCAGCCGGCATAGGCGGCCGCTCAGCAGCCGGAATAGGCGGCACGAACAGCAGCCGTCATAGGCGGCCAAAAAGCAACCGGCATAGGAGGCCGCTCAGCAGCCGGCATAAGCGGCCGCTCAGCAGCCGTCATAGGCGCGTGCCGAACAGCAGCCGACATAGCCAACCAAACAGCAGCCGGCATAGGCGGCCAAACAGCAGCCGGCATAGGCGGCCAAACAGCAGCCGGCATAGGCGGCAAAACAGCAGCCGGCATAGGCGGCAAAACAGCAGCCGGCATAGGAGGCCGCTCAGCAGCCGGAATAGGCGGACCGCTCAACAGCCGGCATAGGCGGCCTGAACAGCAGCCGGCATAGGCGGCCACCCAGCAGCCGGCATAGGCGGGCCCGAACAGCAGCCGGCATAGGCGGCCACCCAGCAACCGGCATACGCGGCCTCCCAGCAGCCGGCATAGGCGGCCGTTCAGCAGCCGTCATAGGCGGCCACCCAACAGCCGGCATAGGCGGCCGCTCAGCAGCCGGACAAAGGCGGCCGAACAGCAGCCGGCATAGGCGGCCGAACAGCAGCCGAAATAGGCGGCCACCCAGCAGCCGGCATATGCGGCCAAACAGCAGTCGGCATAGGCGGCCGCTCAGCAGCCGGAATAGGCGGCCAAACAGCAGCCGTCATAGGCGGCCAAAAAGCAGCCGTCATAGGCGGCCAAAAAGCAGCCGGCATAGGAGGCCGCTCAGCAGCCGGCATAAGCGGGCCGCTCAGCAGCCGTCATAGGCGGGCCGAACAGCAGCCAACATAGCCAACCAAACAGCAGCCGGCATAGGCGGCCAAACAGCAGCCGGCATAGGCGGCCAAACAGCAGCCGTCATAGGCGGCCACCCAGCAGCCGGCATAGGCGGCCACCCAGCAGCCGGCATAGGCGGCCACCCAGCAGCCGGCATAGCCGGCCGTCCAGCAGCCGACATATGCGGCCCACAACAGCAGCCGGCATAGGCGGTCCGAACAGCAGCCTGCATAGGCGGGCCACCCCAGCGGCCGTCATAGGCGGCCACCCAGCTGCCGTCATAGGTGGCCGTCCAGCAGCCGGCATAGGCGGCCGAACAGCAGCCGGCATAGGCGGCCACCCAGCAGCCAGCATAGCCGGCCGTCCAGCAGCCGACATATGCAGCCCAACAGCAGCCGGCATAGGCGGCCCAACAGCAGCCTGCATAGGCGGCCCACCCAGCTGCCGTCATAGGCGGCCACCCAGCAGCAGTCATAGGCGGCCGTCCAGCAACCGGCATAGGCGGCCCGAACAGCAGCCGGCATAGGCGGCCACCCAGCAGCCGTCATAGGCGGCCGTCCAGCAGGCGGCATAGGCGGCCAAACAGCAGCCGGCATAGGCGGCCACCCAGCAGCCGGCATAGGCGGCCACCCAGCAGCCGTCAAAGCCGGCCGTCCAGCAGCCGGCACAGGGCGGCCAAACAGCAGCCGGCATAGGCGGCCAAACAGCAGCCGGCATAGGCGGCCACCCAGCGGCCGGCATAGGCGGCCACCCCAGCGGCCGGCATAGGCGGCCGAACAGCAGCCTGCATAGGCGGCCACCCAGCGGCCGTCATAGGCGGCCACCCAGCTGCCGTCATAGGCGGCCGTCCAGCAGCCGACATATGCGGCCCAACAGCAGCCGGCATAGGCGGCCAAACAGCAGCCGGCATAGGCGGCCACCCAGCGGCCGTCATAGGCGGCCACCCCAGCTGCCATCATAGGCGGCCGTCCAGCAGCCGACATATGCGGCCCCAACAGCAGCCGGCATAGGCGGACCGAACAGCAGCCGACATATGCGGCCCAACAGCAGCCGGCAAAGGCGGCCAAACAGCAGCCGGCATAGGCGGCCACCACAGCGGCCGGCATAGGCGGCCACCCAGCGGCCGGCATAGGCGGCCGAACAGCAGCCTGCATAGGCGGCCACCCAGCGGACGTCATAGGCGGCCACCCAGCTGCCCCTCATAGGCGGCCGTCCAGCAGCCGACATATGCGGCCCAACAGCAGCCGGCATAGGCGGGCCGAACAGCAGCCTGCATAGGGCGGCCACCCAGCGGCCGTCATAGGCGGCCGTCCAGCAGCCGGCATAGGCGGCCACCCAGCAGCCGGCATAGCCGGC